>NC_088778.1:30950729-31550729 GCF_954871325.1 Gordionus sp. m RMFG-2023 | reverse complement strand
TTAACCATAATTCATGATTACTAGCATCACTTCCATGCAAGCTCGGGGGTATCGGCTTACGCTCACCTCTAACTCTTTTCATCAGTGGTTTCATCGCCTCTCGTTTTTCATCTGCCTCAGACATTAGCCTGCTTTCTAACTTCCCTGACCCCTTATTAGCAGAAGCCCCATTTACAATTCTGTTGTCCCAAATACTCCACGACCCTCCTCATGTCATAGAGAGACTGGGATATTCCACTCAATGAAGGCTCCGTCGCTTACCATCTCACAGTTTTTCACCAATTAAATCAAGGATCCGGTTACGAGTTTCTGGATACCATACCCTCCAACAACCTCGATTTGTTACTCTCCGCTGACGAGCTAATATATTCTACTGGACTTTGTTCTTCCGTACCATTGCAAACATTACGAAACCAGTGTCGACAGCAAAGGTAGACACTGTCTCCATTGTCGCCTTTGTCGTGGCCGTTTTTCAGGGCACACCAAATGCAACATCATACTACGCGCCCTCAAATCAGGAGACATTCCATCGACTTGAACCAACACGAATTTTTAGAACCGATGGAAAACGTCCTAATGGAATGTCCTTGATACCTTGGTCAAGGGGTCAGTTCCTGCTTTGGGACTTCACCTACATCGACCCAAATGCACCATCTAACCATAACGTCGATGCCCTCGCCGAGTATCGGAAAATCATAAAGTACAGTTCCTTAGACCCTTCTTTCTTATTCATATCCATTGCCTGCTCCATTCTCACCACCTTCGGTAGCAAACCTCAACGTTTTTTCAAAGAATTAGGCAAAAGAATTCGCGAAAAAACCGATCAGCCTAAGGAATCCCTCTTCTTACGCCAAAGACTTGCTATCGCCATTATTAGCTCTAACTATCTAAGTTTCATCTTTTCCATTATTCCTAGTTTCCTTTTTTTTATCCTCTATCCTTTCCTGTAAATTTTCTACATTTTTCACCTTTATTTATTTTACCTTTTAAAAAAATAAATTATTTGCTACTATATTTTGGCAACATATCATATAAGTAAATTTTCAAATAAAGTAACCCAAGACCGGAAAAAAAAATTGACATTTTATATAAAATAAATCAGTGAACATTATATTTTTCCCCATAAAAATGGAAAATCTATATATATTTTTATGCCAGATGTAAAATAATCTTTTACAAACATTATATTTTTGATAAAATTTTTCTGTGATATCTCATTTATCAGAATGATATTATTGTTATGGTGATATTGTTATTAATCTAAAAATAATGTAATAGCAATAAAAACAAAGTTCTATTTAGAAAAAATAACAATAGCATGAAGTTAAATTATTTTAAAAAACTAATTTATCTTACTTTAACCATTAAAAATTAATCATTCGCAATTTATAAAAACCCATATTTGTTCTTGCAATTTACTCGTAATTTGTTCGAATCAATTTTTGATTGATAATAAATAGAATTTAGCTTACTAATATAATATGATTTTCAAAATATATTAAAACAAAAAAAAAAATTTAAAATTTTTTTCAAAAAAAATAAGACGCCAACTTGCGGATTTAATTTTATTAAATTTTAAGATGTAATTATTTTTTTTAGGGCTATGCCGATTCACATATTTTTCCCCGATCCGATCCGATATTGGTTCAAAACTGATCCCATACCTATCTAATATTAATTTTTCACCACCCCTCTTTGAACGAAATTTAATTAAGAAATCAATAATATTTAATACACAAATCGAATTATGCATTTAATTTAATTTTTTTATCATCAATAATCAAAAAATGTTTACGAATATTGGTCGTATTAAATGAATTAAGTGAATTTTTCACTATTCCTCTTCTTGAAATTAGAATTTTTGCTGTCTTTTGTAAAATATTACCATAATTTAGATACCATATTTAAAAAAAATTCTTTTATTTAAAGTATAAATAGTAAAATTGACGTAATTAAAAAGATTTAAAATAAATAAAACTGGGTGTTCCTTATTTTTACAAAAAAAACTTTTAAAATACTATATATATCTATTTAAAAAATTAAATAAAATTTAAGGTGTACATTTGCATGTTTTAAAAATTATTTAGAAAAAATTATTAATTTAAAATAAATATACTATAAAATAACAAAAAAAAGCAAAGTAAAAAAATCGGATAAATTTTTATGGGTATCGGTGGAAAGCGCTAAATATCGGTGCCGATCCGATCCGATCGGTTCAGCCCTAATTATTTAAAATATAATTATAATTATTTTAAAGGATTTAAAACTATTTATTATGATAAATGTTGTTAAACGGTTTGATTTAAGCCGATTTTAAAAAATGACTAACTCAATATTTTAGCCAGAAAATTATTGTCTAAGCCTCGGGATTTCGTTAATAGATGTTCAAGCCTTTGTCCCACCTATGAACAATATCTTAATGTTGCATAATATTTTTCCTAATAAAATATTGAGTTTAGCTGTTTTTAAAAATCGGCTCAAAATGAGCGGTTTAAACAGCACTAATTATGAGATAAAAGGAAATACACTTTATTGATGTATATTCCTTTATTATTGAATTTATCTAATAATTTAATTTATATCATAAGAAAATTAATCTCACTTATATTAATAGAAATTTATACCTAAGCATTTGCAGTTTACTTAAGCATTTACAGTTTAGTCATACCAGATATTGTGGGCATTCTTTCTTGAGAAAAAACTCAGTTAACCAAAGTGCAAAATGAATGAATAAAATAAGTAATGAAAAATACAAACCAGTTTGCGTTAAGTTTAAAAATATTTTTTGAACTATGCCATTCGAAATACATTATTTACGTTAGCAAACGCAACGTTTGAAGCGCTCAATTCGTGTGCATAATTATACAGTATTTTATATTATTCTAAAATCAATATCGAAAGATTTTTTGAAAAAAATAATAATATTCGCGGATCAAAGATATCAATAGCGCAATCATCCTACTACCTAGTATATTTAGGTGATTGATAAAATATTGAAACGCTAGTTTCAAGGTTGAAATAATATTTTTAACAAAAAAAATGGCCGGCATAGATACTGTGTTTAACAACCGTTGTTTAACAAGCATAAAATAGTGAGCCATATTTTAATTTTTTTAAAAAACTCCAAAGGCTGAGATGATAATTCTTGGCTAAAAGTAAAGCAATTTCTGTAAATATAAAATCTTGTATGGAAAGGGTTCAAAAATCTATAAATTTTGATCTTTACAGTTACAAAAAAAAACAATCTTTTTAAATATATATTATTTTATATTATGCGATTCGTAATTTACCTTAAAAAAAATTCCAGTTGTCTAAACAAATAAATCGGATTTTTTTAAAAAAAAATGTTAATAAAATTTTTAATTAGCGCTATGCAGAGTTAAAAAAAAATTATTGTCGAAATTTCGATATACTCAACTTTGATATTAGATGTACCCATCAAGATTGAAAAGTTATAATTGCCTACTCCCATAAATTTCTTTCTTTAGCCCGACTCATATTAACATAAATTTTCAATATTCAGTATATATTTTTTTTAAAAATATGCGAAATTCCTGGCTGAGCGCGAGCCGATTCTAAGTCGTAAAGATCATTGTTTCCCACAAAGTAAAGTCAGTGTTATTAAACGAAACGTTACTTTCAAAAAGTAGCGCGCTAATTGTTTTATCCGTTTTCATTTTTTTAAATGATAGTAAAAGGAAAAGAAACGCAATTACTTAACAATAATCAATTACAGGATCATCTTAGTGTAATATGGTTAATATAGGTGCCGGCTTTAAAGCACAAGAGGTGCCGGCAGATGTTTAAAATTGGATAACTGTCTGGGTTGGGACAAAAATCCAGGCGCCAACGATTACTAAATTAAGGCAGTACTCTACTGTATTTATATCCTTTAGTTAATTATATTATACTGCTATTAACTCCTTTTTTTTAAAACTATTTATAAAATAACCCATATATAAAAAACTATATAAAAATAACATTAAAAGCTTAAATTTAAAAAAAATATATATTTAATTAAATTTAATAAATATGTTACTTAAAATAAAATAAGAACAGTAACAAAGTAGACAGGACCTAAATTTAATAATGAAAAAAAATACCTTTAAAATATTAAAAGTATTATTAGTTATGCATCTCGACTCACCCTTATCCAATGATGTATATAACCTACTAGATTGGCGATTCATTAATTAATAGTGTTCATATATAGGATGCAGCTGTAGCGCCATTTTGTAGTATGCACTTCAACTAATTGTCTTTATTTATGATTATATGAACGCACGCTAATGTATTTTAAACGTCATACAAACCACGAAATGGAGCTACAGCTGGACATTTTTAAATGCATTTAATGAATGAATCGATAAACTAGTAGTATACATTGCCCTTATTATCCTTAAAAATTAAAACAAATAAATATTCAAAATAGTGAAAAATAATAATAAAGTGTATAAAATAAAATATATTTATTATAACGGCAATATGCACTTATAGAAAATTTATATTTATTATAAGCGTTTTGATAACATATTTAGTTATCATTATCAAGGAAATAAAAATTTAGACAAAAAAAATGATGTTATAAAAATACTAATGTTAAGGTATAGGATGATAAGTTTTTCCATTAGCCAAGTGGATTATAACCATCTTCCCTGATTAAATCGTTGTTCTTCCACTTTTTCTTTTGGCTATCTACACCCTTTCTCTAATTAATCTTTTAAGGAATTTTTTTTTCCTTGTCAAGTGACAAGATAATTATTGAAATTATTATGATGAATATTTATGCGCCCGCGCAAGGGCAGAGGTTTTCTGCGATATTCATGCTCTTTTCGACAGAGATCTTCGCATATTTTATTATAAGAACATGTAACTTGGTAAACATCTAAAGGGTGTATTAACCTTCAAATGTTTGGGAGGTGGTCAAGGCCGTTAGGATAATTCATTTTTTTTGAGTAATTTTCGGTTTTATTACTCTGATTTTGTGATACGCTATAGGAACTATTTATAATATTTCAGATTTTTTTAATTCTAAAGGTAGAGAAACTTTATCACTGCAGATCACTAATTTACATCCTAATTAGTAACAAGTGCCGAGCCTATTTTTTCTTGTCTTAAGTTAATCAAAACTTGTCTTCGTTCAAAAATGCTCAAGATGTATTAACCCTAGAATGATTAAGTAGGGAGTTACGTCGTTATAATAACGAGTAAAAAATTTAAATTGTTGAAACTTAAAAAAATAAACAAAAAAAATTTCCATCCTATATCAAATTTATAAAGAGTGAAAAATAATTTTATCGATATTGGCAAAAAATTAACAAGGTGTTGAACACAGATTGCCTGAAAAAAAAGTGAGAAGAGAAAGTAAAAAACAAATCTTGAGAATTGCCAAATCTGCTAAAACCGCATTGACGGAATTATTAGGATTTTTAATAGGTTTTGTTTGCCGATTAAAATAAGTTACATTGTTTGGACGGGTGGTTAAAGGGGGGGGGGGTGTTGACTGCCGAGCTTATCTAGGGCCTTTGGAGGGGGTGGTCTCAACGTCCTTGGATTAGAGGAATAGTGAGAAGAGGTTTAAATTGACATTAATAAAAGGTTTTTTAAAGATACAATGTTTATATATTTTAAAGTAATTATATTTAAAAGATATAAGTAAGAAATTGCCCCTTTCAACCCTATTAATTTGAAATATCTTAATTTAAGGATTATAACGTTTTACATATAATAAATTCATTTTCGCAGAATAAATACATTTAGATGTTTTAAATTAATCATTGGTTCCAGAAAAATTTTCTGCATAATTTTCGATGATTAGATTATGTTTTTTTATTTTTGATAATTTAAAATCTGAATGATAATAATGGCACGATTTAATATTCAAAATAAATAATAGATATTTTGGAGCTATTAACCCTTGAGAGATTTTGTGATATATCTGCACCCCAGAGATTTTAACAATTTTATTACAAATTAAATTAATGCGCAGATATTTTTGGCTTTATTATTTTTTTCATTGGTCACCTAAGTTTGTTGGTAATAGTGTATCACCACCCGCTTGGAACCCACCAATTTATTTTTTGCCATATTGGGTTTTGATCGTAAAACTGTTCAGTTAAAGGTGAATTCGGCAATAAGTTCGGTTCATATTTCAAAACCGTCAATCATTCCGCACCGATAGTTTTTTTTATAATTAAACCTATCCGCCCGCATAATGTTTATTAAACTTCTATGCCCCCTGATAACGTAAGTAATTTCAAAAGATAAAGTTCTTAGTTATATGCTTTTACTTCCATGTATTTTTTTTAAAGATTTTTAAGTGATGTTTCTGCGAGCGCAATAGTAGTCGGAAAATCGTAGTTAAGCCATAGACCCAATTATGAATTCGAGCTTATTATCCGAGAACATAAAAACTTTACTTAATGTTAGAGAGGTTAGAAAATAAATTGTTAATAAAAAAATAATAATACGAATTATTACAAATATGTTCTTCCGGACTTCATTTTCAAACTAAAAAGAAAGTAATTTGATAAAAACAATCAAATAATGTTATATTATATATATATATATATAAACAACAATATATATATAACCTATATATATAAACAACTAAGTGGCTATAAAAAAAGAGAGAAGACAAAGTTTATCGATTTTAGTCAATTATTCGATTTTTAAAATCATAAACTTACAATTCTTTTTATCTCTATATTTTATTTAATAAATTTCATGAAATTGTAAATATTCGGCCTCGTTTAGCGCGAAATGCCGCGATGTTACCCATACGATGACTAATTCATCGCTATAGTGCGCATAATTTTAGTATCTCAAACGCTGTGTTGCATGCGCAAATAAAACATTTCAAATGGCCTCGTGCAAAATTGGTAAATTACCGTTTGGCGTTATCATCCATTTAGAAAAACGCAAACAGGTTTCTTTTTTTAATACTTTTTTTATTCTTCGTTTTGTTTTGTAATATTATATAAAATTTAATATAAATAACTTACTTATATCCTAAAAAAGAAAATTCAGAAATTAAAGAAATAAGAACGCAGACGATAATATAAATTTCAAAGACAACTCCTTTTTGTCTAGAACTTATATTGAATCGACGGATATTAATAAAAGTCAACCTAAATTTAAACAAGGGACGCGTTACGTTTTTTTTATTTAAAAATTATGGCAAAACGTAAACGCTCAATTTGTGCGTACTAGCATATTCATCGCTAAACAATAGCATAGCTGTATAATTTAACATTATGTATTTTGTAAAATTAATCGAGACATCGCGGTATTTTGGAGTTTATTATAAACCTAACCTTACCTCTGAGTGATTTAACATAATAATCACCTCGAGATTCCAGCTTTAGAATCACTAATTCCGAAGTTCCTCTCATTACTATTATTTAAAAAATAGATCAGCCACTCACCCCCCCCCCCCTCATAATAATTTCCTAATTTTAAAAATCCAGAAGAAAGAAAGAAAAAAAACTAACCCATATCTGAAGCTTGATCCGTTTATCGTGTCGGAATATAGTCTTGACTTTGAAATCGATCCCAACAGTTGATACAAAAGCGGAAGTGAAGGAATCGTCGGCATAACGAAATAAGAACGAAGTTTTACCTACGCTACTATTACCTATAATAAGAATCTTGAACATGTAATCGAAATTCTGATCTGCCGCATCCTTCTGCCATCTGTTTTCCGAGCCTTGCGCCATTTTTAATAATTGTTATAACAATATTTCGGATGTATATTTTATTATTATTTTTCGTGTTAGATGGATGATAAATAATTATTTTTCTACGTGTATATTTTGTTTTCTGGAAGAATCTCGTCTGCTTTTGTTAATTTGTTTGAGAAGACCGAACTATTAACTCTTTATCGTTATGAAATACAAACATAAATTTCTTACAAATAAATTAAAATATGAAAATAGATAACGAGAATAAATACGTAGGTGTAAATTAAATCTTGATAAGTGTTTACGCTAAGAAGATGACGCAACGTTTAAAATTTATGCACAACTAAAAAGATAATAATTTATATAATTAAATATTTTTTCAGTATTTGTCAAATCGAAGCGTATAACGTAAATATACTACAAAATGACGTCAAATCAAAAATCAATTGTTTAGTAATACTATTAAGTTTGAGATAAGCAATTAAAATCCAATCTTAATTATTATTAAATGAGGTCATCTTAACTTACTTCTTTAACGCTGCGTTTTAGCTCGAAAAATCGGGTGGGTTAAAAGATAGGCAATAAATTGACGCGGCTTTATAAACGCTATGTTAAAATAAAAGAATTTCACTAAGCCTTACGCTGCATTTATAGTAAACGCGTTATCTTTAAGCGTTGCGTTATTTAATGCTATCGAAATAATAACAGCTGATTCTTCACAGCGATAATTAAATAGATAATGATAAAAATAGAGATTATTATTTTATGTAATATTTAAGTTGAACGTGCATTTTAAAAAAAATTTGAAAAGTTTCAAAACTTCTAAAATTTTAAAGAAATCGTAGTTAAATTTTTATGAATTAAATGAACTATGTTTTTAGCAGGGATGTGAACCCTTAGACAAAAAAAGGGTCTAGGTCAGGGTTCGGGTACATGAATAAATTTGAAAAGAACCCGGGTCTAGGGTCCGGGTACAGCCAAAATACGAGGGTTTGGGTCCGGGTTAGTCATGTTTTTTTTATCTTTATATTTAAAATAGCTAATTTATCTATTTTCATTAAAGTTTCGAAAGTTTATGAATTCAATTTTTTGATGTTTTGGACATAGCTCTGTAAAAGGTTTTTTCTATTAAAGAATATTTCTTAGGCCAAAAATTTTTTTTGTCAATTGTTGAAGTATCTCAAAATCCAAACTAACATAATAAGCTTTCATTTAATACATTCAAAAATAATCCTTTTAAATATGACGAGGGCAAAAAAATAGTTTTGCAATTAAAACGCGAAGTAAAAGAAGTGATCCAATAAGACCTATTTAGACATTTTATTGTAAGAGTAAAATATCATTTAATATCACTAATATAAGTTTCAATTTACGCTTGATTAATAATTCAGATTATCGTTCATTTTATTATTTTTAATTTTATGTACTACTTTAAATGTTTATACTAAAGGATAACAAATCACATGTCATAATGACGCGAACAAAAAAGTAGCGTTTTAGAGTTTAAAGGCAGCATCAAAAAATAGAGCGGACGGCCTTTAAGAAATTAATTTTTTATTTATAAATGGAAATAGAATATAATCTCAAGCTCAAAATATTTATTTTATTCCTTATTATGGCTTTGAACCCTAATTAGGGTTGGTTCAGGAATTTTAAACTTTATTTAGCCTGAAATTTTGATAACAGACCTAATCGGAACCGGCTGAACCCGCTTTGGGTCAATATTACCCCGGGTTCGATGGGAGATCTATAAATCGGTCTCTATTTAGTCTGTGGTCCCAAAATGTCCAACCAAACCATTTTAAATTTCGGAACCCTAATAACTTTGATGACTCAATGATGTCAATTCTATTTTTATTCTATTTACTACGAAATAAATAAGAAATATTTCCCATCTGATTATTGTTAAAAATGTGTTGATATCAGCACTCTTACCTTTACCTCGTATACATTAATGAGAGGTCAATTTCTTAATTGAAGATGTTAAGGACTAGTCTTAGATTTAATATATACAGAGAGAATCTCCCTACCAAATCACTACTATTAAAATGTATTAATAGAAATGGAAAAGGCGATATAAACTTAAAATCAATTTATAGAAATTTTAAGCATATTATAACTAATCATTTTACATTTCCTATGATTTTAATAAGCAATATATATATATTTTTTTGAATCTGCATTTATAGATATAAGTCATACATACCATTTTTTTAACCTCGTGCAATTTATATTTTTCTTGATATCTAATAAACATTTTATTTTATTAATAGAAATTTTAATCCTTAGCAATAGTCACAATCATTATATAGTGTATGTCGTATAATATAATATTTATATTTTTTTAAATCCCCCTCAATTTTGTTAAGTATTATTATTATTATAAATAAATAAATGAATATTTGATATAATGATTAATGAAATTAATTTACGAAATACAAAGAAGTTTATTTATTAGAAGAATTATACTGATTATGAAAAATGGAGTGATACTACGTCAAAAAATTCTCATAAAATTGAAATCATCATGAAAATTAACTTATTAATTTTAATAATTCAAGCAAAATTAGGTATATATGCACATAATATAATTTATCTAAAGGCAGTAGGGTCAGGGGCGCGTACGGGCTCGAGCCCCACCCCCGAAATTTGAATTTTTTTAGAGCTCACTGAGATTGTAAAGGTTAGTGACGCCCCTGTCTAAAGATTCCGTATATCAAGCGATGGAACAGTCTTCGTGAAGCTATGGCCAATGATACTAAAAGAAAACAAAAAAATTTACCATGGTTTTTTTTAAAGTTCAACCTTGCATGTTTAAAAAAAAAGAATTGAATTTGATTTGATTTTATAGAAATGTGTTAAAATGTTTCCTCTAAAAATCGCTCTAAAACAGATTACAAGGCGAGTTCCAATAATATTTATAGCTCGACAATGTATTTTACTTAAAAGTGACTCACTGCAGTATCGTTTACCTTTTACTTAATGCTACCTTAATTGGTTTTGGATAAAATGTTAGATTTTAAACTTGGAATGTAATGCGGCATTTTTAGTTTTCCCACCTATATTACAAAGTAGTATTGGGAATTCATTCAGACAAAATTAGAAGTGTGGAAGAATTATCAATTAATGGGAAGATCTCATTAGAATGCAAAAAGGTCTCATTTTTCAGTTCTAGTTAGTGATGCGGAAGTAAATAATGATGGGTTATCTATTTTTGTTGATCCTCAAAATTCAACATCCGATTTTTAAGAATATTGAGTTTCAAACCTCAATATCTTCGAGATTCGTCATTCGAAGCATACTTGATAAATATCCAATAATAAAGAAAATATTTCTGAAAATGTAATAAAAATATACCTAAGGTGTTTGGTTGGATAGATTCAAAACTTTTTTAAAAAAATTGAGCTATCATTTTTAAAATGGACAAATTATTTTTTAATTTTCTTTTTTTTACGACTTTGTCAAATATCTATTTACAAGTAACACCCATTTTAATCATATCAGAATATCTTTTTTTATGCTAAATGTATTTTAAGGAAATAATATCTTGCGACGGTCTGACTTGATATCCCTTAAAATAAACGCATCTCAACGGTTAGGACGCTAAGATATGAACTTATCCTGAACCTTAAATCACACATTATTTCTATCCTTCTTAATTTGATCACTTACATTAATACAGGCCTCATTATTTCGCGATAATTAATCACTTCCTGAAATTGTGTAATCTAAATTATATTATTAATCCTTTTAATTTCGATCCAACAGTCACTGAAAAAAAATCTAAAAAACTATTTGTAAAAATACAAAATATTTTGTTAATTTATTAGACAAACAAAAAGATGTAAGAAGAAAAAAAATTTAATTATATAAAAAATTATATATAAATAAATCATGTTAAAAATTAACAAGTTAATAAATTAATTTCTCTTTTTCCTAGTGCGAGAAAAAAAAGATGAAGAAGAAGCAGAAGAAAAAGTAATTTAAAATATATAAAAATAAAATCCAATTAAAAATGATAAATTTTCTCAATATAATTTATAGCGAAATGTACTTTATAAAAAATAAAACATAAATATTCATAATATCAACCGGCCAAAACAGAGTACGGTTTTAAAAACTCGGGCCGGGTTTAAAAAAGGTTCAATCCGGGCCTAACAGCTGAAAATGTAAAATAGATCGTTTTCGATTTCTCTTTGAAACTATTTGTAAAAATAGGGTCAAAATTATTCAAAATTACGAAAAAAATTTTTTTAACAAATTCTATGCCATTTGCGTTTGCAAAGCGCCGTTTTAAAACGCTACGCACTATAGTTATTTCTTATGTAATATGCGACTCCATTTTATGGATAAATATAGTGTGTCGCCGATCAAAATTATGGAAAAATCGATAAAAATGATTTTTTTTTGTATAAATCAATAACCGATTAGTCAAAATAAAAAAAGAATTGATTTGTTATCTATTTATCAAAATTTTTAATAGTTGCTTTAAAAAAAACCAAATATTCTAATATGTAGTTAGACAGACAGGCCCTCAAGTCCGCTCCCGATGCGCTTGTGGTAACGAACCTTAAAAAATCAGGGCCGTGCAAATTTTTTTTATGGGAAATAAACTCAAAATATTTATTTTATCATCTATTTTTTTTTTAAATCTTATGCATTTAAATTTAAATATTTACCAATCATTTTGATTATTTTAAATGAGGTTTATCTAATTTTTATTTTCGTCAACAAAGCATTTTAAAAATTGTTCACTTCCTTTGCTGCTACACGTGACTTATCGAGACGAGTTTGTAGGCCAACGTGCTAAGAATGAATATAAAATATTTCCCACCTAATTTATTTTTTACTTTAAACCATTGGATGGGGGACGATCGTTAAAGTTGATTTATAGCAACATCATACAAGAGATAGGTTCTAAATCGCTAAAACAAAAATCGCTAAAAATTGGGAACCTGGCTTATATCTCCTAGAAAATTTTTAAAGTAAATTTGAAATTAATATTAATAGATACTAGGAATTTTCAATTTAAATACAAGTGTTTAGTCCCCTGGTATCTATTAATATTAATAAATTTACTTTAAAAATTTTCTAGGAGATATAAGCCAGGTTCCCAATTTTTAGCGATTTAGAACGGGAACCTCATACAATGGTTAGACATACCAATAAATGATGAACACACAGCGCACGTTGTTTAGCAGTAATTTAGCATACTATCAGTCAGCGTTTAATTGTAGAGGTAGAGGTAACTAAATTACTCCCGATACCTTAGCCAAAAAATATTAAGCAAGCCTAGAGATATTGCTCATAAAGTGTAGAAGGTTTGAGGATCTATAAACGAAATCTCGAGGCTCGAGTCATTTTTTTGGTCAAAATATTGAGTTAGCCATTTTTATAAATCGGGAAAGTCTTACATCAATGAAAGCAGCTGGGGACGCCATTTTGATTACCCATATCATTATTAAATATTTTAAACGAGAGGCCAATTTATTCCTATGTCTGACGCAAACTTTATTAAAGAATTGGCCCCATCGTAATAAGAAAGCAAGTTATCAATTTATAATAGTAGTTTTTAACATGATAATAATTACTATATGGGTTACCAAAATGGCGGGTCCAGCTGATTTGAATTCAACGACGCTTTTAAATGCATTATTATGAATACATCGTCAGTCTATGTATTATTATATGTTATTGAATATTCCAATAATTTTGGTGCATTTTTTTTTAAAAACTATAATTTATATTTTACAAATTAAAAAAATGTTTTTTTCCTTAATAAGTTGTACGAGAATAAAAGGAGGAATTATCAATTTGTTTTTAAAATATCTTATTTTCTTATCAAAAAAAAATATTTTTTGGATTTTGCTATCAATTAATTATCAAATCATTTCCTTTTACTTTAAAAAAATATCGATTTAATTATAAGTATATTTCATTATTTTTAAAAGTTTGTCATTTTCTTTCTTGTTAATAACTTACAAATTGTGGTAATAATTTTCTAAATATAAACTATAAATCAAATTTAATACAAACAAAAATAGCATCTATGGGTTAAAAGAAAAAAAAATTACTAATTATAATAATGGGTTGTTTAATATTTTATTATTTATTTTTTTCATGTAGAGAAATTATGACATCTATTTTATATAAGAAAAAATGATAATATCAAACCTAAATATTTTTTTTGGGTATGCGGCTAATGAAAACATTATTGGTTTTTTTTATTTTAAATTTAAAAGTGTTTTTATATGAAAAATATTAGATAACATCAAATTATCTTTATATACAAAAATGTTTTGGAGTGGTGTATGTCAGAGGCAAGAAATCCTGATTGAGGAAGGTAGTACGGCGCATGCTTCGACCTGGATTCAATTTTACACATTTATTCTGACGAATATCGATAAATCAGCTGATAATGAGATCAGGAGTATAACCAAAAGGGGGGATACCTCCCCACCCCAAATTTGCCTGATTTTGAATAAAAAAATTCCCCCCTATACCCCCCCTCTCCCTCAATAATATATACAATATCTTACTAATAAGAAGAAATTGAAAGAAAAATTATAAAAGTTAATCACTCTTTATAATAACGGCTACATAAAAAATCTAAAACCCAAAATTATTTTTTTATAAAATTCTAATAAAGCCAAAAGGTCTTCAATAAGTGAACCTAAAGACCTCTAATAAACTTAATGGGAGGGGGGGGGCACCTAATAATGCACTCCCTTAGCAAAATCATGGATGCGCCTATATACGAGTCGCAAATCTAATATATATGATCTTTAAAAAAAACATAAATAATCATTTTAATACAGATTCATCAATTCTTCCTCCAATTAAATGAATTCTTTTTTAATAACTCTCTCTAGCACTCTAATTTTGAGTTAATTATATAATTGTGTATATAAATGTAATGTTATTCAAGATAATTTACTATATATATAAAAAAAACGTTTTTTAAAATCAATAAATTTTGGTAATACATATAAAAAATTTTAACCTATTGTATATGATGAGAGAATAAAAAATAATGAAAAATTATACAACTAATTATCACAGGCTATATATTTATCAGAGACCTGCAGAGAACTGCACGGGCTGTCCGTAGCCCGACCCGACCCGAGCCTCGGGTTCGGACATCTAAAAAAAAATTTCTCGGGTTCGGGCTTGGGTCGGGTTGTAAAAGCTGTCCGACCCGAAAACCCGACCCGACCCGAAAATAAATAATAATATTAATATCTTAAATAGTCAGTATAATTTATAATATTAATTATAAAATCTTATTTAATATTTATCACATTTTAGGATTAAAATGTCAATCATATTAACATGTCATGTCATTATTAATTATTATTTTATAAACCTAACAACCGGATACCAAACTATTTTATCACTAAATTGTGTGTTTCCCGTGAATTACAAGATAAGACATATTTTATGTACTAAAGATAAGTTTTATTCATTATTTATTATTTATCTGGCCTATACATTGTCTTTTTTAACATTTGTTTTATAAAATTTCCATATAAAATTTAAGATTGGGATTTGATTCAGGGGAACTTATTTCTATAATTTAAATTTCACTACCATAAATGTTAATCATCTCATCCTAAAAATTAAAAAATATTATATAAAATTGGTAATGATATTCTAAGTTACATTTATATATAAAATATAATCTTTACTTATTTCGTTTGGTATTATTATTTTTTTATCTATCTACCTTAATATGAGTTGTAAATTTTCCAGCTAATTTTGGTTGTCAATATTTTAAAATATGGCAGAAAAAAATTAGGAAATTAATACAAGATTCTCAAAGAAAATAAGATGTATACTGTGATATGTAAAATTTAAAACATGAATATTAAAAAGAATCTGTATCTGTATCTTTTGTCAAGAAAATGGAAAAGATACAAGAGTCTTTTTAGAATTAAGGAGCTTAGATACAGATATTAGTATCTTATTAAAAATGTAAAAATATACTGAGTACAAGATATAAAGGGATCTTGTATCATGTATCTTAGATACAAGTATTCGCAGTACTGCCCCACTCTGTTTATTTCAATCTAATTGATTAAAGTCATTTTAAATATTTTTTTTAGATTTTAGACACAGCCATATTAAAAAAATTATCTCAATGGATGCAAAATTAAAAAGAATTGGTGAAAAGATTAAGACAAAAGAGTATGAAGTAAGAAAGAATCTTAATGGAAAATCCGATGTATGGAAGAAATTTTCATTTATATATGATGAAAATAAAGAAAAGCTTAATTATGTCATTTGTATTATATGCAAATTTATTTATGTATATAATTCAATAACAACAGGTTAGATATTTATACATAAAATATGATCTTATTAAATTATTTTAGGCACAAATCAACTTAAAAGACATAAATGTGTATATACAAATACAAGTACAACAGCAGAGAGTAAAAAGACACAATTAACAATTGATAGTCTTTTTGGTACTGATCCAAAAAAACTCAAAAGTTGTACAAAATTGAAAAAAGAGTGCACAAAGGTGCTTACTATGTTTTGTGGACGTGATTTGAGATCATTTGATACAATTCATGGGGAAGGCTTTGTTGATTGTTGCCAATATTTTGCCAAAATTGGTTCAATATATGGAAATATTGATGTTAAAAGCATCATTCCAAATCCTACGAGAATTTCTAGAAATTTAGTAGATACTGCTGATGGTATCTGCAATAAATTATTCCCTATATTAAACTCATATATGAAAAAGGGTCGATGTGCTGGTAACAAATTTATGAAAATGTGGTTAAATTATTAATAAAATTATTTATTAAAAAATAATAAAGTAAATATATATCTTAATATTATTAATGAAAATTTTTTTCTTAAGAAACTACAGAGGTGGTAGATACGTTTTTGGACTTCTCTCTATGGGAGGCTGACAATGCGTATTCTGATGCTAGCGCCAAAGTTGACGAGCTAAAAAAATACCTAGATCCGAAATTATGTATTGATGACGATAATATTTTAAAATGGTGGAAAACAAACCATTATGAGTTTCCAAATTTAAGTGTTTTAGCTCTTAAATTCCTGGCTATCCCTGCTTCGTCGGCTAGCAGTGAAAGGGCGTTTTCAGCTGCTGGTAGGGCCTTTGAGGAGAGAAGGACTCGTTTAAAGCCAGATAAACTGGACGCCTCTTTATTTATATATCATAATTATTCACTTTGTGATAATTTTGATAATGATATTGATGAGGTCAATATAATATAATATGTTCATTATATTTTTTATATATTTATTAACTTTTATATCATATCTATATTCGCATAAATGATGCTTATTGTATTATATAATCGTTATAATTTTTAAATTCGCTTGTATATTAATCGTTTTATAATATTTTTTACAAATTTAATAAAATGCAACTTAATATATATCTTGAATAGATTATGGCCGTCAAATAAACTTTTATTTAAGGTGACTGAACTGAATAAATACATATAAATTTTTTTTTGGTTATTATAATATTAAAACTTAAATTGCAAAATTTTATTCGGGTCGGGCTCGGGTCGGGTCGGACTAAAAAATGTGTGCTCGGGCTCGGGTCGGGCTCGGACAAAAAAATTTTTAAATTCGGGATCGGGTTGCGAAAAAATTACTTTGCAGTTCTCTAGGTACCATTAGCACGGTGCGATCCGCGTATTTTTTTAAAAAGATTTCGACCCGACCCGGCCCGGCATTTATATTTACAGGCCCGGCCCGGATTTTTAAAAAAATATATTATATTTATTTTTATATTTTTATAACTAGTAATAGCGATTTAAACTAATTGGTTTTAAAATATACGGCCCGGCTCGGGTATTTTAAAAAAAAATTTCCATCATAAAATATTTTACACTTCATCCAACCCATATATTGTTTAATCGAATACCACTATAATTTTATTGAAAAAATAAAAATGGTTATGGGTATTTTGAAAATCGTTTGGTTTGGGCATTTTGAAAATCGTTTGGTTTGGGCATTTTGAGACAAATGATTAAATAGAAAACAGAATAAATAACTGCTCCCCAAGCCTGATTATAATTCAACTCAAAGACATAGCTGTAACATAAATTTATTTGATTTTTATTCTATATATATAAATTTATTGTTTCTCATTTCTAAATATAAATTTAGGGCAGGGCCGGGCCGGGCCTGCATATCTCTGATTTTTATTATAATAGAAGATCAAACCCTTTAAATAAGCGGAACCGTAAAAAGCGGTAAGAACCATTAACGAAAACCGGAGAGAGAGAACATAAATATATAATGGTTCTTGAGGTTTTAATTAGTACGACCTGAATTCATTCAAAATAATTTATTCATATCTAAAATTGAAGAACTGATATTTTTTAAAAATTCATGATATTAATTATTTTTATTTAAGGTTGAGCCCTAAATATCAAAAATATATTTAGTAAACTTTCGAAACTTTAACGAAATAAGCTATTTTTAATATAAAAATAAAAACGTTGAAAATTTCGAAATTTTAACATAAGAATTATCAAAGTTTTTTTTTTATTTTTGCGAATTTTTAAACCAGGTTTAGGACACAGCCTAATGCCTCTCTCACATTCATTTTTATTAAAAAATAGGCACAAATTCAGAACTTTCTTAAGGCTCTGATTCTAAATCACAAACTAACTGATCTCGGATTATAAATTATTGTAATAATATGAAGAATAATTTTTAATTAAAATAAAATAAATATATTTTTTATATTTATAGACAATAATGTATCTTTGGCCTAAATCTAATAAATGAAAAAATCAAATTTGTAAAAATTCGATCTAAATATATAACAAGACACGCAATCCTTAAGTTAATTCATTTATTCATAGAAATAATAATTTAACTCAATTAAACAATTATTTCAATATTTAATTGATAATTTTTGCTAACATTTTTTATTAAATTTAAAAAAAATATCAGGTAATTATAAAAGACGATGAATTATTGGGGTTTAGATGAGAAATGGGAAGTAAAATTAATCAAAATAGTCGGTAGAAAAAATATTTGGTATGTATTTTAAAATTTTTGGGCAGTGAATAATTAATTTTCATTTCTATTTTAGAAAGTTTTTAAAATAGACAGTTTTAAAATTTAAGTATTTAATTTAGGTAAGTTAATAAATAATTTTCCACTTTATATATATATATATACATGAGAAGTTTTAATTTTTGAATATTAACTTTGAAAATGGATATAAGTAACCTCAACTGTAATGAAATCAATTGATGAATATTGTTCAGATTCATTTGATTAATGCGAAGAACACAATCCAGTAATAGTATGGATGGATGAGTAATTAAAAAATCAAGCATATATGGGTTAAGGAAAAAATCTTTAAAATATCGAAAGTCCAACAATTAAATAGTAATTCCTGGGGGGGGGGGCAATCATAAACAAATGATACAGATGAGGGTAAGATTATTTTAGAAGTAATTTAGTTAGAAAAGAGGAAAACAATGTGCTGCAGGAATTTTTTTTATATAATTCTAATGATGATATTGTAACATTATAAATATCTCACTATCATGCTCATGAACTTATTGAAACTAAAATTCTCAAAATGACTAGTGATGTAAGATTAGGGCTAGAAACATTATTTAAATTGGGCCTCAAACCTAAAATGATTATGGAAAATTTACAATTTTTAAGTTTAGGCAAATTGAAAGAATGGCTTACTCAAAACTCAAAAATCATTAATACCAATTTCTGAAGATGCTCCCTTTAGTCTCTTGTTGTACAGTAATATATAAGTTTTATTAATATCTAAATATTATATAAATTTTTTTTTGAGTTGCTCAATGACATAATGTGCAATACAAACTGCAATTCCATAATGGATCTCATTTTTATTATTTTATTTTCTTCACTAATTTTTTTGATATTTCATATAATATACCTTAATAGAAGATAGATATTTGTACAAATATTTAAAAAGGCTAATGTTGTACCGTAATATGTATTTTAATATACTTAGATATTAACATTTTAAAATTATTTTCAATTTTATAGATTTGCTTAATGAAACAAAATATAATAAAAATTGAAATTCTATAATGCATCTCACACTTTTATTTACTAACTTTTTAAATTTGCAATTTCATATAATATATTTGATACTGATCTATAATTAAAAGATATTTGCATAAATATTAAACAATCTTCAAATAAATACTGACTAATTTTAATTACAATTCAACTTATTAATTTTTATAAATATTGCTCAAATTATTTATTTATTGATAATAAAAATACTGCCAATTTTGATTTATTTACTACCCAAAGTATTAATTCTTTTGTAATAAAAATAATGCCCAAAATAATCACAGCCATTATAAAATAATAAAAAACATAATCCATAGGCAGCAAAAATTATGATAATAGAATAAAATTGATATTTCATATTTTTAATTTTAGTTTAAATTTATATATTTTTGTTAATTAATCATTATAAATTAAAATTCACTCCAATAATGTCAAGTGGAACACTACAGTTTTGGACTGATAAATTATTGATAATGGTAAGTAAGGTATATATAAATTTAAGGGCTTCATATTTTAATATTTTTATTAATCAAAGTGAAGTGAAAATTTCCATTGTATTTGTTAGCTTGCCTTTTCTCTTCTATCTCTCCAGATGTGGGAGTATCAATTACTGCTACCATATTATCTCTTAAAATTTGTTTTACATGGAATTTTATAACAAATTTATATCATAATTAATTTTTATTACATCTTATATTTTCTTTTTTGAGTAAGTATCAACTTTTTTATTATATCTTTGAAATTTGTAAGGAGAATTTTCCTATACCTATTTATTTTATACATTATAAATTAAAATTTCATTTAAAATATAGCTAAGTTTGGGTTGTCTCATGTCCAACAAATTGGGTACAATTATTGGGGATAAAAAAATATGAATCCACATTTATTTAGTAGGATGAAGTTATTTGTTCATAAAAGAAACAAGCTTTTACTTAAATGCTCCCAGGAAGTAAAATTTTTTAAAAAAGTCTTGGCCCAATTTAAAAAATAGAGCGATTTTACTTTTATTAATAATGCACATAGCCAGCCCCCATTACAAATTTGCATGTTCTCATAAATATCATTTTAATCTAATAAAATTTCTTCCCTACAACCAACCCCCCACTCCTACCAAAAAATGTATATAATATATCATTATAAAGAAGAATTTAAAAGAAAAATTATTAAAAGTTAATAACTTTTTAAAATAACTATAAATAAAAAATTTTTTTTAAAAGGGTTTTATTAAAATAAGTGAAAACCTAAAAATATTTTTTAAAAATCTATATAGCCAAAAGGCCCACATTAAGTGGATCTCCAAATTTATTAGGAAATCATTTATCTAATAGTGCCAACCTTATTTAGCAAAATCTTGGATATGCCTATACTAATCATTACAATATTTAGAAAAAGAGTTCCTATAATATAATATTAAAATACAAAATTTTTTAAAATTAATTTAAGCTTAAATGAATTTGAAAAAAATATACTATACTGCTATAAATATATCTTTACTAAAATTATCATTTATTAACAAACAATTTCTAACCTTATATTCTCGAATTTAATATTTTATTAGAAACTAAAGTTTTAAAGTATATCATTTTAATAATCATAATAACTCGTCAAAAATCGATATTTTAAAAATTTAAAATTATGAAAGAATGATATTTTTAACAACCATCTGGATTAAATTTACTTAATGCTAACCTATAACTGTTATTTGTAAACTTTTTGAAAGACGAGCAGTCAGGCAAATTTAACTTTGTAAAATAAATTTTATGTTTGATGATCTGTAATTTAAATAAATTTATCATATATTCTAAAATTTTCAAAGTTTTTAAAGTATCGCTATACTCTATCCGAACCATTTTATATATCAGAATTAAAATCTAAGTTTAAAAATTTTTTAAATTCTCTATTTCTCTAAAAGAAATAAAAAATTTTTTAAGCATTTACTCTTCTCTAGAGTTATATATACCCTAATAATATTTCATTTTAATTTAATTAGTTTTTTTAGATATTTTAATAAATACTTTATTTTAAAATAGAATAAATGAACTATTGAATTAAAAATATAATTTAAAAAAACAATTATTACAATTATAGTTTATGTCTTATATCTTTTAATATTTGAGGTGCGTTTAAAATCAAATATTTTTTAAAAATAAAATGTTTTCCTCAAAAGAAAACTCGATTTCGTAAATAATATAATAATTCATTTTAAACTAAAATTTTAACTTTGGGCACACTCTTAGATCGTTGTTTTCGTAAAAATTTATTCCATAATCATCTAATACAATTACATTTATTTTTTATGAAAATATAAGTGATTATCAAAGAAATTATGAAAAGATTGCATTATACCATATAAGTTAATTTATTTACGCTTGCGCCTTATTATTTAGTAAACAACAAGTTGAAAATCACCAGTGCTGCTAAAAGCTACTTTTAAAAGTAGCGCACTATTGCTATCGTTATTTATTTCAAAAAGTTTTAAAAGTAGCGCACTGCTATCGCTATTTATTTCAAAAAAAGTAGCACGCTAAGCTATTTTTAACGTTACTTTTTAATTTTCTTATAATTCTTTTTAGTTAACTCTATTTCTACAAATAAAAATTTAAATTTCAAATATATATATATATATATATATCATTTTTTATTTTTATTGCCTCTCAATAATAATAACACCATACTGCCATCGCATCTGTAACGTCAATCAGAAAGTATAATCTATAACTTAATAATCGTTCAACATTATCACTTGAGGGCTATGCAGTATTATATTTTATTGTAACATATTTTTTTTATATAAAATAAATCATCAAAAATACTTATTTTATCATTTTTAGATTTAAAAAAATTAAGTATTTTCAATATTATTATTATTTATTTCAATAAAATCACTCATGGTAGGTGTCTTAGATTCAGTCTAAAATTATAATAGTAATAGGAGATAAGTGCTGACTTACCAGGCCACCATTTTTTTTATCTATTGAATTAATTTCTCTCAAAATTGGTTAAAATGTTGAAGGATTGTAATAAATATTATTTAGCTTATTTTAATATAATTTATAAATAGATGAGTGTTTAATTTTAAGGCATGTTTAACATCCACCAGATAATAAGTTATATAATATTATCATTGAATAGATGAGCCTGATGATGAAATTTTAATTTAATATAAATTTTTTATTAAAATATAATTCTTGAATAATATGTTATGGTCAGTTAAAACGTACCATCCAGAAAATCCACTTATACATAAAACTTATCTACCACAAAAACTATTATACAGCATTGATTATAATTTTATTTTAAAGATTAAGGTTGGGCTACACATATTGATAAAATTTCTTTGATAATATTACTTTTAAATGTTTCCTCGTTGAAACTACTAGTATTGTTTGACGATAAAACCTTCCGGAAAATAATGAAATTTATACCCTATTGTTAATTTTTTTTTATCTATTAAAATATTTTACGAATTCAGGAAAAGGAAATTCCATAATATCATTATTTTTCCAGTACCAAAATTATTTTCAATCGTCGACATTTTTAATTTAAAAAATATTTTGAAAACTAGATTTATAAACACAGATAAAATAAAATAAAATGATTATGATTTTTGGAATTAAATTTAAATATAATTTAATAATTTTTATGTGTATTTCATTATATAAAATTATTAGTAACGAACTACCTCTTTTGCTATTTATTTTAAAATAGTAGGGCGCTAAAGTTACCGCTCTATTGAAAAAAACGTGATATGCTACTTTAACAAGATTAATTATCACCAACAAATAAAATTAATTGCCTTATGATAATGCTATAAAAAAAATACCGATAAACATGATAAGGTTATCTCCCCAAAATATATCTAAATTATTTTTTAAACATAATTACATAATAATAAGCATTCATATACTCTTTAACTATGGTAAGATTATTAAAAAAATATTTTTATTGCTTCTCATATAAATTCATCATGATATCCAAATTTTTTAAGCCTATAGCGAAACAATTTCAACGCAAAATCATAAAGTTCTATATCCAACTGATTATTCTACACCGTTTTCACTAGCGTATCTTCGCTCAAACCGTTGAACCATTTCATAGATTCTCCCATCTTGTTTTTCAAACCCTCTTTATCCTTAAAATGTATTCCCAACATTTTCTCGAATAAATAGATGGTTTGTGGAATATATTCCGTGATGCCAAACGTTCGGGAGTTTCAAATTTATTTTAGCGCTCTCCAGCATCAGATGATTCTTTTGTCCGATTGATAAACTGAGGATAATGTATTTTTTTTTTTAAATTTAAGAAATATATATTATCTTATTGTTAATAATTATTATGAGATAATGTATAGCATAATCTCGTATCTTATGGTCATGGCGGCCCGCAGTTATTAGGTTAATGATGCTTACTACCTATCAAATTTGAATTTTGTTTATTTTTCATTTGGATAGGCACTACCAAATATATTTATAATATATATTTGAAAAATCGTGATTTTTATAAAGACTCTATTGCCTAGTAGGCAAGGCAAGAGCTTCACTTACTGATCCCATGGTCGCTGGTTCGAATCCCGGGAATGGTCATGTTTTTATTCTTAATCTAACTTGGTGATTCCATCCTTGGGGGGATGATATATAGAAGGCTGGACTCGACCATGTGATTCCGTTAAATAAGGGTCTTATTTCATTTTAATAAATTTTGGTTGGTATTTAGCAAATTAGGTTGGTATTTAGAATATTTCCATTCATTCACTTGGTAGTAAGCATCATTAACCAGTTATTACAAAGCGGTACGTTGGACCACCCTGGAAAAAATGGCAAATGGTAGGATTTTTCATATCAAAAATTATAAGTTTGGTTAGGTTAATAATTAAAATGATTTCATTTATTTAACGAAATTTAAATATTTTTTTAGTCTATAAGTTTTAGGCTAATTCGTTGACCGCAAAATATTTTTCTCGTGGAAATTTTCATAATTTAGATTGTTTATGGGGGGGAAAATCACCTAAAAATTTTAACTCCTAAACTCAAAAATTGTTCATATTTATAATAAATTTATATATTAAGAATATTACCTTTTATAATTTTAAGATCCAACTAACAGAAAATAAAAATAATTATCTTAAAACATAAAATTAGAGCTAAGAATGACCTAAATTATTTTAAAAAACCTCAAAATTTATAAATTTTTGTGAATATATATAATTATGAAACATGTCCAAAATCTTCCATTAATTTTTTTTGAAAGTATTGTAAATTTTGAAATATATACCAAATGATTTTTATATTGATGAAGCTACTGAAAATTCGAGATCATAATAATAAACCGTTTTTATGTAATATCAATTCTAGCAAGCCTGGGGTCTCATATACCACATCGGTGTATTGAAGGGTTAAATACTTTCCCATTAAGTTTAATAAAACTGCCTATTTCCTTAAAAAATTCTAAATTAATCTTACTTACTTTTTGTTTCGTCAAAATTTTCTTTACTTTATAAACTTTACTAATATTTATCAAATTTTCTTAATTTCTAAAATTTTAATAAATTAATAATTTTTGATAAAATTTGATTTATTTATTAAAACTATTATATATAATATCTACTATAAAAATGGAAAAAAAAGAAATTCATTCTAAGAAAAACTTATTAATGGAACGATTTTCATCAGTAATTCTAGTTTTAAAACTATGGTGTCCATAATATATAATGTTGTGATTGTAGGTTATAGCATAACAGTTTAAAAAAAATAAAATATTAGTCAACTCCTCACCTTTTGTCACATTCTATAATTGACATATCGGCTAAATGTCTTGTCATGCGGTTGTTCTCCCATTGATTTTGGCAAAATACGAATTCTTCCAATGTCAACATCGACAAATTTTAAAGGTGATCAAAGCAGGTAGGTCGAAAAATCAACGTTTCCTCCTGGCACATTATAAATTGTTTTGGCCAATCTGATTTTGTGGAAATGTGGTCGTATTCACTTACGTATCTTTTCAAAGGTTCCCTCAGCATAGTCACAAAATGTCTGCTCTTGTTTTATTAATATACATATATATATATATTTCTATAAATAGCTTGGTTGTTTTTTTACAATTTATCTGGAATGCAAAGATTATTAGCGACTTCCGGGAAGAGAAAAAAATTTCAACAGTTTAATCAATAAACCCAGCGTCTACTTGAAGTGGTAGGGGGGGGGGGGTAGGATCAGCTTTTATCCAATTTTTCTTGAGAGGGGGGAGGGGTAAGGGGTAGACTTCTTTAATGGAGGTAGGATAAAATTATTAGGGGGGGGGGGGTTATCTATTAAATTTTTAGATGAAAATAGGGCAAAACATATTGCTGTATAAAAAAATTAATACTTTCATTATAGATCTATTATAATACAACGATATTGCTGATCATCTATCAAATCTATATATTGCAAACAATCATAGACATTATTTTTCCAAAATAAAACTTTCTGCCATCCTTTTTTATAATTTAAAAAGGGTTAGACAATCTCAGTAAACTCATAATACTATAATAATTTATTTATTGTAAATGAGGGATTTTTTTAAAAAAAATTGAATTCATTATCTAAAAAATAACTCCTTTATATTCACAAAATTTTGATAGTTGGTTATAGAGAGATAAAATAATTTAAGTAAATAAAAAAAATACATCAATGCGGTGGAATTTTTTAGGAGGGGGGGGGGTAGAGTTACATCCAATAAAAATCCTGACATGTAGACGCTGCAAGAACCAATCCAATCGAAATTAACAAAAAAAAGATGAAATAAAAATTTAACGCGCAAGAAACCAAAATTTAATGTCCCGCTCGCTTCCCCGTTTGCGTGGACCCTCTACGCTACTTAACAAAGGCAATTACAATTGTTGGTAATTAACAGGTTCATCCCCGAATCTTATAAATTAAAGAAAACAGTTTTATCCCTCAATCTATTTGATCTTTGGGGTACCTTATTTTGGTTTTAAGTATTTGGTCGCATTGCTATTTTTTGTATTTTATTCTCGTTTTGTTTTTGTTTTTTTTTAAAAAACTTTTAATTGCTTTTTTGGCTATAAATAGCAGGCGGACACTGCCTATGACCTTTTTAAATTATGAATTGTTATTTTAGCGTTTTTTAAAAAAAAATTGTTTATTCACCAACCATTTCAAAAATGACCAAATATAGTATAACTTTGAGCGCCTGCCAAAAAAATAATCAAAAAAAATTGTGGCCCTAACCCTTGCATTTCAATTATTTATTTAATTTTTAGCTAAACGACCCTGATACAATCATAAAAATCTAAAATGCGAGTCCATTTGAAAAACCGCTAATAAATTTAATAATATTCAATTAAATAAATGGAATTAGTTTAGAAATAAAAGAAGAATCTAACTTACATTGGATCATGGGATAATTTTCTTTCGTATCCCTTTTTTGGATAGAATATTTTAGAATCTATTTTAATATCGTCTTCGGCGATAAATTATTGGTAAGAATTTTGGCCGGTTGTTGACAAACTATGAAGTTTCATTGCCATGGGAAGACAGTCCCTCAAGCGAACATATATGGGGTGTATTCCGCAATATATCCAACCATATGTGAGTCCACTATACAGCCAACCTTCGGTAATGTATGTGCTTTCATTATTTATCGCATTCTTCGAAGATTTCTTATTTGGGCGTTCGCAGAGGCATTTTTTTACGTGAGCATTTTGAATCATTTTTAATTGGCATGAACACTCAGGATCCACTTGAACATTATGCGCTAATATGGAGGTAAATTCTGTTCCACCGGTCTTTTGTATGTGCACGAAGGCAAGGATATCTCTGTGAAAGTTAAAAGTGATTGGCATGATGGGGTCTAATAAACAATCGCTAGCGAAATCATAGCACTTACTAACAGCGCATTTACAACTCGTCTCAATATTTTGGTGATAGTCGGGGTAAGCCCGCGAAAGTTTTAAGTATATGAATTAATAACCGACCCGATCAAAGTGTTACTGTACTGGTCATAATTTTTGTTGACGATTAAATTCACTTTACCATTTTGGTGGCGAAAAATGTCATTGATTTCTAGTTGAAAATGATACCTGGAGAAAATTCTGGTAACATTGATAAACTTATGTGGATAGATTGCTATTTGGATAGAATAATTCAAAATAAATACATAAAGAAATATTATTAGACACGAGAGAGGTATACAGATATTTTTGACACGTTTTATTAAATTCATATTTATATTAGTAATTTTTATTTTACAATTAATATTTATGATATAAAAAAATATTTGTTTTTAGCATTTTGTGCTGAATCAGCTATAAATATTGATAAATAGTAAAATACAAAATTTTATTAAACTTGTATACAATCTTCGATTGTTAATTTTCAAAAAAATGGATATGACTTTTATTATTGGCGGATCTAATCATCTTTCCTCCTTTTGAACAGAAGACCCTAAATTATATGATATAATATATCTATTTAAACCTGTAAATTTTTGCAAGCATGATTATTGTCAACGGTGGAAAGGAATATTCCAATGAAAATCTTTGAAAAAGAAAAAAAACTGAATAAATTTGTCTTACATACATACGTTTGCCATGAAATGAATTGGATAAGAATGGAAAAAACCCATCCTAACAGTGCTTCCCCTACATAGAAAAATAATTTCAAGTGCCTAAGTAGATATCAATATCTTATTGCCTACTATAAAAAAAATACCGTCATCGAAACCAAAACAATGAGTCTTTTTAGTAGCAACTTTAGGTACCTATTGCTATTATTCCTTAGTAAAACTATTTATAATCGTAAGACTTTACAGCATTGATATTGTGTAATTGACTATAAATCCCATCGTTATCAAAAATTCTCAAATTTCCATTTGACAAAAAAAACACTGGTCGGGCGCGTCTACTAGGCCCTAATAATTAAATTTTTTACTTGCCAATTAAATTGTTTCGAAAACAATTTATTTATCCTCTTTAAAATTATTAATTGAATCATTTCCACAAAAATTTTAAAAAAAGGAAGGCATACTGCATCAAATTTAAGAAATGTTATATGGGAATTACAAAGAAGTGAATTTTGTCAAGCATTCAAATCTGATTTCCAGTACCCAAAATCTTAGTTAATTTTTAGCTCGATTTTAGCCGATTTTTTAAAAACGGATAACTCAATATTTTAGCCAGAAAAATATCGCATGTTTAATGTATTTGATTTAGTGATCTGCATCGGGCCTAATTTTTCAAGCCTTGCCCGGCCCGAAATTTATTTTAAAAAAATTTACCGACCCGGCCAGGCCCGAATTTATTTAAATATAGAAATTAATTTTTATAAATACTTAAAATAAAAGACATATGTTATATAGCGTTTAGTTTCAATAAATTAAATCAAAAAATTTTATTTACATAAAAAATTCAATATAAAATTGATAAATTTAGATATATTTAATAAAATTTCCAAGGTCCGACCCGACCCAGCCCGAAATTTTTTTAAAAATATTAGGCCCGGCCCGGCCTGATTATTTTAAATAAAATTAGGCCCGAGCTTGAAGCCCGTTCGGGCCTAACTTTGCAGATCTCTAATTTGATTACTTACTATGCCAAAATTATCTTATCCCCCAATATAGAATAATAACATTGTTGTAAAATTTACTGTCGTGTCATGGTATTAGTTTATATATTTTTAATTTTGGTTGGCAGCTCTCTTAGACACAGTCGATCCCCGGCAGTTACAACACTAGAAACAGAACTTTGTCGTAGTGAAAATTGGAAATCTATAAGGCAATGCATTGACAATTCCAAAGTTACACTTAATTATCAAAATTGTCGGAATTAGTAGCTCAAAAAATATCAAAACCCAAATGTTGAACCGATCCAGTACCCAAAATCTTAGTTAATTTTTAGCTCGATTTGAGCCGATTTTTTAAAAACGGATAACTCAATATTTTCGCCAGAAAAATATCGCATGTGCCTCGAGATTTGGTTTAATAGATGTCCAAACCATTGTGTTATTTATGACAAAAATCTTCAGGTTTGCGTAATATTTTTTCTGGATAAATAATTGAGTTAACTGTTTTAAAAAATCGGCTCAAATCGAGCCGTTTAACAACACTATTATTGACTCACAGCATCTTTTCCATTTAAAAATTAAAAAAAAATATTTTAATTTTTAAATGATATTTAATGAAAAGTTCTATCTGCTGAATCTTATCAAGATTTACAATCTAATTTTTAAATAGTTTTAAATTTTTCAAAAGGTGGTATATCAATAAACTATTATTCTGGCATCCTTCCTCTATACCCTATCATCTTTTCAATTTTAAATGATATTTTTGAAAAGTTTCTATCTGCTGAATCTTATTAGCAATAGCTTGCTAGTAAAGCAGAAAAAAATTTTTTTAATAATATTTTATTCCTATAAAAATTACAAAACACACAATTCATTATATAAATCAGTTTCGAAAAATAATTATATATTATATTATTATTACTATTTAAAAAAATTGGTCTTTTCTTTATATAAATCAACTAAAAAATAAATAAATAGATTTTTTTGTTTAAACTATTTTAAAAAAAGCGAAAATACAAATCAAATAAATTAGTGTTGTTAAACGGCTCGAATTTTAAAACGGCTAATCCAATATTTTAGCCAAAAAATTTACGCAAATTTCTAGATTTCGTTAATAGATGTCCTAACTTTTCTGCCATCTATACACTAAATCTCCAGGCTTGCGTAATATTTTTGGTCAAAATATCGGGTAGCCATTTTTTAAAAATGGAGCCGTTTTACAAACACTACAATTAATAATATTTAATGAATCCTATATATTTTTTTTAAAAAAAAGAATATTAATAATTTACTGGTTAGGCAGGAATAATTTAATGCACTAAAATTTTTTTGGAATGAAGTAGATAATAAGAGGGAGTGGGAGGGGGGATAAATAAAAATATTAAATATTTGGAAAAGAAAAGAAGCCATGATTTTAAAAAAATGGTGGTTGGGTGAATGACGGGTAGGAACCACCTCGAAAATAAACAATATAAAGTTGTTTTTTTTATAAAATATCTTTAAAAAAATAAATAAGAATCGACAAAATAAAATGCGCGAAAAAAAAATATATATTCGCAATAAATTCGAATAATTTGTACACGATTAAAAAAACTTTTTTATCTTATTTATAACCGAAAAAGAAAAATTCTTCTTCCGTAACAATAAAAAAATGAATGATAAGAATAATTCGATTTGTATGATTCGCGATTATTACGCCAATCTATAATTGATGAGATATTTACAAGCGTGGGTTAGTAGTTGCTTTTCTTTAGGACCCGTGGGTGAAGATAGATGCCTGTGCAAATTCTTGTGACCTTGGGTGATATAATAACATGATAAGGGTCAAGGATAATTTATTATCAAGTATATACATACTATATATATATATTATTTTTTATAATAAATAAAATTTTGATTAAAGTTAATAGCTTCGCTTTGTTAGTACTTTTCGAACATTAAAACTTATTGGTAATAATGATCAAAGGCAGTGGCGTTACTAAGGAGAGGCTACTGGGGGACTCGTGATTTGTCAAAATTTTGTGAGAACTACTTCAAAAAATTGGCTTATCACGTGAACATAAATCTTATAAAAATTCTTAGACCTAATATTCGAATATTTTATTTTAAATAAATAAATAAAACTCTTATTCGAGTAATAAAATAAATAGCGTAAACCGTGACTGCCGGAAGCGTTGTCCTCCTCTCGGGCATAAATATCGAGCCCGTACTGGCCTTCCTCGGGGAGAGAAACTTCGAAAGATATGCCTTCAACTTCCGCCTTTTCTTCCCTGCTGCCCTTTCCGTTACCTTCCAACGTTTTATAATAATGTTAAATTTAAAAAACAATCAAAATTCTTTCTGTGCTTTAAATGGTAATTTAAAAAAATAAATAAACACTAATCGCATACATGATATTTAAAGAGCACTTGGTGTTTTAGGATATATATATATAACCTTGCTACCCAAACTCAAGGTTATTTGAACCAGAGACCTGCATATTTTAAAACCAAATATTTAATATGGCCATTATTAACTATAAAAATCAAAAATAAATATAACAAATTTTAATAAAATCAGGGTCGGGCCTTAAATTATAAAACCCGGTCCAGGCCGAAAAATTTTTTTGAAAAATACTCTGGGCCGGGCCGAAATTTTTTTAAAAAAAAAATCCGAGTCAGCCGGGCCATACAAATGGTACCTCTGCAGGTCTCTGATTTGAACCAATTTCTCAGTCGCCGCGTAACTACGGGTAAGCGGTGGGGGACAAGAGTGGGAATCTACATAACCGTTTGATATTTCTACCCCTCACCCATATGAGACAATGCAAAAATAAATTTAGTCTTAAAATATTTATCGGTGCATATTTTTTTTTATTTTCCGACCATTTTTAAGGTTGCCTCCACTCTGGCTCCTCACACTCACTCTTCAGGATTTTCGGATATTTTATAAATATATTATCAATTTTTTTTGAGGAATAAAAGAATATATAGTTTTTATTAATACAAAAAGTTTTAGGCACCTTCTAGATAATTATCTAATCTTCCCCTGGGGTAAGCCATTTTATAAGCATCCTGATGGTCTTCCCCCGAGGTCAGGTTATCTCGCGTATAAATCCACCGCGGACGCACGCATTTGGACAGGATAGTTTGTTCGCCATCGTTTTTGTGCAAAGCCGCCGCAAAATCTACCAATTTTCGTCTGCTATTAAAATAATACACCAGAAATTATTAATAAAATTTAAGGGGGCAAAGTGAGCTAATTTTAAGCCCCAACAATTACAGGTAAATTAATATAATAAAAGCAAAAAATTAAAAAGATTTAACCATGTTTTTTTATTTTTATATAATACTCAAAAAATAAATGACGATCAAATATATAATATATGACAAAACAGATTTAAAAAATGCATTAAAATATAAAAAAATGGATATTTTAATTTTCGTTTTTTCTTTATGTATTCCGATTTTCTATATATATTATAATATAAATTTTATTTTTATAAATTTACCTTAATTCAATGGTTGTCCTCGATAACCAATCTCCTAATATCGATGCATCTTATTATAATAACTTGAAAAGTCATAAGGTAAATACATTAAGAATTGATGTTACATTATGAACGATTTCGTTTCTTGTATTTTGTCGGGGATTGATTGATCTGTATTTGTTTTATAATACACCAAAGAAATTCTCTATTGGATTAAGTTGAGGCGAATAGGGTGGCAAATATTCTACTCGCACTTTAAAACTATCAATGAGGTGACTTTTATAGATCGATGCATTATCCATAACAATTGAATCACTTGGTATGATATTAATTAGTTCTATCATATATTCCCGAAATAGTAGACTATTATAAGCTCCCTCGATGATGCGATAAAGTATCACACCTTCGATTCCCATAGTACATAATATACTTAAATTTTTACCATTAGATGGTGGGACTTTAACAGTTGGCGTAACATTGTATGATGCCCAGGCGTAAACAGGTACAACATGTTAATTTATGCCTGTCTCGTCTAAGAAAAATATTTTTTCTCTGGCTATATTCAATATTTCTATACAATAAGGGAGATAATGGAAATTATTTGTAGCAGATATATTATGTATTGAATTAGAATAAATAGGATCAGGATTTGATGTAAATGAATTTGTATTATTTGTGTTAGTTAGTATATAAAATTTGTCGTGTATTAAACATTTGTGAATTAGAATAAACAGGATCAGGATTTGATGTAAATGTGTATTATTTGTATTATACTATATAAAATTTGTCGTATATTAAACATTTGAAAAAAATATTAAACTGTATTTTTAAAAAAAATTTAAGTAATATAAAAATTGTAAATGCAAAATAATTACATTAAAATTTTACCATATGTATTTTGTAGTGTTTGTTTTGTTATATATTAATGAATCGTCATTTATTTTTTAAGTATTATGTAAAAATAAAGACACATATTGTTTCATTCTTTTAACTTTTTGTTTTTATTATAATATCTTACAAAAAAATAAAATGATTTGAATATAATTATGGAACGCATGCGCTTTCATCAAAATTATATTAAAAAAAACTAAAACTAAATCATTGAAAATTATAATTGACAAAAAACCTCGAATTTGCAGTGTCAGATTGTCTGCTATCCGAATTATTCGTACCGGAAGCAAAAGATCGCTTGGTTCGAGGAGAGAAGTACGTTAAAGGAGCGAAGCAGAAACGGATGACAAGGAAAGATGTGTGCGTATTCACGACGGCATCCTCGTGGGATGCGGGGATCATAGTGAACAATTTGTAAGCCTTTTATATGAAAATATAAAATATCAGGTTAAAAAAACCTATTTTTTGTTTCCCCCCTTTCCTTTTATATGAAATCTATTAATTTCCCCGTTTTACCTTAACAGGTCCCCACTCGCCGCTGGCACAATCCGGGAGTGGTATCATGATTTTGTCCAGGGTCGAACAGACTATTTTCGCCTTGCATACACTTTTGAATCGCATCGCCTTTCCGGAGGCGTAGTCAGAAGAGTTGACTTGGTTGGCGAAAATGTCGAGCAAAAATTCCCCCTTGCTGGGACAATGTACCTATGAGCATTTATAAATGCGCAAATAAATGAATTTTTTTTAAAAAAAATGTAGAGGATCAACTTGTGTAATCAGCATCATTAGTAGAAAATAGAAACAGGAAGTTATAATAATATTAAGGAATCCTTAATAGTGCGAACAAATTGAGCGTTTCTAACGCTGCGTTGCAAGCGCCAATAATGACTTTCAAATGGCCTACTGCAAATTGGTAAAATTACGGTTTGGCGTTAGCAATCATTTAAAAAAACGCAAATAGGTTTGCTTTTCCAATACTTTTTTTATTCTTCGTTTTGTAATATTATATAAAATGTAATATAAAACAACTTACTTATAATCCTAAAAAAAGGAATATTTAAAAATTAAAGAAATAAGAAGGCAGACGATAATATAATATTCAAGACAAATCCTTTTTTTTTTAGAAATTATTTAAAATTTAGAATCAAGGGATATTAATAAAAAGACGACCTCAATTTAAACAAGGGCCGTGTTACGTTTTTTTTATTTAAAATTTACGGCAAAACGTAAACTCTCAATGTGCGCACTAAATTGTAATGATTAAATATTGTATAATGGTATTGAGATGTTTTTACGAATGTCTAACAATAAATGTTTCATTATTTGTATGAAAATAAGGTTTTCAATTGAAAAATAGAAGGGTCTAGCATAAATATAATAAATTAGTTGAGATATATTTCGTTCTTTCAGCTTTTCCAAAAAAAAATAAATGAGCTTTTTGTTTGAATAATCAATTTCATAAAAAAAATACTTTTCTTTATATAACATTTATTAATTTACCATTAGCCTTTCCCATATAAAAATTTCTAACCTCTAGAGAGGAAGGTGGGGGGGGGGGGGTTAATTCATTTTTACATTTCTCTTTATTCATTTCCGATAGAAAAAAAAATCTACCTTAAAAATGACACATTTCCCAACCAGGGTCTGCATAACGTACCGTCTCATATTGATACCATCTAGGCTGTCTCCGTTGCCGGTTACAAGGGTGTTGGGCGTAGCGTAACCGTTAGTTGTTTCAACGCTCTTATCTTAACAGATTTGATAGCGCAAAAAATATAACTTTGAAAGTAATAATCAAACTAATATAAGACAATATTATATTATTTTAAAAATCGTTAAGAAAAATTTATAAGTGATGTTCTCGACGATTTGGAAAATTTGGTGAAAGTGTCCTAATTCAAAATGCCTCAAAAACAAAATGTATTTCAATTGGTCAACAATAAAAACAAAAGTCCTCAGCAGTAATAAAAATTTGAAGATGTTGACAAGCGACATTACAAGTAATAATATATTCGTTTTACTGGAAGACAGCGAAGTATTGAGATTGGGGTTATTTGTTGTTGAGGGGGAAGGATGGTGGTAAAAGCGGAGATTGTAATGGAAAACGAGACTCGCCACAAGATCATCGGGCATTTCTAGTGTCAGGTTGGCGGCCCCGGTCTTGTCCGCTAAAAGAATGGCGCCTTTGACGTTAAAAAACGCGGTCTTTTTAAAGGTCGAATGGTTATAGCTAGGCGTTTAAACAGTTTTTTTTTAAAAAAAATTGATTAATAAAAAATATGTTATAATAAGCTTATTTAAGAATTATTCTCATTGGGCGAATTTTTCAAATTATGTTTCTCTCTCGCCCAATAGGAATGTAATTTCTCTCCCATCCTAAGCAAAAACACATCAAAATCTTGAGATGAGAGTTAAATTCAAAATTTAAAAAAATAAATCAATAAATAGGATATTAGGCTCGATCTGGTAAAGAGGACTTAATATCATATAATTAGATTAGAATCAATGACATTAATACTAACAAACAAGACTGTCGATTGATACATTAAAATGCACTAAAAGTGCATATATGAAGTCCGCCAAAGGATTTTAGGAAAATTCTTCTCAACGACGTCTTACCGCCAATAACATTGCTTGCAGATGATTCCAGTGTATGTACACTTTAAATAAATCGAACCCATTAGCCCTTAATAGTATTAATATGATAAATCGGCTATAGCAGTGTTGCTTAGCGCCCTAATTATTTGGCGTAACGATAGCGTATTCTCTTTTTTTTGCAAAAATTACGTTTACGTTTACTTTTATACTTTTAAAATAAATTACATTATTAAATTTTGTAATTAATTCTGCAAATTATAAATATTTAAATGTATGTTTTGAATAATTATGTTCCCATTTTGAGCATATCAACAGCAAAATTAAAAAGGGTAGGATAAGCTATAAATTATGAATAATTTAAAAACCCATAAAAAAATAGACAATATTTCAAAATAGGATGGTAAATCCAAATTTCTTGTGTGTACCCTCAAACGTATCTAATTTCGTTTTTAACTAAAGTAGAAAGTAGTCGCTTTCTTATGGTTAATCATAATTATCTTTAATTTTCTGATAGAAAACAAAAAAAAAACTTGCAATCGTTGGTCGAAAGTGAGGAATGATTGGGGGAAGAATAATGTATGGAATTCGTCGAATTATTGCCTTGATTGGGGTCTGGAGAAAAGGACAAGCCGTACTTGAAGAACAGGCTACGCACAAAGGGCAGATTTTCGAATTGCTTTTGTTTTAAAGGCAATTTTTATGATACATATATTTTCATTTCTTTATTTCAATTCTTTCGAGAGATATAAAATTTAAAAAAATATGTTAGAGTCGGGTAAATCAGCCCAAGTCCCTACAGAATTTTTGTAATGATTTTTTAAAATATTTACGTCGAACAATCATTCTTCATTTATGCTTTCCTTTATCAGCATAGTGCTTTTTGAATATTGGAGGAGGGGTAGGATTTAAATGTATTCATTTTACTAATTTCACTAAATATCACAAATAAATAATGATAATTTTAATCTATTTAGTTGTATCGCGTGAATTCAAGGTTATAATATTAATAATAAGGTGAGGTGATCCCTAATAACCTTCCCCAAATATTTATTTCTTACCTTTGCCATACATCTTATCAAACATTATATTCCAAGTTGCGTGTCTTTTCTACAAACTTTATTTAAGACACATTTGACGTAAATATTAAACAAAAATTGCAGAACCGGAAAAACCCTTAAGAATTTTTCGAAACCTAACCGAACCAGAACCTTTTTAATTTTTAAGCAGCTAAACTATAAGGGATTATAGATAAAGGTTCAGGTCTCTGTCTGCAGAAGATTTTACCTGCAAGGATAAGCAGGTGTCCAGCAGTTGCCATTCTGATTGTTTGGGGAAAAATTCGTAAATAAACTCTTCCGGGTCGGTGAGAAAATAATGATCGTCGTATTCGTAGCGCAAGTTTTCGGCTCCTTTGAGATTTTTATCCGCGCCGTGTTGATCCTTAACGAATAGATCAAGTGTTTTACAAAGTAAAAAGCGAATCATTTAATCATTCTTTCTTTTTTTTAAAGATAAAATAAATACGAGCAATATACTTTTCTTAAACTAATTCTTTCATTCTTTCTTATTTTCCATTTATTTGTGCATATCGTGTATGGCGATTTTTCAATAACCCGGTATTTCTTTCTTTCATTTTTTTTAAAATGTATATAACTTAGTGTTGTTAAACGGCTCATTATGAGCCGATTTATAAAAACTAGGAAAAATATTGTGCAAGCCTTAAGATTTTGCTCATAGGTGGCACAAAGGTTTGAACATCTATTAACGAAATTTCGAGAGTTGGACAATGTTTTTCTGGCAAAAATTTTGAGTTAGCCCTTTTTAAAAATCGGCTCAGGGGGGGGGGGGGGTGGGGGGTGGAAGGGAGGATTGCCTAGTAACAAGGGCATTAAGTGGTTATGAATAAAAAATACAGTTCTCAATAACCCGCTTTTATCTTTATTGAAGGATTCGTATAAATATGTGGCGTATAAAAAAACAACCTCCAAATCGTTATCGTCAGCTATCATTTCGGGGCTACTGCCCATTTTTCCATTGGCGGTAGCGTTTTCCTTGCCCTTATCATCGCCTCTTAGATTGGAATTATTGGAATTGTTAACCAAATGACGGGCACCCCAATTGCATTGCACGAATCTCCAGGAACCGTCTAGGTAAGCCGCGTTCCAGGTATTCCGGAAGCGTTTTGAATTGATAAGATTGTCGCTGGAGGCTGGGAGGAAACAAAAATAAAATAAATACTATTTATTTTAAAAAAAAAACATCATATATATGTGGTGTATCAAGATTTTCTCTAATTATATTGATGTAGTTAATAAGTGTCAATTATTCTTTTTAGCTGCTTTTGAGGAATATATATAATTATTATTTAATTTTTTTATTTTGTTGAAGGATTTATTACACTAAGAAGGGTCAAGATAATTATATCTTATTCCCTTTCACAATTATTTTATATAATTAAATTTTATGTCTAAGTTTGTTATTTTTTCTTCTCCGGGTACATGATAATGGGTAATGATGCATAGCGTTGGACATTGGTTTTTCATATAAATCGGAGAGTCATAAATTATCCTAATAAAAAATATAAAATAATTGATTTAGAGTGGCAGGTGCGGCACGAAGCTATTTTTTCTATACCATTCTGAAACTGGGTGGAAGGTAGTAGGGTAGGCTTGAAGTTAGAATGATATGAGCTAACGTTCATTATATAAATATTAGCAAAACTTTGGAGGTTGCTTTTTTAGTAAAATAGTTCTTATCATAACCGTAGCTGTATTTCATTTACCATGTTAATTATAGGTTATATTAGCACACATTGGTGGGTCTCTTGCCTTCATCATTTAAAAGTTAATATTCCCCCCATAATAATATTTATTTAAAAAGAAAATAAAACTGTGCTATCATGTTATTTTTTTTTGAATCGAAAAAAAAAAGAAGAAGAAGAGATATGTTCATACGGGTCTGGTTTAGTAGCGAGGAAGGGGCCGACATTTCGAATTTCATTCCGGGCAAATAGCCCGCGCTTTTGGAATACCCTCTGATGACAACGCAATGAAGGCCGGCGTAACTATTTAATAAAATAAAAATATTTTCAAGAATCTCTCTTTTAAGAGCGTGCGGCATATATATATTTTTTTTAAAAAAAATGATATTAAATATATTCTAATAATTCAAAGTTTTTTTTTTATTTAGCGGGAAAAAAATAAAATATTGTTTAATCGTTTCGTAAAATATTTTTAAATTTTATATAAATCTAATATTTAATAATTTTAATTAGACGAAGATAGATTAATTGCTAAGCGTTCGAAAAAGAACAATCAGGTAACTAAAAATTGCTCTATATCGTAGCCAAATAGATATAACTAATATACTGTACGAACTAAGGTGTTAAGTAACTCTTAAGATTTATTGGAATCCCAAAGTTCCAATGAAAGAGAGGAGAGCAGACATGTAAGGGATTACACAATGCATATAAGAAATTTTTTTTTAAAAATAAACAAACATATCCGCATATTGTTTTTTATACAAAAATAAGTTTTGTGTTTTAATAAAATTAAGTCCTTAAAAAAAAAATTATATTATTAATATAAGAAAGAATAAAACCTGCAAAGTCTCTTGAAAAGCATGTGATAACTCTCAGTTCCCAGTTTGATTCCCCTTAACAACCCTGTTTGATATTGATAAAAATTTCGAATATTTTTATTAGATATAGATGATTGTTTAGTAGATTTTTTTAATATCAAAACTCCAAAAAATAAACGAAAGGCAAACATATTAATTATCGCAAAAATAAATAATGTCTTTTTCCCTTTTAAATTTCTTATAGGCATCATATTTATTATAATTAAATTTATTATATGTCATTGTCCGTTACCGAACTATTGATTCGAAAGTGTAAAATTTATTTTTAATAATCATTTGATATTAAGATTTTTTAACAATAATGAGGAAATTTCATAATATTAAATTTTATCCATATGGTTCTCGTCTGAGCTAGGAAGAGACAAAAACCATGCACTCAAATGATTGGGCACAAAAAAATCATATTACAAAATATTCTCAATCCATTTTTCTAGATAATCATAGATATATAACATTTTTGCAAAATCTATATTATTTTTAAAGGAGATAATACATATTTTAAAAAATAAATTTTTGATTAAAAATGGGCTAATGAATATTAATTTAACGATATCATAAATAGGGGTTACGATGCACTACTTAACCGATGTAATAAATTATAATAGAATATATGGTCGGAAGCGCTTAAATGTAAAGGGTTAAGGATAAGGAAATGTTCCATTTTCTTCCACCATTTAACCGATTCGATGTATTAGAAAAATTATCTTCTTCATTAAAAAAAATAAACCCATTGGGGTATCCGAACCAACATCAGAGTCGAAAGTCATGCGATTCAGGTTTATTATAGTTATCCAACGAAAAAGGGCCCTTCAAAAAATAATTAAAAAAAATAAAATAGTCATTATACCGTATATTTAGCGTTGTTAAACTACCTAACTTTAGTCAACTATAAAACAGCGTAGCCATATTTTTTATTAAGAAGTATTCGAATCAATCTTCAAGTTGAGGCTTAACTTAGAAGCTTAATTCAACTTTTTAGACTAAAAGCTTCACTAGGCCATAGTAGAGATCATAGGCGTAGCCAGGATTTTCCTAAGAGGGGGAGGGGAGAATTAAAAAAATTTCTGGGGCTTCGTCCCCAGACCCAATTTTGGGCAGTGCTCGACCTTCGACCGGGTTACCTTAGTCTATACATAGTAATAAAATATTTTTACAAGGGAGGAGGAAAAATAAGCCTGGAACAAATATGAAATATATTTTTTATTAGTTTATATAAAATATAATAAATTACTTGTATATACATATACATAAAAGCTTGCTAATAATTTATTCCAAACAAATATAAGATATTTATTTATAAAAAGCAAGTAGGCATATAGTTGATATTCCTCTATTTTATAGAATTCGTTACAAAATACTAGTAAAATTCCACTTTTACAGACATATTTGACAGTTAGAGAATGTATTACATTTAATATTTTAACAAATTTTACTAATCAATGCTCTTGATAATAAATAAACCAACAATATGCATTCAATTATTTAACGCCATCTATTTATTTTAAATAAAAAATGATATTAAAAATTAATCTTCATATTATTTATCCCACAATGTCTTTAAAAGATATTTTCTGATGTCCTTATTAATATTTTATAGTTTTCTGTAAAGTATATAATTCGCTATATTGGTAAAAATTACTAGATTGTCATATGATAATTTATAAAATTAGATACTACCTCTCTCCCAAAATCCTACCTTCAGCCTCATCGTGGCGGGGGAGTGGCAACGTCTTTTGGCGGCAAATGGAGGTCTAAAAGGTTCCCTGTGATCTGGGTCTAGAATAGGATCACCACCGTCTCCTCGACGGGGTGTAAAAACCACTTAAAGAGGTTGATGTCAGGAAGGGCATCCGATTGTAAAAACCATGCTACAAAAATTTCCCTATGGTTACAACAAAGCATGGGCGGGGTACAGCCCAAAGTACCCCGTGGGCCTCCTCATCCGCCTACGACAAAAAGAAGGATGGGAAACCTGGTGGAACCACTATTCATGAAAATGAAACCTATGACGGCCATAAACGACCTAATAAAAAGTGGAGAAACCAGTTTACGGGTGATCGAGTTAGGGTCGCGACATGGAATGTTGGGAGTATGACGGGAAGAGCGGGAGAAGTCGTCGATGTATTGCACAGAAGACATATAGATGTGTGCTGCATACAGGAGACTAGATGGAAAGGAAATGGGACCAGAATGATTGGCAAGACTAGCGAAAAGTATAAATTCTTTTGGCAAGGAGGTAATGATGGTAAGGCTGGAGTTGGGGTATTGGTTGCGGAGAAATTGGTAGACAAAGTAGTCGAAGTGAGAAGGCTAGACAACCAGATAATGGTTATCAAGATGATTATTGGTAGAAAGCTATTATATAATATGATCTCGGCATATGTTCCTCAGGTTGGAAGAAGGGAAGAAGAGAAAGATGTATTTTGGGACAGTCTATTGGGGGTGACATCGAGACTGGCAAATGAAGAGGGGATTATCCTGGCTGGCGATCTGAATGGACATGTGGGAGCCAGTAGTGAGGGTTATGAAGGAGTACATGGAGGGTTCAGTTATGGCATGAGAAATTTGGAAGGAGAGAGGATTTTAGAATTTAGTGATGCTATGGATATGATTGTTTGTAATACAATGTTTAAGAAAGAATCAGAGAAGCTGGTGACTTATAAGTCGGGTAGTACCAAAAGTGTTGTGGATTACTTGTTATTAAGGAGATGTGATCGATGTATAATAAAAAATGTGAAAGTGATACCGGGAGAGGAATGTATAAATCAGCATCGACTAGTTGTAGGAGATCTCACTCTTAAAGGTGCCAGGGTCACTAAAAGAAAGTTTGTCCCAAGGCTGAAGGTTTGGAAATTGAAGGAGGAGAATGCTAGACGTCAATTCAATATGGCATTGGCGATTAGGGAGGCGGAGGTGGCACAAGCATCTGCATCTGGGGTGAATGACAAGTGGGAAGCCATGAAGAAAGCTTGGGTAATGACAACTGAGGAGGTATGTGGATGGACAAAAGGGCCGCCTAGACATAAGGAGACTTGGTGGTGGAGCCCAGAGGTAGCGAAAGCCTTGGATGAGAAACGGAGGTGTTTCAAAGTATGGTATAATAGCAAAGAAAATAGTGATAATGTTATTTACAAGATGGCTAAAAGAAATGCTAAGAAATTAATAGCGAAGGCTCAAGAAGAAAAAAGACACGAGTTTGCTAAAGAAATGAAATGCGCTGATGGAATTGGAAATATGGTTAGAATGGCAAAACAGATGTCAAAAAAGAGGCAGGATGTGATAGGTGTAAAGTGTTTGAAAAATATGGAAGGAAAAATGACGATTGATAGTAGTGGTATTAAGAACACCTGGAAGATTTACATGAAAGGACTTTTGAATGAAGAAAATGAATGGAATAATAATATTAGTTGTGCAAAGGTAGAAGGTCCAGGGTGTAAATTTGGCAAGGACGAGATAAGGAGAGCAGTGAAAAAGATGAAGAAAGGGAAGGCATCGGGTTTAATTTAACGATGGTGGTATCAGAGATGTTTAAAGGTTCTGATGATTTAGGGATTGAATGGTTAATGAATTTAGCAAATCAGATTGTCACAGAAGGTACTATTCCCGAGGACTGGCGAAGAAGTATAATTATCCCAGTATACAAGGGGAAAGGTGATCCTTTAGATTGTGGGTCTTACAGAGCTATTAAACTCTTGGAACATGCAATGAAAGTTTTTGAGAGAGTGTTAGAAAAGCGGATAAGGGAACAAATCAAAATTGATGAAATGCAGTTTGGTTTTACATCGGGAAAAGGCACGACAGATGCAATTTTTGTGGTGAGACAAATTCAGGAGAAGTATCTTGCGAAGGAAAAGAAACTCTATTATGCGTTTGTTGATTTGGAGAAAGCATTTGATAGGGTGCCGCGTGAGATTACAAAATGGGCCTTGAGAAAATCCGGTGTGGAGGAATGGTTAGTTACCGCAGTGATGGCAATGTATGTTGGAGCACAAACAGCAGTACGGACGGATCATGGTGATAGTGACAGCTTTGAGGTGAAGGTAGGACTTCATCAAGGATCCGTGCTGAGGAGTCCATTATTATTTATCTTAGTAATGGATGTGGTGGCTAGAGAAATGCGTGAAGGACTTCCCTGGGAGATATTATATGCAGATGACCTTGTATTAATGGCAAACAGTGAGGGAGAATTGAGGGATAAAGTTAGTAAATGGAAGATGACTATGGAAGCAAAGGGCCTGAAAATGAATGCATCAAAAACAAAGGTGATGATTGGTGGGGAAAATCTAAAGATAGAAGAATCAGGTAAGTGGCCTTGTGGTGTATGTGGGAAAGGAGTTGCTAGAAATTCTATCCAATGCACCAGATGCCAGAAATGGGTACATAAAAGATGTAGTGGGAAAAAAGGCAGTTTGATGTTAGAAAGAATGACCTTTATTTGTAAAACATGCATGAAAGGGATACATAATAATGATAACCTAAAAAATGGTGGTCTGGATATTGGCAATGGGTTAACCCTAGAAAAAGTGGATAAGTTTTGTTATTTAGGTGATATGCTAAACGCAGATGGTGGTGTAGATTCTGCTGTTGTTGCAAGGATCAGACAAGCTTGGAAGAAGTTCAGAGAGATGTCATCTATTCTATTCTTACAAATAAAAAAGTTTCTCTGAAGTTAAAGGGGAAAGTTTACGTAAGCTGCGTGAGGAGTTGTTTAGTTTATGGCGGTGAAACATGGGCAATGAAAGCAATTCACGAAGCCAAATTAGAAAGAACAGAGATGAGGATGGTTAGATGGATGTGTGGGGTATCTCTGAGAGAGAGAAAAACTAGCAAGGAATTGCGAGCAAGATTAGGTATAGAAATGATTGGTATGGTAATGCGACGAAATAGACTAAGATGGTTTGGGCATGTGGAACGTATGACAAGAGATGACTGGGTAAAGAGATGCACAATGATGGAAGTAGGAGGATCAAGACCTAGAGGAAGACCCAAGATGACGTGGACAAATGTGATAGCGGCGGATATGAGAAGCTTGAATCTTACAAGTATTGATGCTCAGGACCGTCAAAAATGGAAAAGAAAAATCAGAGGGAAAACTGGCCTACCCGGGTAAACCTGGAAATCGCCATAAAACGGAGAAGAAGAAGAAGAAGATATACTGTAAATCTACATCATATAATATTCCACTGTTTGTATTGTGCTTTAATATTTTTATTTAATTTATGATTTATTTTATTAAGATAAATATATTAAAATTACTCACTTTATAATTTTATTATTTAGTAATTTTATGGATCCATTATTAATAATTATAATACATTTCATTTTTGTCTTAAGACTTAACTTTGGCTTATATTCCATTTCTTAAAAAACATTTTTGGTTCACTTTTTTTATATACAAATGCTTTTTTACAAAAATGTATAAATTATGATGAATAGTTTTATAAAAAAATATCAACTTTTACATTCTTTCTTTCAAATTATTGTTTAAGATATATGCATACATTTTTGGGAGTCAGGGAGTGGGGGGAGGACTAAGGTGTATATTTTTTTTAGCTTAAAATGATATTCACAAAAAGTGATAAATTTCTGAAGGAGGGGGGGAATTTCCCCTTATCTCCCTTGGCTACGCCTATGGTAGAGATGGTCAAAATTAGATAATTTAACAACACATAATATAAATATAGGAAATGTAAAGATGAAAGTTAAGAATATTCTAATCCAACAAATACTAACAAACAAACAAAAAACCTAGCTTTTTGCACGTCAGTGTTACAATGGCGAGTCAATTGCCTAACCAGGTCGGTAAACGAATTTTGATTTTTGGACGCGATCTGAATAAACATAGAAATATATGAGATATTTTCCCTTATATGGCGTTGGTTAAATTGCTCGAATTTGTATTCTTAGAAAAAAATGGGTAAACCCGTTAATTCGGCCAAAAAATTATCGCGTAAAACCTGGAGATTTTGCTCATTAGAAAATGGTGGAAAAAATTTAAATTCTCGTGATTTGCGGGTAATATTATTTGGACTAAAATCTTAATTTTAGAAAATCGGCGAAATCGAGCTTTTTAACCAACGTTAACTTTCCCTTTAATGGATACTAATCAGCAGGAAGATCCACACGCTACATACTTTCGCTCCTACATATAGGATTTTTTTGAAAGTCGAGATTTAACTCGGCCAGGTAAAATGATCCCGCCAAAATTTTCTACCAAATTTTATATTATATTATGAAAGAAAACCTATTATTAATAAAGGCTTTTTTTTGCCATTATAGTTGTTATTAAATGTCCTTTTTTAAAAAGATAAATTTATTGATATTGGATTATCTTACCCCCGAGGTCGAGACGAAATATTAATTGAGGTATTTATATTCAATCGATATTTAAATATGGATAAATATTTCGTCTCATAGGGGTATGATGAATAAACCAATAATATTAATAAATTTTGTCTGATGAAAAAAAGGAAAGTTTCCATTTAATCCCACGATAATCTTAACATTTTAATATTTATTTAAAAAAAATGCCATATTTTATTAGTTATAATAATAAACTTATGTCTTCTGGTATTTAAATACTTTTGGTGGACATTTTTTTGTATTTTGTATTTGATTTATTTTTTAAATTTTCTGGTTATCCCATAATGTAGGGGCCTGCAGATCTCTTATGATAGTCTCGTATAACAAAATTGTATATTCGAAGAGTAAAATGATAGGCTTTATGAAATATATATTTAAAATTTTATACGAAATGAAAGGTTCTTAAAAAAATATATAGTAATTCGTAATAGACCAAAAAAATTCGTAATATTGGAAAATTTATATAGATATATATATAAACATTGATGGCTCTTTGGTCTATTTCTTCGAAAATTGAGGGATCGCTGTAGAGCTGAGCTTTGAGGCATTTAGGTGGTTTGGGTGCGGGAGCTTCGGTATTGATGTTGAACAACGAACTCTAAAAGGAGATATAAATGAAAAAAGGAGAGAAATTATTGTAATATGGAAACGTGTGAATTAATAATATAGATATCCTCAAATCGTTAATGATTGAAAAGATATCTTTAAGGATAGGGTTGCTATGATTTAATCAAAATAATTCAAATGGCCTATACCTGACTTTTTTTGCATTATTGTTAGTTATTTATAAATACTCAAGAAAATAATTTTTATTATTTTTCTAGAGGATTATATTTTTTTAAGTAACACATAAAATATTTAATAATACGTGATTGTAAGCGCACCGCTCCTTTTCGCTAAATGAGATAGCGGAACTATGCTTGGATTCTCTCAGGTCCCATCTAATTGCATAAATAAATTGGGAGCAACCTAAGAGAGAAGCCCATCCACAAATTTTTTGGCAGGCTAGTTAACTATGCACGCAAACGGCAAAGCCCCTTACTTAAACGCCCTGATTTAATAAAGTCGTGATTCATGGAGGGGGTAGTGTTAGTGGCCATACTTGGTTATATGATAAATTTGAAGTGTGAAATTAATAACGTGTTTATATCATGTGTGCGAGGAATAAAAGTGGCGCCATAAGGATGATTGTAGGGGTTTTGTTTTATCAGTTTTCGAACGTCAAACTGAGGAGGATTTCTAAACACACTCCATTCCAATCAACCCTCAAAAGAAGTAGGATACAATTCTACGGACACGTGATACGAAATTGAAAACAAAATATAGTGCACGAAGCCCTGACATGGCTGCAGTCCTGCATAAAGAAAAACATAGGGCAAATACAAATCATATTGGCTGAACAAGTCAAGACGTATCGAGTTTAAGCCTAAACATAAAACAGTTAGTAGCTGAGCAATAACAAAAATTCCAGTAAAAAAAAAACTACTAAAACTACAACACGGGTGCATAAATCAGCTAAATCTTTCCGATCATCCCTAAGGCGCCACTTTTATTTCTCACACACGTGATAAACGCCTCATTTACTTCACACACATGATAAACACCTTATCTATTTAACACTTCTATATATTAAATTATCAAGTTAATATAAAATTAAGATAGCCATTTCACCCCTCCAAAAATCAAAACTTTATTTAATCGGGTGGTCGGGCTTGTTTCTACCATTTTATTAAAGGACTTTACCGCTTGCAAGCAAATGTAACTGCACCCTGCCCAAATATTTGTGGACAGGCTCCGCTCTTAGGTTACCCCCAGTTTCTTAATCCAATCAGATAGGATTTGATAGTCTAAGCGTAGTTCCGCTATTTCATTTCAGCGAAAAGGGTAATGTGCTTACAATCACGTACCATATTATAACTTGATTTGAATCTTTTTAAAAAAATTGTTATTTTTGCCAAGCCCTATATTTTTCAATCAGAGTGTGGAAATTAAAGTGAATTAGATATTAAATATCAAGCTATTTATATTTTTTTTCAAAAAAGGCATTGATTTTTTCAAAATCAATTAACATTTTTACTACATGACACCTTTTTGAATATTATTTAAATTTATTTTATAAGAATATGTGAAAATTGTTTAATGGCCCTAGTCCTGAGCTTAAAAATTATTGATAATATTTAAAAACCATCAATTTATTTGATCTTATATTTATGAACACTAACAACAAGATTCAAATTAATTAGTATTTATTTTAAATATAAAATTTCAACGATAATAAAATAAATTTAAAGATTTTATACATCAAAATATTTAAATTGAAAGACTAATTTTTTTTAAAAATCTTTTTCCAGCCCGAAGTTTATTTCCGGCCAAAAGGGGAAAACATTCTTTTTCTTCAGAAGCCCCTTCTTTCTTGCTTGCTTTCTTTCCTTCCAGAGTTGATCGAAGATTAACGATTATATTTTATTAATAACAAGTTCGCTACTCATTGCTCGACATTTGTAAGATATGTTCGATTATTATTTTTTGCGATATATCTAAAGATTTTGTGAATTGAAATCAGTATCTTTCTTTATAAAATATCATTTGAGGCTGATATTTTATAACTTTTTTTTGGTAAATTATTTTGTCAATTTCGATGTTTATTTCACAAATTTCTAAAATATGCTTGGATACTATTTATTGGTCTGCTTGCTGTGTTTTGTATAATCCTACCCAGAATCATTTAGAGCGCAAAATGATTTTTTTTAAAATTTGAATCTCTAAATCTTTAAGAGTAGGTATTAAATAAAATATATAAGTAAAACATTCCCAAAATTAAAAATTTTATTCCGCATCTTCAACAAATATAATACATTAACCAGCAAACTAATGTTTATAACCCCTGCTATCAAATAAATTTTTTAATAATAAGACCATGTAGTCGTGTCAAAGCTTGGATTATTTCTAAGCATCCATCTGTTTAGCCGCTTGCATAGCCTTCTCTAAACAACCTTTTTTTAAAAGAAGGAGACTATTATGATTCACCCCCAAGTCAAAAAATATAAATACAACGAGTAATATTTATTTAATCAAGCCTAAAACAACCCAGAATAGGGGTGTCATAATTCAAAGGCTGAATAGCGTAGGCTAAAGAGAAATAAGTTTCGAAAATGATCTGACAGTTGACAAGGCCTATCTTTTTAAAATTGTAAAACTTAGTGTTGTTAAACGACTGTCAATCTCAATATTTTAGGTAGAAAAATATTGTCTAAGCCTCGAGATTTCGATAACATATGGCTAGAGACTTTTGTTCCTTCTATAAGCAAAATCTTCAGGCTTGCGTAATATTTTTCTGGATGAAATAATGAGATAGCCGTTTTAGAAAATCGGCTCAAAACGAGCCGTTTAACAACACTAGTAAAACTAATTTTTCTTAAATTTTTTTTAAAATTTACACATTTTCAATGCGTTTAAATTAAAAGAAACGTGAGGGTATTCTCCTTTTTATGAATAAATTAAAGATATCGAATAAATAAGATAGCTTTGATCATATTCCAACCTTCCTTTTAAAAATAAATCTGATTTAAATAAAAAAAAAAATTTTTTAAAGGTTTTTTTAAACAATGATTTAAATATACCCAGCTTCTAATTAAATCAATTAAAATTCATAAAGGGAGATATAAACCCCCTTATTATCCTGTTCACTGCCCTTGGTGCAAGAGTTGATACTGGAATCGACTGGGGCGTTTTTAGCCAAAGGCAGATTCTCGAAAACGTCCAAGCCTTTTCTCCTTCCACCTCCTCCAGTTCCAATCTTCCCGTTCGGGGTATGCGAATATTCCCCAGTGTGACCGGCGTCATTGTCGCCTTTCAGTAATTTCTTCCGACTTCGGAGAGTTGTAAACCTGATTTTTTTTCCACAAAAATTGATATTGAAGCTAAAATAATGTTTTTATTATCCCTAACCCCTATATTCCTTCTTCTTTTTTTTGGTGAAATTAATATCGTCTGAAATTAACTTATTATATCAATAATCATCTAAGATCAAACCGGAAGTTAAAAGGTTTAATCAGATTTCCTCAATATTAAAAAAAAATTTAAAACCTTATAAATGTTAGATATCTTGTCATATGTTTTAAGCGAGAGAACTAGGTATAATTATGTTATAAAAAAACGAGAAGGAACAACTTCCGGTCATTGATCTCCGAAATATTTAAGTCTCAATTCACCCCGCCCCGCTTCCATTTCCGCCAGTTCACTATTTTATCTCCTTTGGGGTATTCTATTTCATCTATTTATTTATCCTTGTAAGACTTGCCCATTTAGAAATTCGTTATAAATATAAGCGGACAACGAATGGGTAATTAAATCACAGGATATTGAGCACAAATAGATGTCGGCATAAACCGGCTCTAAAAACTGGCAATTTTCGGTTCGAGCCCGGCAATTTGTGGCGAAATATTTTTACGGACATTGCCCAAAATTTTTTTAAAAAAGTTTAAATTGGGCTAATATCTTTTTTCCTTCGTATATAAAAAAAATATCAAGGGTTGGGTGCACGAGTACAAAATTATTTAAAGGGACGGACAGAATTAAAAATACCCTTCCACCATCATCCCCTTCCCCATAATTAGATAATCTAAAAAGAGTAAGATAATCGATAATGTACCTGAGCATTTGGGAGGCGTGGTTTTCCATGAGTCGGGCGGCTTCGGTTCTCTCGTAATCGACGAGTACCCGCGAAAGGGCGTCTTTTTCCCGATCCCTTTTAATCGTCATACGTTTTTCGAGCATGTCGATGGCGTCCGCGGATACGGACGGGTGGGTAGTGGAGGCGAGCGGCTTTTTGACGAATGAATGGCAAGGGGATGCCCGGGCAATATTCGAGATGGGCGAATTGGATGGGGAGGGCTCTGGTGATGGGGAAAAAAGAAATAAATGCAAATAAGGAATAAAATTTACAAATTTCTGCTTTCCTCAGGGCTCGTACAAAAAAAATGATTGATTAATACTACAATATGCAGTAGTCGATAACCAAAAAAAAACTATTTTTAACATGATTTATAACAAAAGGAATATGCATATGGGCAAAGGGCTAATTTTGGTTAAAATTTTGCTCTAAAGGTATAGGGTATAATAGTTAGCACAAATTGAGCGTTTACGTTTCGTTATAATTTTTGAATAAAAAAAACGTAACGCGTCTCTTGTTAAATTGAGGATTCTTTTCATTAATATCCGTCGATTCAAAATTTTAAATAAGTTCTTTAAAAAAAGAAGAATTTGTCTTTGAAAATTATATTATCGTCTGCGTTCTTATTTCTTTAATTTCTAAATATTAAAGTAAAGGTGAGTTTTTCACAAAAAGTGGTGGGTTTAGGCCTAAACGTGAAATGAAAGGGTTAAATTAAAAATATTTTTGTATAATTAATTATATTATTCGTATTTGATTTGAATATTGGTTAACATAAAATATTTTTTATACTAAAATAACATAAAATAATTTAAAACAAGAATTAATTTTAGGGAAAAATGGGATATTTTTATTAAAAAATAGAGGTTACAATGATCTAGACCGCCATTTTGTCTGAGGACCGTAGTCAGGTCTGTGATTATCGGTCAGGTCGGAACCAAAGACTGGACAATGACATTCGCTACACCGAAATAAAAAAATTTTTCTATTCTCTATATTTTTATATTTTCTTAAACGTTTAAGCTTTGAGTCTGGCCCGGGGTTAGATTTATCCTTAAATTTAGACCAGCGCAGTTTCTGGTCGACTTGCTGGGCTCTAGCGTTAGGTGAAGAAAGTTTTCAATATATAATTATGTAGTCACGAGTTTTATCAATTTTAAAATATTTTACCGGATGACATTTTGGAGTGGGGCGATGACGATTGCTCGAATTTTTCTCTCAGCTCGGCTAACGCCTTGTGAAACTCTTCCTTGAATTTCGCGTCGAGATTTTTCTCTTCTTGAAGTCTTTTGCGCGCGAAAGTGGCGTACATCTCGTCTTCTTCGGCCCTGAGCCGCTTCTCGAGGTCTATTTGACTTTCATAATCCTATTTGGGAAAATAAAAAATTGAATAGGTTATATGTAAAAATAAGTCAAAACCTAGAATTCTTATAATGCCTAATTTTTAGATAATTTTTACATTATTTTTAGCCATTTTAGGAGAATAAGGATAAAAGACTTAATTAAGCTTTTAGCAACCTTTTTTTTGTTATAAAGTCAATTATAATAATTTATGAATTTACGCAAGGCATCTAAACCAGCCCTATCAAAATAGAAAGGAAAATTCCATAACTTTTTGAAACAATAATAAAGAGCAAATTATATTCAAAATAACAAAATGGCCGGCCAGTAAAATAATTTTCAAAAAAAAAATTATGGCTTAGCGGAATCAAATCCGCTAGTCCTAAAAAATGACTCCGAAGGCTTGTGGTCAATATTTTTAAAAATAAAAAGTTATCCTTATTTCAATTGGTCGATTTTCCCTATTCCCTATTTGTATTGGTCAATCTAAGGGCCTGCCGTGTGATTAGGGTTAGTTTATAAAGCGATTGTTTGGATTCCTAAAACAAATTTGCCTCCGCAGGCTTGTGATCAATCTTAAAAAAGTTATCCTTATTTCCATTGGTCGATTTTTCCCATTCCCTATTTGTATTGGTCAATCTAAGGGCCCGCCGTGTGATAGGGTTAGTTTCTAAAGCATATTGTTTAGATAAGTAGACGATAAATCATTTTTTTGAAGTCATAATAATATATATATTATTTATAAAGTAATAAAAAAAAATAGAGAGAAAAGAAAATAGAGGAGAAAGAATACAAAATTCAATTATATATTTATACTTATTTTACATACTTATAAAAATATTAAATAAATAGAAAGGCCATCAAATTATTAAAATTATGCAAATTACGGGTCAAATGTCAAAACGCGCAAACAAAATCGTTAAAAGAAAATATATTATATTATATAATAATAGTAATAAAAATTATTTTATTTTGACTTATAAAAATAGAAGGATACTATAAAATTATAAATAATCAGGGACTTAAGGAAGGACATTTGAGAGGAAATAAAAAACATAATATTAGGAATTTTTTTAAAAAAAACCGTTTTTTTTATGTTTTTTATTTTTTTTTATTACTTAGAATTTACTACAATTTTTATGAAAAATATAATATGCCAACCATTATAATTATCATACCAATATTTTGTGTATACTTAGCAAATTTTTCTTTATCACAATCATTTTAAAATTTGCTCGTTTAAATTGTCTTGTTTAGGCCTCATTTATAGTAAACGCGTTATGTACAAGCGTTGCGTTTTTGCTTCTAATCGAAATCACAGCTGATTCTTTATAGCGTTAGTATAATTTTTGAAATACTTCGACGCAACATGTTTTTCTAGCGTTTTCATCATTTTGTTCTATATTTATAAATTATACATATTCATTGGCTTGATTTGGTAAATAACGCATCGTCAAATAACGCGCCGCTTGAAAAACGCGTTTACTATAAATGAGGCCCTAGTGTTTGTTATTTATAAAAACTAACATCTAATTTTATATATTTTCATTTTTAACAATTTCGTTAAAATATAAGCTTGTTTTTCTTTGTTTTGTTTAGTTTTTATCGCTATTTTTTTCCAGTTTTTTTAAATCTTAAAAAACAGTTTTTTGTATCTCTTTTTTACATCCCCACATAATATACCATTATTAATCGTTTTTATAAAACCTTATTAAATATACAGTAAAGATGGAAAATTGTGAAATTATAGCAAATGTATAATTCTAGATCTAGAATTGTTAAAAATAATCACGTTGATTTCTTTTGAAAGGTGAAAATAAAACAGTAATGTGTTTGTTTAATAATAATAAACATCCACCAGGAATATAAATAATTTAAAATTGAAGAAACAGAATCCCTCTTTCAAAATTTATAGGAAACCGGTTTAATAAAATATACAATTTTTTTCAAAAAAAAATTATTTCCGCACCGGAATTAGAGCTGTTATATAATCCAGTTCAAATTCCAAACTGGGGGTAGCGAAATACGGAGCCACGAAAACCACCCTCCTCCCCCCATCATTTGAAATCATTGATGTTAGGGTCCCTCTAAAGACCAAAATATTTATTTATAAGGTCTGATACTGGTTCACTTTTCTAACGCCGCGTTTAACCCTACATTCATAGCACGAATGCATATTATATATATTTCGCTGCAAATTTGTACTAATTATGAATGCGGAATAAAGCCAATGACATATAATAATATCTAGACCGACGATGCATTCATAATAATGCATTTGAAAGCGTAGTTGAATACAAATCAGCTGGACCCGCCATTTTGGTAACTCATATATAGTAATTATTCTCATGTTAAAAACTACTAATAAATTGATAACTTGCTTCCTTATTATCTCTATGATCAGGCAATTCTTTAATAAAATTTTGTGTCAGATATAGGAATAAAATGCCCTATCGTTTAAATTTTTTTAATAATGATATGGGTAAAAATGGCGTCCCCAGCTGTTTTCATTGGTGTACACTTTTAATTAATGCATTGTCAGTCTAGGCATTATTATACGTCTTTGGGTAAAGCGCTTTCAATTCAATATGAAGAAATCAATCAATATAATTTCGTATGAATTATTTTATAAAATTTAAAACACCCGATATAATAAATTATATTTAATCGTTTCGATGCGAATCATACGATTCGTGAGATTGAAAATTGAATTTCGAACTTCTAACTTTTTAACACTGAAAAGCGTTTTTAAACGCAGCGTTAAAGAAAGTGATTCAAGACGGCCTTTAAAAAAAAGAATACTGACTATAATGTCGGCTTAAGAGGACACCCCCCTCCCCCGGATTTCGATAAGGCCAATTTATTTGTACTCCCACCCCCGTGGAAGAGGCCCCAGGGGCAACTTTTTATTTTTTGAAAAGAAGCGGTAGCTTTTTAACAAAAGGCTCCGATCCTATAAACTGGTAGAGGTATTTATAATAGTTTAATTTTTTTTTTCCTTCTTATATTCGAAATTAGTCAGGACAGGATAGCCAAACACGGTTTATAGCCGTATTTATTCTAACCGAGGAATTGGGCATGTGCACGCGTTTCTCCGATCCTTCATAGATAACCCTACCCAATAACGCCACCAAACTCTGCATCCATTGCCCACAAACGTTTCTTCTCCAAATCCGTTATCGTACCACCACCACCCCTGTCTCGTAATTCTGCTGTCGCATTCACATTTATCTCTTCGATTTCTTTTCCTGTTACGCGATCCCAGATGTTTGACTTAAATCACGTAAATATGCCATGGCTGCCAATAAAAAAATAGCTTATATATCACGTGATCCCGCTATTTTCTACGGAAGCGCTTTCTGTACATCGCAATTTCTATTGTTGTTCGTCACACGCGTATACGAACAAATAAAAATGTAGAAGGGGAAAAAACATTTCTTTCCCCTAATTTCTTTTTCCTATAATTTTCCAGTTCGAAAAAAGCGAATACAGTCAAGGTGGAGGAGGGGGGGGGGGGTTATGATCACTATCCTTTCTTCTCTTTTTTAATACGAAAAGTTTCTTTACAAAGAATGTCACACCAACCATTTTTTTAATAAAAAGATTTTTGTTTAAAAATTGTTTAAAAAAAAGGTTATAAAAATATCTCTTTCATTATATTCATCATGATGGTTGTAAATAAATAAATAAGTAATCAACATTTCCTGAAATAAGTTTATTATTTTTTTTCGCGTCTCTTTATTCAAAAAATATGCGCTTATTTTTTTTTCGCGAACCTATGACAAAACGCGCTACAAGTCACATATATATTTTTTATTTTTTTCTTCCATTGTTCTTCTGAAATAAAAATTTATTTTAAGGAATTTAAAATAATCTTCATAATTTTTTATTAGCATAAAATCGTTATAAATACCAAGTACGTATTGAGCGAGTGGATCCGTTTCCTTTTTCTTAATTCGGTTTCCTTACATATAAATACGCTTTAAAGATACTTTCAAACATAAAAAGTTGGGCGGATCTATGGATGAAACTCTTCAGCCCCAGAGAGGAGATTAAAATCCAATGTGTATATATACTACAGATTTAGCGATTCATTAATTAAAAGTGGCCATACATAGGAATCAGCTGTAGCGTGTTATGTCGCTTGCGTTTCGACTAATTGTCTTTATTTATCATTATATGAAAGCATATTAAATGTCATTTTGACCATACGTTGCAAACCACAGCTGACTCGTATGTACGGACACTTTTAAATGTATTTAATTAATGAATCACCAATCTTAGTAGTATATATACATCATTGAATCGGGGATGGGAAAATCCGGTCTCATCTTTGGATTATCGTTACCAGATTTCCATAAAAAATCACTAAAAAAATTATTAATTTTTAAGGCTGTGTCCTAAATATCAAAAATATAGTTAGCCGAAACTTTAACGAAAAAAAAGTAAATAAGCTGTTTTTAATATAAAAATAAAAACATGTCCTAAGCATAATTCTAGAAAATATTAAAATTTTAACAAACGACTTGGTTAAAATTTAAAAATTTCTGAAGGTGTTTTTTATTTTTGCGAATTTTTAAACCAGATAGGACATAGTCTAAATTGGAGAATTAATATTAAAAAAAAAGAAGAGAGATAGGGATATATAATTTATATCCTCATCTTTTAGATTTAGGACAATGTCCAAAACTATTTTTAAAAAATTCGTAAACATTCGCAAGTTATAAAAAGTTTGTGAATTTTAATTTTTTTGATGTTTTGGGCACAGCGCTTATTAGAGAAAAAAAGAGAACAAAATGAGCTAGTTACAAAATGTAGTGTTGCTAAATGTCTTCTCGATATTTTAGCCAGACAAATATTGCCTAAATTTCGAGATTTCACTAAGGTGCGCAAACCTTTGTACTATATATGAGCCAAATTTTTAGGATGCGCAATAATTTATTGGATATAATTTATTTCTAAGGTAAAAGAAGTGTAATATTTATACATTCTTCGGTGCAAATAGATAATTTTTTTACAGTGCAATTACTTCTTTTATTTACAATGTATCCTTATTTAAATTCCTTTTAATTAAAAAATTTGTAAATCTATAAATTACTTTGTATAATGATACAAAGAAAATTGTATTAAAATGATGAGTAGATTGTATAAATTATTTGAATAAAGAAACTAACAATGTAACTAGATACTTTTTAAATATAACTGTAATTAGTTTTTTTAAAAATAAAAATGTAACTTACTACTTTTTTTAAATGTAACTTGTAACTAATTACTTTTCAAAAGGGTCTTTGACAACACTGATATTTCCAAAATAGACTTCATTTTTTCAAAAAAAATGTTTTGTCATCCCTATCCCATCCTATCCTATCTAATAAATAATCGCACGCAGACAAAAAAATATTCTTAAATTTGATTACATAACCTTACCCCCCTCCCCCCACTTTTTATTATTATTACAAGATAAGATCACACACCACAAGGTATGAAGGAAAAAAAAGACCTTCGTATCTCATTCCGCCTCCCCCGCGTTACCAAACCTTTAATTCATGGTATTATGTGATTGTAAATTTTCTTTCATAATGGATGATATTGATATATTGACGATGTAAAATACATTTTTTTTCTCACTTGACATAAATACATGCCATTTTCAAGAAACTTGCCATATATATATTTTTTAAAAAAATTTCATATGTATACAATATTTTAAAAAGTAGCTTCACCCCCCCCCCGCCATATTTTTTTTGTAAAAAAATATTTTTGTTATGTCACATTGATTAAGGTATCACACAGATAGTGCTGCCAAAATGGATCGATTTGAACCGATTTTTTAAAAATGGCTAACTCACTACTTTCGCCAGAAAAAAATATTGCCTAATAGTGCAAACAAATTGAGCGCTTCAAACGCTGCGTTGCAAGCGCCAATAATGCTTTTCAAATGGCCTCGTGCAAATTGGTAAAATTACCGTTTGGCGTTAGCAACCATTTTTAAAAAAAACGCAAACAGGTTTGTCTTTTCAATACTTTTTTTCAGAGTTGTTAAAGGATACTTTTTAAATGGATCTAGATACAGATACATCGTTTAAAATAATATCTAGATACAGATATTTTAATCAAAAATCTATCTAGATACAGATATCACATTTTTATATCTAGATACCTGTATCTAGATCCTTTAACAACTCTGCTTTATTTTATTCTTCGCTTTGTAATATATAAAAATGTAATATAAATAAATAATCCTAAAAAAAGGAATATTTAGAAATTAAAGAAATAAGAACGCAGACGATAATATATTCAAAGACAAATCTTATTTTTTTAGAACACTTAAATTTTGAATAGAAGGATATTAATAAAAAGATAACCACGATTTAAACAAGGCATTACGTTTTTTTTATTTAAAAATTCAGGCAAAACGTAAACGCTCAATTTGTGCGCACTATAAGCCTCGAGATTCCGCTAAGATGTCCAAAACCTTTTTCCTATGAGCAAAAATCTTCAGATTTTAATATTATCGGCTCAAGTTGAGCCGTTTAAAAAAACACTCATTTAAAATATATGTAAAATAAAAAAAAATAAGACTCATTAATCGGGTAGGAATGAGTTCCAAATGAATTTAAACCGAATCATGAAACCGGCATTAACCGTTAACCGAAAGCAAACCCGAGATTAATATTTTGGATACTGAACCAAAGTTGTTAACTGGGTTGAATCTTTTGACATTACCAACTGTTATAAAGATATTTATATTTTGATTGACAAGTAACGATCGCAATTTTTTTTAAAAGAAAAGATATCATGTGATGCTTGTTTGACGGTGCGATGCGCGTTCAAGGGTTTTAAATTGTAAAATTTATTCTTTCTTTTCACGGGTAAAATTGACGCACAAACCTCGTAAGAAAGAAAAAATATATATTATTTATAAAATACAGTTATCATTTGTTAGTTGCAAAAATGTGCTTCCCACCACTCCCCTCCATCACCACACCTGATTATAATAGGTTTAATAAAACGAAACGCTACACACACATTTTTAAAAGTTCGAACCCGGTTTTAAAGTTAAAACCGACCCGATATTATAAAATCTTATTTTAAAAAAACAGAAACCGAACGTTATTTTTATCTGAAGAATATTTGTCATAATTCGTATTCCCCCCGCTCTTTTGAAAAAAAAAATTATTATCATTGTAAATCTCATCGAATCAAGGGAAGAACGGGGGATGATGAGAAATTTTTCTTCCTTCCTTTCTCAAAAACATTTCCTCATCCATATTTCATTTTCGCTCCAAATACTAACCACAAATTATTTATTTTGTTCAGAATTCTATTTCTTCAAGGTTTTTTATCATGTTCTTTTTTAAAAAAACACTGTTTCTTTCATGTTTTGTTTTTTTTTTTCAAAAAAAACACAAAATTATCTATTTTTAATTCTAAAGCTAATCACGTATTTAAAAAAAATATATATTATTATTACGCCAAAATAGAAACATTTCTTACGAAAAAAAAGAAGAAAAGATGCAATTTTATATTATAAAATATTAATAAATATAATATTTGTATTATATAAAAGGTAAAGAAAATAAACTAATCCCCCGCTACAAACAAGACAAAACATTGTTTCATTAAGTACTTTGTCATTCATTTATAAGCCTATTCCAAGGGAAGCATCATCGAATTATTACAATGAATAACAACAATAGAGTTTAAGCCTCAAAATTAGAAGAATTTATTTTATTTAAGACAGACACTGGGCCTAGGTTTAGCTTGAATGAAATAATAGGTATATAGTTTTTTTTAAAAACAATATTGGTTTATGCGCCCAAAATACTACTAATTTGTTTAATAATAAAAATCCTGATTTAGACGGGTGACTCGATATTTTGCAACAAAATGAGGGAAGAGAGGTTTTAGCTTAGCTTTAACCCTAATTTGGCAAAATCTGGAGATTTTAGGATGAGAAAATAAATATCTTGTAGAGGTTGTTAACATAGTAGTAGTGTTGTTAAACAGCTTGATTTGAGCCGATTTTTAAAAACGGCTAACTCAATATTTTAGCCAGAAAAATATTACGCAAGACTGAAGATTTTGGTCATAGATAGCACAAATATTTATATATCTATTAGAAAAGCCTCGAGATTTAGGCAATATTTTTCTGGATAAAATATTGAGTTAGCCGTTTTTAAAAATCGGCTCAAATAGAAGCGTTTAACAACACTATAACATAGTACCAAAAACCCAAGAAATTATATATTTCTAATCCCTCTATTTCTATTGGAGGTTAGTTTTAGTTTTAAAAAAAATACTATTTTACGAAAGTTTTTAACCAATAAAAAACGAGGGGATTATTTTCCTTGATTCTGGGAGTGGACTAAATAATTTTTATACATTATATCAAAATGCCTATTCCACGCGTGGAAAAAAAACAAAGAAGAATAAAGAAATTTAGGTCAAATTAAATCCGATAATAAATAATGATATTAAATTAATAATTTAGTTTTTACAAATAATTTTCGAAAAAGCAATGGTCGCCTAATAATTGAAGTTCTCTAATATTCAGTTAGCGTTAAAGATGGGAATTGATTGTCTAGGCTACTGTTGTTAAACAGCTCATTTTGAGCCGATTCTTTAAAACGGTTAACTCAATATTTTAGCCAGAATAAAATCTTGCCTAAGCCTCGAGATCTCGACAATATATGCCTAGACCTTTGTTCCTTCTATGGGCAAAATCTTCAAGCTTGCGTAATATTTTTCTGAAAGAAATATTGAGTTAGCCGTTTTTAAAAATCGGCTCTAAACGAGCCATTTAACAACATCAGTCTAGGCGCAAGCCAAATTGTAACGTAATTTATTTAGTTTTTGATGATCTTTTTATAAACGTTTCTAATTCATAATTTCTCCCTTTTATCTAAGTCTCAAATGATTCATTTTTTTTTAAAAAATAATTCTTTAAAATCTACGAACTCGATTTTCCTCGTATTTAATTATTATTTTTTTTAAAAAAAAGGTAAGGTTTCGCAATATATGATTTTTTAATTTTCATCGTAGCGACATGGCATCCATCGGTCATTATAGATATTCTTTCATTTTTATTTTCTTTTCTTACTTCCATTCTTTTTTTTTTAATCTATTTGCTTTTGTAAATTTCGCAGCGACGAATTAAGCGTATCACGGTTTCTATAAAAGAGGTCCAAGTATAGGACCTACAATTGAAAGCGACGATTATTTGCGTTACTTAAAAAAAGGGTAAATTATATATCCAATAATAACCAAAAATAATAGAGAAAACGGATCTTTAGGGTTAGGTGGATCTCTGACAAAGACAATGCTATATATTATAGGATGGATATCATAACAGTAAAATAAATATGGCATCGTCCAATAAATAAAGAAAATGCCTTATTTATAATTATTACCGATCCCAGATTAGTCTAAATCATTCCATAGTCCATATTTTTTATATATTTAACCCTGTAACACAGAAATATAACTAGCTAGAATCGGTGTTAAGACTTTGAAATATTTTGGAAAGACTGTTTTGGAAAAGGTTGATAACCATTTAATTTACATATAATGGGTCACTCTCATAACGTGTCGCTCCCATATCAAATATTACGTGGAATGACTATTTATTTATTAAATGTAATACATGCATAATGGATCAGCTGTAGACGCCATTTTATAATTTTTCATAATTATTATATCGGTAAAAAAAAATTTATTTTTAAATTAGCATAGACAAATGTCTACAGAACACTAAAATGGCGTCGACAGCTGATTCTTATGTATGTACTTTTTAAAAACATTTTAAATAATAAATAGTAATTAGTATAGTACAACATACAATATTATTTAACTATAACTCTAAACTGCTCGTTAGAACCTTTCATAGGACATGCTAAGAATCCCAGCACAATCCAGTGGCAAAGTCTATAAGTATCAAAGAAAAATAAAGGTCAATTTCTTGAAAGGAATATTTAGAAAGCGAATAAAATATTATATTTTTATATATATTTATAATATTATTCCCGCAATATGGGGTATATTTACGAATTATAATTTTTTTTGGTTTTAATATTTAAAATAAATTTTATCAAAAAAATATGATACACCTTAAAAAAATGAGAAAATCAAAGTTTGAAGAAGATCCAAAAATATATGAATTTATGGGGGTAAAAAAAAATCCGCCAATCTAATATAGAAGCCACTTCTTAAAAAATTTTAAAAACAATTTTATCGTTATAAATGTAGAGATCATTGGTCCAGTTATAACTGCACTGTAGACCAGACAAATTTCCAGGTGAAGACCAATATAAAAATGCCAACACGATTGTCTCATTTTTTACGGACTTAATTGTAGAACTCGAAAATAAAAAACAATTTTATTTTTTTTTGAATATTTAAAAAAAAAACAAGGCTGTCATCTTTTTTTAAAAATTTTTTGTTTTATTTCTGAATTTTTAGTTTTGACCCTTGTGGGTGATAGTGTTGTTAAACGGCTAACTCAATATTTTAGCCAGAAAAATATTATCTAAGCCTAAAAATTTCGATATTACCTTGGTTCCTTCTATGAGCCCTATCTTCAGGCTTGCGTAATATTTTTCTGAATGAAATATTGAGTTAGCCGTTTTTAAAAATCGGCTCGAAACGAGACGTTTTAACAACACTAATGGATGATTATACAATATAATTATTATTAAAGTATAAGAAAATAAGTCAACCAACTGACAAATCATCGTAGTAAAAAAATAAAAATATAACATAAATTCTAATGTGACACTGTATGTGTATTGTATATTTTAAAAAAAGTTTTAAAAAAATTTCAATTTCTTTAAAAAAAAATAAAATTAAAATTATATAAAATAATATAATATCAATTATCAATGCACATATACTATACAATACAATATAATTATTGCTATATTATTGTCAAAAACTTACTTCAATATTTTATTTTTTTTCGAATGGTGGCAAGCAAGCTAAACTTAATTTTATATTGTTATTTTTTTTTCTCCTTCTATTCTATAATAGATCCCTAATTTTATATTATCGCAAAAATAAATGATGGTTGGTGAAGGTAGGTAAACTTTGATTATATTATATATGTATTTTCTTAAAAAAATTATAATTGTAAATAAATGACTAACGAAGGTATGTTAAATAATTATTCGCTAAAATAAAATAAGTCAATTCTAATACAATAGGATTTGTTGGGTAACCCAAACATTCCTTGAGAATAAGAGAATCAAGGCAGTAGCTATGGGTGAGAGGGAAACATTTGGGAGTCCGTAGCCACCCGATTGCGTTCCTACCACAACTCAGCCCCCCCCCCAACCGATGCATAAACAAATTTTTTTAAATTTAGAATTAGAATTGCTCGAGTAAAAATTTTCAAATTTGTAAAATTTTTTGCGACAGAGGTCACGTTGAGGGTAGATGAAAAAATTGAAGAATGCGCCCGCTGGATGGGGGATACCTGGTAACCCTGGTTATTAAGTTAATCAATATTATAAAAATGAGAGGATATTTAACTAGTGCTATTAGTCGTCGCGAGTGTAGTTAGGTAAATCGCCATTTATAGTTTGAGCCGGTTAAATCGAGTATTTAGCCGAAGAGAAACTATTCAGCTCTTCAGGTTTAATTTTTTTAGAAAAAAAAGATGGCTCTGGAGAAAACGTTTCTAACTCGCGCCTCAATGCTAAGAGGAGATAGTTTTTGGTACGCGTTTATATAATGAGCCGATTTTAGCCCATTACCTAACTTCTACCTTTTCTACGATGTATTTCACTTTAGCGGTGTTTTGCTTAACAACCCTAAAGGTCCGCAAAGGCAAAATTTTTAGGACATGCCCGGTTCTAATTTTTTTACTAAGGTTACCTGGGTTCGATTTATTTTAAACCCAGAAATATTATCATATGGAAAAAAATAATCGAGGGTTTCCGGTTTCACGATTTTCTTATTATATAGGCGATAAACACAAAATGTAGGAAAAGGAAAAAAAAGAAATCGTATTTAATGAATGAATGAATGATCATAATAGCCGGCTTGTTTAATCATCAGAATATTCAAAAAATATCTATCCTCTATTAAGCGCCCCGAGTATTTCTACTTTTTGCCCGACCTGCCGTGGCCCGTTTTTTTTAAACGTTGCATGGTTTAGCCCAGCCCATGGGTTGGGTATCGGTCATTGCCTTCTACAACCAATCCCCTTAAGGGATATTCGTAATCATGTAAATTACGCGTTTCGATTGGTCCAGCTTATGGTTGGTAAAAGTCCGATTCTGGTTTTCAAAAACGGCTTGATTAAGATTACAACCAAAATACTATTACGTAATCCGAGGAATTTTGCTCATAGATGGTAGAAAGGTTTGGTTGGCCAAATCTCAAGGATTGCACAATATTTATATTGGCTAAAATCTTTAATATGGCCCTTTTTAAAAAATCGATCAAAATCGGGGCGCATTTTAAACAATACTAGTCCAGCTTATTGGTAGTTAGATCTATTTATTTTTTAAATATTAATCAATTAGAGGTCGGCTATACCCGTCCGGGGTAGTGTAGACCGGGCCGGGCTAAAAAATTTACTGGGCTGGATTATTGATGAATTAAGATATTCGATAAAGGTGATAATCTATAGTTGTGTAGTGTTTTCGATTTGATCACTCCGCAATATTATAAATTATTTGTGTATTTTGGTTGTTCAAAAATTTTAAAAACGGACCGGGCAGGGCAAAAGCCAAATTCCCCGACCAAGCCCTAAAGATTTTGCCATTTGGGGACCTCCACAATCGATTAGGAGAATAAACGAAAACGAGTTAATTTGAATATTAAATTTCAATAATTAGGCGAAATAAAAATGTATTCGAAAAGTATCGGCCGCCTTGTTACGCCGGAGACTTGGGCTCAAATTTGGTGGGGGGAGGTCTTATTCGAAGATTATATTCTTTATATTCAAATCTTTTCTACTTCATTTTATCAATTATTTATTTTATTTAATTAATTCATATTTTTAATACGATACATCACATCACATAATATCTAAGGATGAGCCATGTATCGTATATGTGAGAGAGATGTAACAAATAAAAGTAAATTGTCGAAATCATTATGGAAGAATGATAAAATTCTTTTTTAAAGAAAAATCTTTAAAAAAAATAAAAATAATAAGAAGGCAGGTGGTAATAAAAAAATAAAAAACCATAAAATGTTTTAATAAAAAAAATTAATTGCTCCTTACATTATCGTCTAGCAAATATTCGCGGCATTTTTGATAGGAATTTCGTAAATTTCGAAAAAAAAAATATTGGGAAATAGAGGGTTAATTCTTTTTTTTTCCAACTTTTACTACTTTAGTAGAGAGGAAGTATAAGAGGGGGACTAAAGGGTCCAGGGACAAAAAAAAACCCGTATATATATGTAATAATAAAAAAAATATATTCTTATAGGAATGCCACTTTTTATCCTACTTGTAATAGACAGCCATGGGCAATCCCAAATAGCAGCTCTCTGGCTTGTTAAAGGTGAAACCTATTTTTGTGTAAAAAAGGTTGCTGTGATATCCTATAATGATATAAGCAAAATTAAGGTTATTATAGGTGATAAGGACCTAGCTTATAGACAGGCCTTATTTGAAAGCTTTCCTAATGCCAATATACAGATATGTATATTTCATGTTATGCGCAGCTTTAGGAGAAAAATAACAACCATCAAAAGGAATATAACAGGAGAGGATGTTGTTATAGTTTTAACTGTTTTGCAAAAAATGGTATATGCGAGATCAGAGTCAGAATATAATAGGTTATATATAGTGCTTGCAAATATGAACTTGCCACAAGTGCAAAAATATTATGATACAAATTGGCATAATATAAGATCAGAATGGGTTTTGGGATTCCGTACATCAATACCACATTTTTATAATGCTACAAATAATAGGTGTGAATCTATGAACCAAAAATAAAAAGGTTATCACAAAATTTTCAACATTAAACAGTTTTTTCAAAGATATATCAACCATTGTAAATTTGTCCTTTGAAAAAAATTATAAAACAATAGTGAATAATAGTAAACAGTCTTTATTTCCATATAATGCATTATCTCCTGAGAGCAAATACAGAGATTTATTAACAACCTATGCTTTCACGAGAATTGTTGAGGAAATTCTTGAAATAATATCAATTAAAATTCCTTATCATGATAATAACATATTCTCACCTGTGGAGATTAATGATACTGGGGTGATTATACATATATCCTTAGATAAATGTTCGTGTGGGTTCCTTTCAACAATTCTCTTACCTTGTAGGCATATAGTGGCTTTATGTGCTTCTTATAATTTAGATAAATACTGTCCTGAGTTATGTAGCAGAAGATGGACAAGAACCTACTCTATATTTTGTGGTCAAGAAAATATATCAATGAGCCTATCTGATATTTCAATCAACAGTCATACTACAAAATATAATCCCAAAAATAAATTATCACCACGTGACAAATATAATAAAATTTATCAAAAGCTAGTATCACAAGAAAGATGCATCAATAAATTTTGTTATTGTATTGTGAAACCATGACACAGTGTTTTCATTAGCTGATATAATATGTTATCAAAAGGTAATAGCATAGGATTAATTTTTCTAAGATAAAATTAAATTTTTTTTGAAATGTGAAAACTTCCGGTGGAAAATTTGAAGTGATAAAACGGTAAATATTATTTTATTTTAATCATATTTATTTACAGATTCTATGAACATTATATCTCAATATTGATAGTAATTATAACTTACACTAAAGAAATTAAGCTTAAAATCAGCCATCACCCACCTTTAAAGTAATTAAATTATACTGTAGTTCTCGGGTATAGGCTTTTTCTTTGTCCCACTCCTTTTAAATTATAGCCTATAGAGGTTTAAGCAACATTTTCGAAATGTTGTGCCTACAAGTACGTGCGGCTTGCCCACAAACGGGTGGAGGGCTCCTCATATTTTTACTTTTATACACAAATTAAATTGTTCCAATTAGATGGAAATGAGGAAAACCTAGCGTAGCTCTGTTGTGTATTCAACGTTAGAGGGCGATGCGCTATATATCACGTATCACGTAAATTCTTTAAAAGGAGGGAACTTTCGGGTAATTAATATTTTGAACTAGGACACACCCTATTCTATTTTAAGCGCGCATCTAAATCATTTCTTTTTATACTGTTTAGTAGTGTTGTTAAACGGCTCGTTTTGAGCCGAATTTTAAAAACGGCTAACTCAATATTTCATCTAGAATAATATTACGCAAGCCTGGAGATTTTGTTTGTAGAAGTAACAATGGTTTGGACATCTATTAGCGAAATCTCTAGGCTTAGGCAATATTTTTTTGCCTAAAATATTGAGTTAGCCGTTTTTAAAAATCGGCTCAAAACGAGCCGTTTAACAACACTAATATTTAGTGGAAGCTATAACGATGGTTACAACAGATATCTGTTTAGAATCAAGACGAGGCTCAGAACCCAGCTCACGACCTACTAGTTATACTAGAGGGTCAATACTTTCAACCAAATATAATATTATATTTAGCTTCTCGTTAAGGTATAAAGAATTGAGAGTGCATTGGCTTTTTTCATAATAAAAATTATTAATATCGATTTTTAACACGGCGGCGTCACTACACGTGTAAGAGGTAAATAAACAAAACGAGTTTCAAATTCGATAAAAATATACCAAGTGGCTCCTCCATACAAATATAAAAAATCGATTTTGCGAAAAGGGACATATCTGAGTACAGAACATGTATAAAAAAAAATAGAAATTCTTGTGAGGAATTTCAAGCATAACGGATCGTTAAAATTTTGTAACTATCCGGCAAACACGACCCGGCACGGCATTGGCCTCTACATTCGTAATATATATATATAATGACAAGGTAGAGATGCCCGCCATTTTTTGCGCCAATACCACCGATGCTTATTATATTAGTTTCTCCATATTATAAAGGATGGAGCTTTCTTCTTTTTTTTATATATATTTTTAAATTACAAAGTTTGGAACCGGAAATCGGAAAATTTATAGTAACTGGGACCGGGATAATTTTAGAAACCGAACAATTTTTAGGAACCGAAACCCGAAGAAGTTTAGAAAACCGGAACTCAAAGCCCATTTTTAAATATTCAAGGAAACGAGGGAATTTCCGATTAGCTATGCTTATGGTTAAAAAGGTAGGCCAAATTTGGGGTAGAAAGAAATAGAGTTAATATAAAATAAATTTAAATATAAATTGCATCTTTTTCACATTTTCCAGGAGGAAATTTAATTTATTTTTTTTGCCTTCATTCAAAAAAATTATTAAAGTGAATAAAATTAAAAACGTTAAACTCTTTATAATAAATAAAATATATAATTATTTTATTAAAATTTAAATGAATATTTAATTTTAATTTAAAAAAAAAAAACTTAAAGTTTATAATTTTATATTTTTTAAACAAAAATAGAAATAAATATATATTATAATTAAGTATTAATTTTTATTAACAAGATTCATAAATGATAATTACTATTACAATTTATACTTTATTTTATAATTTTAAAATCGATTTCGAAAAAAAAAAGAAAGAAAATGTAGATTCGAAGGATATCTTATAAATATAAATATAATAATCAGGTTAAATGGATTCCATTATCCATCGCGACTTATTTACGTTTCATTAAGCAAGTAAATATATCCAGCTATCAGAATAACAGATAAAAAATATCATTATAAAATAATTTATAGATCAATATATTCTACATATATGTATATAAAAATAATGACGGTAATGTCAAATATGATAGAAATAAAAATATATAATATAATAACGGGTTTTGTCACATCATCGACATAATCATAATAATTCGGTCTATATTCGAAAAATAATTTCGGATCGAATTATTTGAATATTCCGATTATTAGGAATAATTCATGAATATATATTTTTTTTTAATACTAAAATTTAGATCATTTGTCATCTTTTATCGGTAAACCTATTTGAAGTGACGCGATTAACGTGGTATATACATATAGATTTAACATCAACTCCTCGTGAAAAGGCGCGTTTAGTTTGGAACTAATTATCTGTCAAATAACTCAATATTTTAGCCAGAAAAATATTGCCTAAGCCTCGAAATTCCGCTGATTGATGTCTAGACATTTGGGCCATCTATGAGGCAAATGTTTTGGGCTTGCGTAATATTATTCTGGATAAAATATTGAGTTAACAAATGCCGTTTAACCACACTAGGAAAAACCCCTGGCAATTATAAAATTAAAACTCATTTTATATTACGCTAATAATTTAATCCCACATAATTATTTCTTCGTTCATATTATTTATAAATAAATTAGATATTTTAAATTTAAATATAAAAATATTATTTTCGTATGAATTATTTAAATAATAATAATTTTTTTTCTAGCAAAACGTTATTAATCGAATCGAATACAATCAATAATAAATATTTAATAAATGCACCTTATATAGGATTAATATTCGTTTTTGAATATGCCTAAATTATAACATAACAATAATAATAATCATAAAAACCGTTTTTATTTTTAAAAAAAAGTTCTAAGGAAAATAAGTTTTCGATAATGCCAAGCAAGCGATTTCACGGCCAGGTCATAAATTAAATATATTTTTTAATGATTAATTTATATTTAGAGAACCGTGCAAAGTTAGTTCCGATCTTTAATCAGATGACTGTTTAAAAAAAATCGAGGTATTGTTAGCGGACCTGTAAATATTTTTTTGGTTTGGTTATGCTTCGTTTTGGGGGGCTTTATAATTTTATTTTATAATCAAAAAATATCTTATTTATTCCATATTTGGTGTCGTTAAATCACATAATCCTTAGCTAACTCCAAAACGTTTTTAGCCAAGTTTTTATAAAAAAAAATATGTCTCAATGTTTAAGTTAAGATTCAATCAATTTAGAGATTTTTTAGAGATTAAGTCATTTTTTTTTAAGGTAAAAGCTTATTTAACAACATTAGCATCTGTGTAAGGAGTTAAATTAAATAAAAATTCAATTTGGTAGCCATTTTGGTGTAATAAAATGTTTGCGTGTATAAATGCGCGTCCAAACGGAGTCCGTGCTCATATGATCGAAATAAAATCGTTTTTTTTTGTATTAGGTTATGAATTCCTTATATTAAAATCGGTGGTGTGAAAGCTAGAAACCCGAAATGAAAAAAAAAAATCTAACTTAGAGCTCCTCTTTTTAAAATTTCCAAGAATCGGTAAAAGGTGCAAAATAATTTACATTACGTATTCGCAGAGTATAGGTCTGCAATGGGCGGATTTTTAGCCAAAAAGCCCGGCCACTAATTGATTTGAATTTCATTTAACCAACCTACCCTCTCACTTATAATTTTTTTTAAAAAAATTCCCGCCCTCCCGATATATATTTAAATGTATTTCTAATTAAACGTATATAATATGTAATATTATAATATAAAACCATTATTTTTAATAAATTTGAAGTCTGTTCTGCTCATTCCGCCTTAAAAATATCAAAAATTTTAACCGCCCACGCCAGCCCATTATCTTAAAAAAAATATTTTCAACAGGCCCGCCATCCGCTCAATGTTGGAAATATTTTAAAAAAATCCGACTATGCCCATTCAAAGTATTGCCGGGCGGGCGAAAACCCCGCTCAATGTAGATCTCTATTGCAGATAACAAAAAAAATTTCCCCAAAAATTTTGAGCATAAAATCTTTTTGAAGATCATGAAAATTGATTATTATTTTTTTTTCTTTCAAAAAATTGTGATTACGATTTTTTTTATGCATAAAAAACAAAAAAGATTCACTAACAAAAGATTTAGTTTTACTGTAAACGTTAACACAAAAAAGAAACGCGCGTTACTATTCAAAAAAGTAACGGGTTACTTTTTTTGTTTTAAATAAAATTGAATTTTAGATTAAATTTGGATCAAAAATTCTGCATAAGAAGAACATTTCAAACTCTAAGTATATTAATCCCTTTTCCGCCGTGAAAAGAATCTGCTCATAATTTTCTTTATATTGTTTGTCATAGCGAAAAAAGTTGATTTTATTTATATTAAAAAAAAATTTTCAAAAAATATGTTAAAATGGAAAGAAAGAAAGAAAGAAAGAAACTAGTGTTGTTAAACGACTCGTTTTGAGCCGATTTTTAAAAACGGCTAACCCAATATTTTAGCCAGAAAAATATTGCCTAAGCCTCGAAATTTCGCTAATAGATGTCCAAACCTTTGTTCCTTCTGCAAACAAAATATTCAGGTTTGCGTAATATTATTCTAGATGAAATATTGAGTTAGCCTTTTTTAAAAATCGGCTCAAAACGAGCCGTTTAACAACACTTATTACAATGAATACCACATCCTCCCATATCGGGAGGCATTGAGATATATTATTTTTCTTTAAAAAAAGGAAAATTAAATGGATACATGGATTGACTGAATCATCAACTCATATATTTAGTTTTTCTTTTATTTAAACACTCAAAATATTCATAATTTTATAACTTTTTAAAAAAAAAGGAAAAATTTATTTTTTAACATTGGTAAAATTTTCAAAATAATAATAAATGCCCATATAGGGTTTAATTCCTGTTTTCAAATATAAAAAAATTTGATTAAAATTTTGAAAATATTTTTAATATCCTATTTAGACGTTTAAATACTTTCGATTTAAACATTTCTTAAATTATATTATTTTATTTATTTTATTATACAATAAAAATACTTAAACTTATATACATAATTTATTATAAAATAATATATTATACCTTCTCTATTTTTTTTTGTGTTCACCCCTATTCACATCACACTACTTACTAGCTATTGAACAAGTCGTATAATAAAATATTACAAATCCCTTTCTATCTATATCTATTATCCTACTTATTATTGTCATCATCATCGTCATTTTTAACGACAACATGCTGTAATCACAATGAAATATTTTTTTTAAATAAATTTTAACCTGAATTCATATTATTATTATTATAATATAACATTTTTTATTATTATTATTTTAAGTATTATATATTATACAAAATAAAATTTAAACTTTATAAGCATTTCGTTTTACTTTTTATTTGAATGAAAAAAAAATATAATAGAAAAGTACAAAAATATTATGTAAAATCTAAATAAAAAATGATATATCATCGTGATAAAATAGTTCCATCTGCCAAAACTAGTGTTATTAAATGACCACTGATTTGGGGTCGATTTTAGCTAAAATAATATTATGAAAGTCCTGAATATTTTCCTCATATATGGCAGAAAGGATTAGATCCTCTATTTGCCAAAATCTCGAGGATTACATACATAATATTATTTTGATTAAAATCTTAGGGCCGGTAAACATAAATAGCCAAAACTATAAAAAAGCTTGCTTTTTTACACGCTAACCCACGATTGTCATAGTGCGCACAATATAAGCATTTCAAAAGCTGCATTGCAAGCGCCAATGATGCATTTCTAATGGCCTCGTGCAAATTAGTAAATTACCGTTTGATGTTAGCGACCATTTAGAAAAACGCAAATAAGTTTGCTTTTTCATTACTTTTTTTTTATTGTTCGCTTTGTAATATTATATAAAAATGTAATATAAACTTACTTATTAATCCTAAAATAAGGAATATTTACTAGTAATTAAAGAAATAAAAAAGCAGACGATAATATAATTTTCAAAGAAAAATCCTATTTTTTAGAACTTATTTAAAATTTTGAATCGACGGATATTAATAAAAAAAAAGGCAACCTCTAATTTAAACAAGGGATGCCGGTACGTTTTTTTTTATTTAAAAATTAGGGCAAAAGGTAAGCGCTCAATTTGTGCACAATATTATACGTTTAAAAACAGGGTACGGAAATAAAATATTTTAAAATGACGAACTAATTATTGAGGTATTTTTCAATGCTTCTAAATTAATATTAACCTAGGCCAAAAAAAAAGGAGGAAAGCATATATTTACAGAAGCCGTTACACCAGAGGAACTTTGTCGGGTTAGGTCGTCGCAGACATCTAATAATCAGTAACTCCATGTTAATAATACCTAGGCTGACGATGCATTCGTTAAAAGTGCACAATGAGAACAGCTGGGAATGCCATTTTGATTATCCATATCATTATTAACGAGAGGCCAATTTATTCTTATGTCCGGCGCTTATTAAAGAATTGTCTGATCATCGAGATAATAAGGAAGCAAGTTATTAATTTAATAGTAGTTTTTAACAATGAGAATAATTACTATATGGGTTACCAAAATGGCGGGTCCATCTGATTTGCATTCAACAACGCTTTCAAATGCATTTATTATGAATGCATAGTCAGTCTAGGTATTATTATTATGTCATTGGATAAAACAGATTTTAACAAATGTTTTTTTTAAAGTTTAAAATGATATTGAGTCCAAGTTTTATAATTTTGATAACATATTTAATCTCATTTATTAGCTTCATATTTCGGGGGGATGGGAAGGAAGGAGGGGAGTACGCCGATGAACAATATACTTCAAATATATAACAGGCATAATTTATTTTTAATGTACATTTTAAACAATAATAAATAAAATATGTAAGATTTTTATAATTTTTAAGTCTCTTTCTGGTCGGCCGTGCTATTATTTGGATTCGGAATTAGACCAAAAAGGAATACGTTCTTTATAAAGGAGCCACGGCTTGATTTTTTTTTAGCTGGCTCTTCCGTATTCAACAAAATTCGCATTCGGAAATATCATGCCATAACTACTCGGCCTTGTTAAGTATCGGACCGTTCTTCTCGGGGGATACTTCGGCTATCCTAATTGTTTTATTCCCCCGTCCCAGATACAAAAAGAAAATGAAATAAGGGCCGCATTTAAACGCGATAATCGCTAGTCTATAGAGGCGGGCGATATACCTTCTTCGTTATAGGGAGCCGTGCTATAATAACCGACGCGTCCCGAGGAAAGAAGAATAGAACATATTTCCAGTAATTACAATGGATAATAGTATGTAATTTTTAAATGTGAACAAATCTAAAATAATCGATAAAAAAAATGTTTCTTAAAAGGAAAAAGAAGGGGGGGGGGGAGGTAAAAGATATATAATATAATAGTGTTAAAAAAAAATTATAAAAATAATGGTTAAATATATATAGGTGTGTTTTGTAAAAAAAAAAGATCGTTCGTAAGATAGGTGGCACATTTTAATCCCATTGCGTTCCTTTCCTTAATCCCTTATTTTTATTTCCATTTCTAATTAATTGTATTCATTACTTTATTTTATATTTTTATTCTTTTAATTTTTTTTTTCGCTTTCCTAATTTTTATTATTTCTCTTTTCTTTTTTTAGAAAATTCTTCCTTTCGTTTTTTTTAAAAAAATTTTATTTATTAAAACTGTCACATTTATTAGAAAAAAAAATATTTAAAATTATAATTAACATACTATTTCTATATTCTATATAAAAATATATATAATTAAAAGAATAAAAATTTTAAAAAAAAATAAATAATAATTTAAAATAATATATTTAGGTATGGTCTCGGCGGGGTTTAATGACCCATGTATAGATAGATATACAGTTGGATCGACAAATTTCGATTGATATTCTTTGTCGTAGGGTAGAAGCCTTCTTTTGGATCACCTGTGATTAAACGTAACCCTTGCCCCATATTTTGAATAATTTTAGGGCATGATCGACAGGTGTCAGAGACTACGGGAACAAACAAAAACATTATTAATTAATTAATCCCTTTTCTTGAAATATTTTTTTATATAAAAATGATAAACTTTTAGTATTCGACTAAACTTACAAAATATTTTCAAAAAAAAATAATTTGTATATTAAATTTATAAAATGTTTATATAAAAAAAGGCGACAATTAAAAATAAGGAAGGTATATTTTTTATTATTTTTTAATACCACGAGAAAAATAAAAAATTTCGTAAATCGAATTATGTATTGTATATTTGTTTTATTGTTTAGCTTTAGAAATAATAGTAATATAATAAAAACAAAACAATGAAACTTATTATAAAATAACTATAAAAAAATTTACTATAGTATAAGGTATGATAATTATAGTTATACACACTTACTAAGACTGAAAATTCATTCATTTTTTAAAATGCATATTAATATTTATTAGAAATGAGTTGGTGGCACGCCATTTTGGTTTCTTATATTAAAATTTTCTTTTAAAATCTCATATTGGAACTCAAAATGACATGTCACCCAGCTGATTTAAATTCAACGATACTTCAAAGCGCATTTTTAATGGACGAATCGTTGATCCTCTAGGTAAAACATTACAACGCCTCTGGGTATAAGTAATGTCTATAAATAGTCAAATTGAACTAAATCTACATGCGGGTGTAAAAGATTGGCTAATTTTTTTTCAAATCGGAGGCTGAAGTTTAAAAAAAATTCAGCTAAAAACTAAGTTTTAGCCGCGTTTTTTAACCGGCCTAAAACTAGGTTATAACTGGAAAAAATAGAGCCACCACTTAGCTACAATACATTCTGTTATATTTGATTAATTAAATAATAAATATATAAAAATTTATGTATCGATCATTGAACCTATCGTTGACCATGTATTTTATTTATTGTAACAGAAATAAATACTAAGGAAACGTTTGCAACATTTTTACATATTCACGATAATTATAGAATTTGTAATCCTAATTAATGAAAAAGTTATTAAATATTAATAAATGGTCATTAATTTGTGAAAACATCGTCTTTCAATTCTTTATCTTTTTTTGATTTATCAACTTTATAAATTTGTTATTGTATTATGGAGAAATATGCTAAGATATAAACTACAAATTAATTTAATCAAGGTAAGATATATGTAATGAAAATTATATATATAATATATATGTATAATATTAAGGCGAATATTTAATTAATATTCTATATTTGATTAACATCCTTTTTATAAATCATTTCCAGCAACCTTAACAAAATTTACTATATTCTGATGTAACATCTGTTCAAAAATTTTGCGCGATTTATTTTATAGGAAAACGTTATTTCCCATTTGTCGGAACCATTTCAGAAAAATGGAACTGTTTATTTAGACCGGGGCCCAAACTTTGCTAGCGATATTATAAAATAATGTTTTTTTAAAAAAAACTAAAGGGGAGTGACAACTAACTCACCTAAATTGGGGGTCGCGCGCCATTTTGTTCTATTTAGACGTGGGCAGAGTAGGATAGGAAAAGATGAAAAAAAATGATTGATTATCAAAATTTACAAAAAAGATAAGATGATAAAAAAAAAGAAGAACGTTAGGCGTGTGTCCCTGGTTCGACTCATTACCAAAAAGTCAGCTGTTTAGTCGGCTATATAGTCAAACGGCCTAAAAAGTAAGGGGAGAAAAAAAATACGCAAAAATAAATAACAATGACACCCACCAAACACTCATTAAAACAAACCAAATATAAGGTGTCCTAGTTCGAAAGCTGTTTAGACCAGTCTAATCCAGATTCCAATCGAACTAGCACATTATTTTGTTATAAGTGCTTACTAAAATCTGATGAGCCCCTTTCATTTTTATCCGTTTAGAGGGAGTTATATAAGATGGCTAAGCAGATTAATCTGCTTTAAAATAAAACGAGTCAGAACATGACTTAATTTCCCCCCTCCCTCATAAAATTTTTTTAAAACTTACAGGTTCAATATCAAAAAGCATTGTTATGTCAAAAAAATTTTTTAGAGGAAATCAAAAGTAAATCCCAGGCAATGTGCCACAAATTTTTCAGCTGATCTTGAATTGGACTCCCCTGTCCAATCAGCAGAACCCTTCTCCTAGTAAGAAGTGAAGTATAAAATTGCAAAAACTAAAAAGAATAAATATAAATAAAACATTTGAATAAAGAGTTAACACCAGGAATCTGATACTGAATAATGTATCTGATTCTGATTCCAACAATTTTTTGGTATTATTTGTTATAATGCTTAAAAAATTTAAATATAATTATTCATACCCTAATCTATATAAAAAAAATAAACTATATTTTAACAAAAGACAAGTTTAAACTAGCATAAAATTAAACTTTAGATATAAATCTGTGGAATATCAATTTTTCTCCAAAGGTATGAATTTGAAATATCTCAATCTATTAATTAGGCCGATAATTTAAAACATTAACCTTCCTTTAATTAAATTCAAGCATTATGGACATTGTATATATATAAATAAATATGTTATCACTTTTCCCTCTCTCTTTGTATATATATATATATATATATATATATTAATAAAAGTAAATTTCTATGAGTTTGCCTTAAAGTCAAATAAATATTTATATATCACATTATAATTTTTTTTTACTTTGTGACTACCAGAATATATTAATTTTTAAGTTTATCATAAAAAATATAGATATGTAAATTAAATATCATAATTTTGTGACTATTAAAAAAAGAGTAAATGATTTGTTTACCACAGTGTCATCAGAAGGGCTAGGGCTGTTAGTATGATTTAAACCATTATGGGTGCTATTATTTTGTTGTAAAAAATTATTAATTGGTGAATGTGTTTTGCCATTTTGGTAATTATCTTTGATACGATTATCATGTGATACTATTTTGGAAGAAGGATAAATATCTGGTGAATAAGAATTATAATCCCTTGATTGATTAAATTTATAAATGTCAGAATTTAAATAGTTTATATCATGGAAATTGTTATAATCTTTGATATTGTTATGTGTTGGAGAAGATAATTTATCATGATTATTGTTAATATTGTGATTACCATTGAGATACTTAATATTTTGATCCTCCTTACACCATTTATTGCTTTTATTTAGTTTTTCTTTTTTAATTTTATCATCTTGATCTTTACAAACTTTCATATTCATCAAGGCATTTTGTATCTCTACTGCTTGTGTGTCAGGATTATATTTGTCACTTCCTCTTATCTGTTCATTGTAAGAGGCTCCTTTTCTTGGTGCTGAAAGTGCACTTCTAATTCCAATAGCATCTCCTCCAACATGCCCTGCTAATGATTTAGGTACATGATTATTGCAATAAACCTAAATTTATTACAACATATAAGTTGATTAAATATATACATTTAAAAATTGTTTAATAACTTCTTTGTCATCTGGATCGAGTTGATTTTGAATAAAATTTTTCATGTTGAGAGATAATCCACAATTACGGCATTTAAAACATTGATGATGAAAGAATGCCCCTTTTAAAGGGCCAATTTTATCAACTGGATAAACCTTCACATTACACCTCTGGCAATGTGTTTCAGGTCCTTTATGCATCACCATAATCTCAAAATTTTATCATTTTGAATTCCGATTAAAAAAAATAAGTTCGTCGACACTTATCAGTCATTGCATCGAAACACCTGAAAAATAAAAATATCGCTTTAAATTATATTTTATATAAAAATTTATAACTTTTCCTATGAAAGCTATTTACAATCATTAGTTTTTTCATAAAAAATATAATTAATCACATATTATTATCAAATATAAGAATGAGGAGGTATATTGTTGATATGAGGAGCACGTAAGATGATATATGGAAATATTAATGGGGTAGAAATAAAAATGAAATATGAAGAGTATTGCGTTATATTTATGAAAATATTTAATTTACAAGGTCGTCTCCAATAAAAAATAAATCCGTAAATATCTAATATTGGTGGTGAGAAGGATGAAATCTTAAGAGTAATATAGGAAAAGTGACTGTTACAGTTCCCATTGCTTAGAAAGATTGACGATTAGCTATTCATTTAATAATTAAAATTGCAATAAAAGAAGTTAAAAAATTACAGCAAATAACATTGTCTTTTGGACAGAAAACATTTATTGAATTTACCTATATGTTAATTTGTAATAGCATGCCCCTTTTATTATGTATTTTATGAAATAGTTATTAATATACTTCCATCAGACCTACTGTACATTAAGCACCTGGTCGAGGGCTAACAAATAAATGGTGTTTTATAATATATACTTTATTAAAATTTCAAATTGATTATCTCCTTTATTAGTCTACATTATCTTCCCTTTTTTGCAAAAATTGTAAAATATTTTATATTTCGTGATTTCATTGGTATAAACTTTCTTGTACTAGATAAATTATTAAAACATTTAGCATTTCATTTTCACAATTTTTAGCATTGGTCATCTTTCCAGAATCGAACATTAATAGTGTATTGTTCAATAACTGGGGGAGGGGGGGGGGGTCCTAAAAGATTCAGATCAAACAATCTACTATCATGGATTCGATCTAAATCTTAACAATATATCCGGATTTATGATTTCCTCTTAAATTGAGTATAGTGACGGAGATCCTTCGTTTAATATAGATCTTTCTATCTTTTTGGAAATCTATTTTTCTTACTTAAAAAAAGTATATAAATAAAATTATTTAATAAAATTCAAATATTATTTATATATATATATATTTTAGCATCCTCCGCCGTATTTTTAAATTTTTCTCATGATTTTATCAAGATAACATTTATGAGTTTGATTTACAATCTACAAGTTTTTATTTATTGAATTAAAAATAAAATAAATTTTTTTTAGATATTTATTAATGTCTTTTATAGATCTGGAAAATAATACATAAAAACCCATCCCATCGCTATGGGCGAGAAATTTTACGATTTTAAGGTGTCTAAATTTTGTTTCTTTCCTTGATTTTATGAAGAAAAAAAATGTAAATTTATTTAATATATTTTTATATTATTATTTAAAACTAGTAGATAGCCCGTCAAAAATGACGGGGAATGAGAATTTTTTTCTTACATTTATGAGTTGTTACTAGTGTTGTAAATAGCCCAATGTCGATTTTAAAAAACGGCCCTTATAAGGTTATAACCAAAATAACCTTATATAAGCTTAAAGATTTTGCACATAGCTAGCAGAAATGCTTGGACATCTATTTTCAAAATCTCGATGCTTACATAATATTATTTTAGCTAAAATCTTAATCAGGCCGTTTTAAAAAATTGACCCAAATCGGGCTTTACAATACTAGTTGTTACCTGTTATTTGAAAATAATATCCAATTTTTTTTCTCTTTACCCCTTTCCCCCTTCAGGCCAGGTTCAATCTATATTAAAACTAAGTGTAAATACTATGGTTTGAGTAAAAATAAATTTAAAGCTTTATTTTGATAATACCAATATTATTTGTTAAATATTAGTGATCACTTATACCTAATATTTAATATTAAAAAAAATTCCCAGTCAAAGTGTAAAGCCATAATAATTTTTAAAAAATTCATTCAAGCCCAATGAAAGATCATTATAATTTTGGTAGTTGAGAACTGTAATAAAATATTTAAATAATCATAATGAATTTAAAAATACAATCAAAATCATATTTTCATGGGCTTTGGTTTTTTGATCAGGCTGAGTCTAGGCCTGCAAAAAAAATTTAGGCCAATGACTGTCCCATAGTTAATAATAAAAAAATTCTCAAGCGTCAAAGCTCATAATAATTATGAAAAATTTTCACCAAGCCCAGCCCAATATAATTTATAAAAATATTTTCCAGGCCCAGCCCATCTCATAATAATTTTATAAAAAAAATTTCCCACCCATAGTAATTTTTTTAATTTTTTCCCAAACACGGAGATAGGTAAATCTCTAAAACCCATATCTATTTTTTATTCTATTTTAACCCAGCTCAGCCCTATTTCAGACCAAGGCCAACCCATTAAGACTAAGAGTGAATACTATTTTTTTGAATAAAAATATATTTAAATTAGCTTTTACCTCAGAGCCATATAAATATTTTGTGTTAATTACATCTATGCCTAATATTAAAAAAATTCCCAAGCCAGGTCCACGCACTTGGGAAAATTTTCTCAAACCTGCCACAGACCATAATTATTTTGGTAGTTGAGAACTGAATATTAAAAAGTCACTATGCATTTAAAAATACAATCAGAATATGAAATTTGCATAGGCTTTGGTTTTTGATATGGCCTGGCCATGTCTTTAAAAAAAATTTTCAGGCCAATTTCTAGCCCATATTTATTAAAAAAATTTCAGGCATCTAAGACTATATTAATTGTGAAAAATATTTCCCAAGCCTAGGAAAACTCAGAATAATTTATTTTTTCCTTGGACCCAGAAAAATAGGTCTGATATAAGGGGTTTATAAGAATTAAATCTGTCTAATATGTACATATTTTTATGCCATTTTATATTATTAGTAAAATTTTTCAAAATTATCATCAAATGAAGAGGAAATATCTGATTTTCCTATCATTCAACTGGTTAGCTCCTGGTATTTATATGAAATTCATGAATACATATTAAAGTACCATGCCGAAAATATGTTCATCCTAGTTTAAATTTTAAACAAACCTTCACCCTTCCAAATGATTTATTACTTATATAAGACATTGTTATAAAATTACAATAGAAAAAAAAGATATTCTAAGTTAACAAATAATAGGAGGTTAACTTCAATCATAGTCAAATTATATATAAGTAAAACATAAAGGTTATACATTTAATCAAAAATGGTATAATAAGTTATGAATAACATACATTCTACAATTATGAAGTTATGAGAAAATATACAACACTATGGAATGCATGTAGATTCAGAAAAGATGAGAGAGATGCAAATATTTACTATTGCATAAAAATTACCTAATTAATAGATATATAGTTGTATAAAATTTAATGTGGAATGGATCCTTCCTTAAGGGTTTTTAATAATGAAAGGCACAAAGCACACCTTGGTAACACAAAACTCTCATCTAGCAAGAATAAATTTTTAGATTATAAATTACAGATACAAATGAATAAAAATTTAGTTTAAAAGATTTTTTAATTGCACATAAATTAAAATTATTAAATACATACTCACTAACATATTTTATAAAAATAATGGAAGATTCTAGAATAGCCCCGGTATAAAATTTTAAATTATACATAAATTTATGAATTAAAATAGTATTATAATAAATCTCTTATTCCTCTTGAATTGGTACTTGATTCATTTAAAGTTTTACTGACATAGATTTAGAAGGTGGAATAAAAAGTGCTTCATTTTCTTACTCTAAAATAATTAAAAATTATTTATTAATATTAAAAATTTACTTTGATATAAACTAAAGATCTATAATTGTAAAAATGGGTTCAAGATTTTGCTTTATTTTTATGTGCTTACCATCTAATGAGCTAAGGCAGTTTGAAAATCCATGTTTCTCAAAATATTATTGTGCAATCTAAAAATATATTAATATCCAAATTTAATACCTTCTCAAAATGTTCTCTAGTTGAAACTGGATATCTTTTAAAGTTTTCCATATAGCATCACATACCTTTGGAATGATGGTAGTTATGCATTTGAGTATATTCGCCATATTATAAATCACATGGGAATTACTATTGGCTTAAAATTGCTGTGATGATTATCATGAAACAAATATTTTTTAAAAGAACACTATTGGTTAAATTGACGTTTTTTGAGGATTATTATAATTAGGGATCTGCATCGGGACTAATTTTTCAAGCCCGGCCCGAAATTTTTTTTAAAAAAGTTTTCTCAGCCCGGCCCGATTTTATTTTAACTACAGAAATTAATTTATATAATTACTCAAAATAAAAGCCATATGTTATACGGCGTCTAGTTCTATAAATAAAATCATATATTTTTATTTTAAATAAAAAATTCAATATAAAATTGATAAATCTAAATATATTTAATTAAATTTTTCAATATATTATCCTTCCACGAACATCAAAAATAGAAAAATATAAATATTGATGGTATTTATTTGATATAAAGTAACTTTTAAGTCTTTTGAACGTATAATCTAAAAAAAAATTTGCTCTGGAAGGGGTCCAAACCCGAAAACCACCCCCGTAGCTACGCCACTGCTTGCTATATATTGCATGTTGTAATAAATATATAAATATATTTTAGCGATTGGATTTATTTTTTTTAATTATAGCAAAAACGATTTCGATTATTAAAATTCATTAATCTTTTCTTCTTTCTTATTCTTTTAAAAAAAAACTAAGTTCAAACTGAAAAAATTATTTAATTAGATTTAATTAAATTAATTTTAAAAAAAAAAGTCTGAGTAATATTTAGCAGAAGTCTAAACAACCCTTCCTTTTAGACCCCGCTCACGTGATCTCACTAAAATTCCCAATCCATAAGAAAATTATTAAAATTGAATGTTGCCATAATTTAATGTATAGGATTCTGTAATTACATGATTGTAACTTAATAATTAAATGTTTATATTTTTACTGTTTGAGGCGTTAATTTCATATCATTATTATATTATGATCAATTGATTTAAAAAGTATTTATTTTGACTGTCTGATGAATTATAACTTATAAAAAAATCGACATTATAAACTATTTGAAAATTCCTATTAAAAATAAAATCCTCTTTCAACCTGATTTATTCTTTCATACCAATTCTAAACTTTCCCAATCAATACCATCCCTCGCCACCTAATTCCTACAGATTCATACCAATTTTAGTAATACCATGGTATCAATTGAAAGAATTAATTTCGAATTTAAAATAAAAATAACCCATTTAATTTAATTCTACGTTCAAACTTGAATACATTACTTATAAAAACATCTTTACTAAATTTTTTCAAATCATCGATTCTGATAAAATGAGGTTATGTGAGTTTCTTTTCAAAAAAGTAAGAGTAAAATAAAGCTTTAAATATATTGCAGCAGGCTAGCTCTAAAATTTACCCCTCCAATTTTTTAACTCTATTCAGAAGAACCACGTAGACACCATCTTTTAGTTTCTCTTTTATTCATAAATTTTGACTTTAAATGATGATATCTATAAAATACGCGCAATGGTATATTTATTCCTATTTTTAAATCCAAAAATCATTATCCAGAACAAAAATGTTTAATAAAAAAAATATATATTTGAGCTTGGACTAAGACGCAACTTAAAATGTATCTTTACATCTAAAAAATTTGAAAAAATGCTAATCAAATAAGTACAGTTGTATCTTAATGTATTCGGAAGTGAAAGCGATAAATCAAAATCAAGTTTGGGCATATACTATAATATATTTATATAAACAAATTTAAAACCTACTATACTAAAGCTATACCAGAACGTTCTGGCATTAATAGAGTTACAAAATATTGTTTCCAAATGTTTGAATATTTCAAGCATTTTGATTTAAATTTTTTTTTATTGGTTTAGCAGAATATGTAAATTTAGATGAATATATTTTAAAGTGATAGTCGAATTTATCATATATTTTATAAAAACATGTTCAAAATTTATGAAACAAATCACTAATATATTCTAGTTAAATCATGAGATGGCTTCATGTAGAAATTTTTCCTTAAAAACAGTGTCACGCTATCAGAAAGGAAGTTAGACCACGAATTCACTTCTAAGCAGCGAATAATGTTAAAAAAAAGCAAGCCAAAAAAACCGAGCCTTACTAACTATCATTTCCAAAAGTTTGGAAATGTTGAGGCATTCGCGTATTCAAAAATTTCAATCTTAAGCAAATTCCTTTTAATTTCGAAGAATTTCTATATTTATAAAAGTACTAGGCATTACATTATATGTAATATAGTTAAAAAGATGACTCTGCATAATCTAATCATATTTAAGGTTTTAATTTATATATAATATGCATAGGCGTAGCCAGAGGGGTGGCAAGGGAAAATTTCCCACCCTCTTCAGAAATTTATCACTTTTATGAATATCATTTTAAGCTAATAAAAAATATGCCCCTTAGTTCTCCCCCCACTCTGCCCCCCAAAAATGTGTGCATATATCTTAAACAATAATTTGAAAGAAAGAATGTAAAAGTTGATATTTTTTTTATAAAACTATTCATCATAATTTATACATTTTTGGAAAAAAGCATTTATATATAAAAAAAGTGAACCAAAAATGTTTTTTAAGAAATGGAATATAAGCCAAAGATAAGTCTTAAGACAAAACTTAAATGTATTATAATTATTAATAATAGATCCATAACTAAATAATATAATATATCAAATATAATTTTTTACAAAGTGAGTAATTTTATATTTTAATAAAAGTAAAATATAATTATAAACTATTGATAAAATTAAATCATAAATTAAATAAAAAAATTAAAGCACAATAACAGTGGAATATTATATGTCGTAGATTACAGTATATCTAATTTTATCAATTATCATATGACAATCAAATAATTTTTACCAATATAGCGAATTATATGTTTTACAGAAAACTATAAAATATTGATAAGGACATCAGAAAATTTATTTTAAAGTCAATGTGGGATAAATAATATTAAGATTAATTTTTAAAATTATTTTTATTTAAAGTAAATAGATAGCGTTAAATTATTAAATGCAAATTGTTGCTATATTTATTATCAAGAGCATTGAGTAAAATTTGTTAAAATATTAACTGTAAAATATTCTCTAACTGTTAAATATGTCTGTAAAAGTGGAATTTTACCTAGTATTTTGTAACCAATTATGTATAATAGAGGAATATGTCTATTTACTTTTTATAAATAAATTTCTTGTACTTGTTTGGAATAAATTATTACCATGCTTGTATATTAATGTATATACCAATAATTTATTATATTTTATATCTAATAAAAATATATTTCATATTTGTTACAGGCTTATTTTTTTTTTATTAAAAATAACCTCCTATATTGTAAAAATATTATATGACCATATATAGACTAAGGTAACCCCGCCGAAGGCCAGGCAAAAGCGAGCCGAAGGCCCGCCCATAGTGGGGTCTGGGGGCTTCAATTCCCTCTCCCTTAGGAAAATTCTGGCTACGCCTATGATAATATGTATATGATCCAGTATACTAAAGGATTATAAGATAATGGAATAAATAAGGATTTCTTTGTTGGTTTCTATCGGGATGGTGAAACTGATTGAATGTGCTTTGAGAATAGCTATAGTAAGCTTATCCCTTAAAAAGTAGCCTTCATGAGATTCGGTCAGTTTAATGATATGAAAGATGAAAGTAAGCTAACTCTTTGAAGGAAGATTGGGGAAGATTTCAAGATCAAGTGAGAATTAGTATAATAAGTATTTTGTTTGGTCATCAGAGATTTCGTGATTTTAGGCTCATAATTTTTTTTTTCTTTTTTTTTTTTAAAACTGGAATATCATTTTACTCCACAAATCTCTCATTTTATCCCACAACATTTTTCGAAGATCGGGGTTTCCAAATATTATTATGTAAGGATATATGTAGTGCTTAATCGTTATCAATGTATAAGAGAGCAGAAAATATCCAGAATCACAATTAATTTCGAAAAGTTTACTCTCATTTTCACGGAACGTGATTAGGATAAAGGGTATTGAAAAGAAGAAGGTGACCGTGCTCAATAAGCTGACGATCATGGCAGAATTGTGCAACTTTACTGCACCACTCATTTTTCTCGATCGATAATCTGCCGTAACAGTTAGAGACAGAGGAATAATTTTCGAGTTGGATTTAGATCTATCTTTCTTATATAGCCAATGCCATGTCTGCAAATTGAATATCATTATTAATATGCAGGGTAAAGTGATAGATATGAACATAGAAGCAGGATAATAAATTTTTAGAGAGTATCTGAATTTCTCATTCGCCAGAATAAAATATTTTTTACCCAAAAATTGCCCATTTTCCGAGATATATATACTCTTGCTTATTAGGAGTGGTAGAGATGTTATGATAGATGCCACTGTTATGAACAACATTATAGATTTGTCCAAATTTGATTCCTTAACCGCGAATTTGATCTTGTAAAAAATGTGATATTTAATAGCCATTAATCCTCTCATAGATAACACGAACATGAACCAATGAGATAAAAAGAAACAATTATATATAATAATTTGTCTGAATTTTGCGACCAAAACCACATCGATTAGACTCAGGGCTGAGCAGTTTTTAGAATTTTTTAGGTTCCATAGAACTTTTAAAAGGGCGACAGCACACACGGAGAGATTTATAGTATGTATCCAAATCAAGTAATATCTGGTGTGAAGTGTGTAGAATAACTTCAGTATTTTTCCGTAAGAATATTTATTTTGGGGTAATAAAGTATAGAGTATCATACAATTTCCCAAGACCCCAAAAGGGGTAAGCACGATTATGATGAATGTAAATATGTAATTAAATTTACGACGTAAAAGAGTTAACTCCATAATTTCATTATTAATACCTAAAGTTGTAAAATTTGCAGATAACCCGTCATCTTTAAATAGGATGAATAAAAAATCCATCAAATTTTTCCCTTATGATATCTTAAAAATTAATTACAATAAATTATTATAAATAAATGGTATGTGCCGTATTGCGTGTCATAATGAAATTAACTATTATTTTTGGCAACTGAATTTTTTTAATATATCAACACTATCCATAATTAATTTCTATTTAAAGAATTAACCGTATATACTAATTGATATTAGATTACACGAATTTTATTTTAAAAAAGGGTCTAAATAATATTTAATATAAGTTCTAACCCAATTAACCTTCTACCCCCCCCCTGCCCCCCTCAAATTATGTTAACAAAATAAATCGATTGAAATCACGGCCAATTTTTTTTATTTTCAGGTAATTAATGAGGTTATGTTCAAAACCTGATTACTTATAAATAAATCTGTTACTTATATTTTTCTCAAAGCATAAATAATCGAATAGAATATGGGGTAAAAAAAACTAGTTTTAATATAAAAGCCATAAATATATGGCCGCTTGCTAGCTCAAACTGGTTTTTAATTCTGAATTCTATTCGGAAGAGTCACACGGGCACCATTCAATTGGTTTTTCTTTAATGATAAATTTTGACATAAAAAATAACATTTAATAGGGCGAGCGTCTCAAACGCTGCGTTGGAAACACAAATGATGCATTTCGAATGGGATCGTGCAAATTAGTCAAATCAATTCTTGGCGTTAATAACCTTTTAAAAAAATCCTTCATTTTGCAATATTATTATATAAAATGTTTAAAATAACGTACTTATCTTTTATAAAATGGAATATTTAGAAAATTAACGAAATTATAAATGAATAAAAAGGCAGATGATAATAAAATTTACATTTTTTTTATGGGTTTAAACTGCAAATGCCAAAATAAAATGCAAATGCTTAGGTAAAATTTTTTGATATATATTCTATTAATTGAAGTGAATATGATTCATTTTCTTATATAAATAAGTCATAAAAATTAAATTATTATATATATTTAAAGGAATATACTATAATAGTTATATTTCCTATTATCTCATAATTGTTGAAAAAAAATATATATTTTTGCAAATCATCATCATTATTTTAAAAAATATATTTTTTTCTGTTATAAAATTTATAATTAATTTTATTTAATAGATAATTAATATAGATATCAATTTTACAATTACGATTATAATTTTGCAAAATTAAAAAGCATCTTTTCTTTAAAATTTCTTTTCTTTTATATGTCTATTTCCATCTTGATCATATCGTCTGATAATAACATTTATTAATATTCAAATACACAAAAATAAATTTCTTATTTTAAATAATTTGTTTTAATATAACTTGTTAAAGTTTTTATTTTATTATTTGAATATTAAAATGAGAGATGAATATAAAAATTATCCTTAACGAACTTGAATGTACGGAGAATGTTATTTTAAATTTTGCATATAAAATTTTTTTGAATATTAATTTTTGTTATTAACATATAAAAACCCGTTATCCTTAACGAACTTGAATGTACGGAGTAGACTATTGTTTATTTTAATTTTGCATGTAAAATTTTTTTGAATATTAATTTTTTTTATTAACATATAAAAACCCGTATTTTGTGAATCGAAAGATCATTCATGATTATTATTTTTTTATAAAATAGTTTGGATTAATAAAATTGGAGTAATAAAATTGGATTAATAAAATTGGAGTAATATAATTGAATTACTAAAGGTATTATTTATATATTATATATTAATATTTATCTTGCTAATCATACCAAAAACATCGAAATTCAACATAACTATCAACTTGAAAATTACAGGGATGCGAACCAGGCAAAATTTTTGCCCAGGTTCGGTTTAAGGCTAAAAAAAATAGGTGGGTTCGGTTCAGGGAAATATTTTTGAACCCTGGTTTGGTTTCGGGTTCAGCTCGGGTTTAAGAATTTTTGAATTAATATAAAAAAATATTTTATATTTAAATCATAATTAAAAATCTAGAATAAATTTGGTATAAAAAAATTTTTTTTTATTTTTTTTATAGGCAAAATATAGTTAAAAATACAAAGCATAGTCATGTGTAGATTTAATAAAAAAAATTTATTTAGATGAATTTCTTTAAATTAACAATATCCAATATAATAATTTTTACTTCGACTTGTTCACTTTCATTTTCCTCTAATTAATAATCTTTGAGAATAAGTTAAAAATTAAAAATAAATGGCGTAAATGAATTTAATTGTTTAAATTTATTAGCAATCCAATAGGAATCATTGAGAATAAATTTAAAAAAATTTAAAAATGGAGTAAATGAATTAGGTTGTTTAAAATAAATTAACACTTCACTTAATTGGAAATTTGAAGATATTATAAAATGTCAAGTAAATTATTAATATTTGTATTTACAATTATACAAATATCTTATATTAATTTAAACAAACACTGAACCCGGTTGAACCTGGGTTCAAATAAAATTCCAAACGGGGTTTAGGTTCGGTTAGGGTTAAAATTATTTTCCTAAAAAACTGGGTTTTCATCTCCGGGTTCGGGTTCGGTTCGAACCCCTGGAAAATTAACTTCATATGAATATTGAAAAAATAAAAAATTAACTTTTTATATACTTTTTATAAAAAAAAACAATTTGCATATCATAATCATAAAACAATTTTACATAAACTTACAAACACTTTCTTTTTATTAAAATATTTATTCTCAAAAATAAAAAGTAAACGATTTCTTCGTATTGTAAAAAGAAAAAAAAATAGAAAAATAAAATTTAAGAACCAAGATTGAGAAACCAAAAGTTAAAATAATGTGAACACTGGGAAAATAATAAATAGTTTAAACCTATTAAATAATATTAAATCCGCAAGTTGGAGTTTATAATTTAAAATATATTAAAACAAAAAATTAGTTTCAAATTTTTTTTCATAAACTTGGCATTAGATATTCCCATGACTTAGCAATAACCTATTTCATGTAGAATAGCTTCTTGTCAAAGCAAATGACTAACGCCCATCATTCTAAAGAAGACTCTTCCTTAATTGAGGCCATAAATATTTGGAAAACACGGATCAATGTTGATTCTCACCCCCCCCCCCCCCATCTCATAGACAGAAGAACTTGGATGCTCCGGTAGTTACCCGCTGAGTTTAAACATTCTTATCTATCATGCAATCTACTGTACGCACCCTATTCTCTTCCCTGCTCAATGGTACTGGGCATGAGTTTCTCGAGGCCATTCCTTCTGTCAATCTTCAACTTTCCAACAACGAACTTACCCACACCATAGATATTCGTCTAAACTGCTCCATCACCCACCCTCACATCTGTTCAGGTTGTAATTCGCTCGCTGATATGGATGTAAGACATAATTTACATTGTCGCTCCTGCATTGGTCGATTCATAAGACATAACGCAATGTAATTCAGTCATCCAAAATGTCTCCAGAACCCAGGGTTTTTTCAGATGAGACGGTAACGTCCTGACGGGATCACTCAAATTCAGTGGAGGAGAGGCCAATTATTGGTATGGGACTATTCATCATTTGCCCCATCTAACCAAGCACTCAGCATCGACAAGAAACAACTTAAAATCTCCAAATACACAAATTTCAAATGACAATTGTTTCATTCCTATCATTTCAACCACACTTGCCACCTTGGGGAAACTTGCCATAGCATTCTTCAAAAATTTAGGTTCACAAATCAGCAAACTTTCAGAAGAACCTCGAGATGGGTTTTTTCTTCGACATAGGTTGGCCTTAGCTATCCTTAAAGCGAATTACATTATCTTAAATGGTAGCCTCCAGCCAACGAGCTATATATAAACATATTTCTACTTCTTATTTTTTTTCCTCGCTCATACCATCCCCGGTCTTCATTGTATTTTTTAAAATATTTTTCGTACATATTTCTTATGACCCATTTTAATATAGATTATAATTACGCGCACATAATATAATCATTATTTGTTTTTAATAAATACAATATATTTTTTAACATGATAAATAAGCCATGTTTACTAATATTTTAATTTTTATACTAAAAAATAAAGGTATATAATTTTATTTATTTAATATTTCCCAAAATAAACCTTTAAAAAAAAGGTATAAAATTTTGAATTTGACGATATTAATAAAAAAAAATGTCACCTCAATTTAAACAAGAGTCGACGCCTTACGTTTTTGAATACGGCAAGCCGCAAACGCTCAATTTGTGCTGCGAACGATAATGGCGCACTTATTTCTATTTTTAAATCTAAAAAATCACCAATCAGAACTGATTTATTCAATTTTAAAGGACGTAGCTTAAATATTTATTTTTACTGATATATATAAAAAAAATTAATTGATAGATGGAAATCAAATTGGGACAAGTGTATTTAAAAAAAACAAATTTAAACGTACCCTAAATATATATTTTATATAACCAAATTCGAAACTGCTAATCTAAGACTATACAGAGCGTTATACTATTTGAAACCAAAATATCTAGCTTTTGCAAAAATATTATTTTTAAAAAATTTTTAGATATTTCAAGAATTTTTTTATCGTCGGCTTTAGTAGTTTTGAATTTTATAGACAAAATATTTTAACGTAATAGTTAAAACTATACTATGTATGATGATCTAATAACTATTATTTTTTGTAATGGCGTAAACGTAAACAAGTTTACTTTATCACTAATATATCGAGTTAAATCTTAAGATGGTTTTGTGCAGGAATTTGTCAAGTTTTTAAAGAAATCTTTCCTTTTTTTCACTTTATCGCGAAGTGTCACGCTATCAGACAAGCAAATGATCACGATAAGAGTATTCTTTAGACTTTATATATATATATTATATATATAGCTATTTTAGCCTTCTAAATGAAATTGTTTTTAGCTAGATCATATGAATACTGAAGGATGGATTAGTTTGCCAATCCTAACTAGACCATATTTCCACTTTCACCATAAAAAATAAAATTTAAAATATTATAATTTTTAAAAAGGTTTTACAAGACATCTTCATAGAGCATAGTTTTATAGGTGTCAATTCACATATTGCTCTTCTCAATAATCTAAAATATAATACAGGAGTCAGCTATTTTGCACAGTTCTTCAAGCAAAATACGATATATACATACATATAAAAATTTTTTTAAAAAAGATGCTAAATACAAACAATTTACATTTTTAAAATTGATCTAAACCGGTGTAGGATTGTGAATACAATTCCTCATAAGTAGAATCACTATGAAAGTGATATTTTTTTTATTTTGATTCAATACCCTAGTGATTTATAAGAGAATTGATTATTATGATAAAATAAGTTATTTTATATTTTTTATATTTTATATATTTTTAAAATTTCATATTATAATTTAATAACATTTTTTAGTATACTATATATAATATATAAATTGTATTAAAATTCTTTTATCTTATTTTCTTTAAATTTTTTTCTAATAATATTTTTTTCGAATATTATCCTTTCATTTTATATAAAAAATAATAATTAAAAAATTTAATTAATTAATTTATAATATCTATATATTTGTGATTTTATAATTTAAAAAAAATATTTTTTATAAATTCATCGCTTCAAATATATTGGCGTCATGATTTTGATAAATTTGGTCAATGACATATAATTAGACTGATGATGCATTCATAATAATGCATTTGAAAGTGTCGTTGAATGCAAATCAGATGGATCCACCATTTTAGTAACCCATATAGTAATTATACTCATGTTAAAAATACTATTAAATTGATAACTTACTTCCTTATTTATCTCGATGATCAGGCAATTCTTTAATAAAGTTTGCGTCAGGACAATTAATTATCCTCTCATTTAAAATTTTTAATAATGATATGGGTAATCAAAATGGCGTCCCCAGCGGTTTTCATTGATATGCAATTTTATTGAATGCATCTTCAGTCTAAGTATTATTATATGTCATTGATTATATTTTATCGCTTCAAATATATTAGCGGCCATTTTAGTTTTGCAAGAAAATTAATATGATCTAAAATATCAAATAATTGGCAGACATCAATGTGCAATATCTGACAGAATACTATAAATAAAATATAACTATAAACTCATAAAATTTTAAAGTTTTTTTATTTTAGCTATTATAAGTATTACTAACATTTAATTTATTTAAAATAATTTTTGACAGTTTTTCTAAAGGCGTTAAAACGAAATTCATAAAATTATTGTTTTTCTATAAAGATATGATTCTTTAGTATAATGACTCGCTTTACATTTAAAATTATACTTTTTCCTGGGTTGTTTTTATATAGTTAAAACATATTTCCAGGTTATTAGTTTATAATATTTCATTGCTTTATAATAATCTTTCATAATTAGTCTTAACATTTAATTTGAGAAATTAAATTCGTGAAGATTTTAGTTTTCAAATAGATTAATTTCAATATAATTAAAACATCAATACGACATTTGTTATAACTTTATAAATTTATTGAGAAATTGATAATATACCTTTATTTAAAACGTATCAATATCATAAAAAGACATCCAAGAAGAATACATTTAAAATTTATTCATTATTCGTAAAAGTTTGGGTTCGGTCATAAATTATCACTTACGGTGGGCCATTCTACATGGTAATGTTTTTAGAAGAGAGTAATTTCGCAATGCTACACCGGCGCAGTCAAGAATAATTTTTATAAGATTCGATCCTGGCCCTAAAATAATTAGCTAGGTTCTTCCCGGTTATATCTTAAGCAAAAGCACTACCCGGGGTCTGACTCGATCCGAAACCAAGCTTTTTGACAAATTACCGGGTTCGGTTAATATTATGACTCGGTTTCTTCTGTGGATCTCTGGCATCCTTTATAACCCCCCTTATACAATAACGGATTACATTATTCTACTACATGACAATGACATATGATTTAATTCAGACTGTTAATTTTATAAATTAGGGTTATTAAATTTGGCACTCGTTTATATTTTCAAAAATAAATATTTATTAGTTTATATATATATATACTAATTATATCAAAAAAAACAACTATTAATTAATATAAAATTATATTGAAATATCCGTTTTTTTAACCATAAATTAATTATTAAAATGTCAATAGCCAAAATAATATTAATTTTTTTTATCGCAAAACATGTAATACGATAATAATGTAACCTTGCACCTTATATTAACCTAAATTTTCATTTTCAGCTCCAAATGTCATACTTAATCTGATATAATAAAAATTTAATTGATTTATTTCTCTTTTAACAACCGTAAAATTAAAATTAAATTTCTTTAAATATCATAAATTAATTTATTTTTTTTACCCCCTTTTTGGGGTCTTTGGAAATTTCCCTATTACCTTAGGAGTAAATATTTCTATTGCACTGAAATTTTCACTAAAACCTTGATTTGGATCACATATTATAAATTTCTTTGCCTTTTAAAATCTTATTAAAGCTTTATGTGGCTACACAACCCTAATATTACTGTATATTATTATTAACGATATTTTAACGGGGTAATCCAGCAGTCCTTCTTTAACCATTATATATCCACTTTAATAATATTAATAAAAAAAATTGCAGAACAGAATTTATGTTTAAAAATTTAGGATAACATTCTTCAAATTATATAAAAATATTATGTTACTTATTATTAACACTATTTAACACCATTTCAATATTTCTATTTTCATAAAATAAATTAATATACCCTTCTCAAAATCAAAGAAATTTTTTTTCTTAAATAGGACCCGGGCAGTGTGCAAATGGCTGATTTTTATAATTTAAAAAATTTAAACTTTTTAATTGAAATTTTTTATTTTATATAATTAAATTTTGATAAATATATTTATTTTATTGTTTAAAAATTTAAAGATTTTTATGGAAAAAAATATATTTATCAAATTATAGTGTTGTTAAGTGGCTCGATTTTGAGCCGATTTTTAAAAATGGCTATGAAAGAAGATTGGGGAAAATTTCGAAAAGGATAGTATGAATAGTAAGGGTTGAATCGTAGGTCATTAGAAATTTTGGAATAATTGGCAATTTTTTGGAAGATTTTATGTGATCATCATTATTTTATTTTTTTTAAATTCTAAAGCTGATATAACTGTCCTAGTATGTTATTTTAAAAACGTATATTCCCATTTAATTTTGTTAAACGTCAATCAGATGGATTGAATACATCTGATTGGGGGGAAAAATTATTATTATTATATGTAAAGAAAAATAATAATTATTATAATCTATATTTTTCGAGATATATTTTTGATATTCATTATAAAAGTTTTGAAATAAAAAGAAAAAATAATAATTATTATGAATTTATTTTTTTTCGATATTAATTTTTCGGATTATGATTATTCATTTATTGGATTATTAAAATAAAGTTATATATTCTTTCTACGATACTTGTTACGATACGTCTAAAGTAACAATTTTAGAAGAAGATGGATAAAAATATTTTAGCGGTTCAGGGTTATGAAAATGAATATATATTTCCGAATTAGATCTCTAATTTTATGCCACAACATCCTTCTGAGATCTGGGTTCCCAAATATTATAATGTAAGGAAATGTATAGTGCTTAATTATTATCAATGTATAGGAGAGCAAGAAATAACCGGAGTCACAATTCACTTCGAAAAGTTTATTCTCATTTTCAAGGTACGTAATTAGGATAAGTGGCAGTGAAGTCAAGAAGGTGACCGTGCTTAATATGCTCACGATCAGAGCAGAATTGCGTAACTTTAGAGTACTACTCTTTTTCTTTCGATTATTATCCAATGATGAAGTAAAGTTTAAATCAATTTGAGAAACGGGAATAACCCTTAACCTGTACTTTTCCTTTTTGTAGAGTAGGTGCCATGTTTGGAAATTGAAGATCATTATTAATAAGCACGGTAGCGCGATGGTAATGCCCATCTCAAACCGATAATAAATTTTGAAAAATTGTTTGTATCTCTCATTGGCCCGAATAAAGTATCGGCCAATTTCTGATATATAAATACTCTTGCTGATTAGGAGCGGTAAAGATATTATGATCGATGCCCCCATTAAGAACGTCATTATGAATTTGTCCACATTTGATTCCTTACGCGCGAATTTGATCTTGTAAAAAATGGGATATTTGATGGCCATTAATCCTCTCATAGATAGCACGCACATGAACCAATGAGATAAAAAGAAAAAATTGTATATAATAATTTCTCTGAATTTAGCGATCAAAACCACATCGTAAAGGCTCAGGGTAAAGCAGTTTTTTCGCGAATTTTTAAGGTTCCATAGAGCTTTGAGAAAGGCGACAGCGCACACGGAGAGATTTATGGTATGTATCCAAGTCAAGTAATGCCTGGTGTGAAGGTTGTAGAATAACTTCAGCGTTTTTCCATAAGAATATTTATTTTTGGGTGATAAAATATGAAGTAGCGTACAATTTCCCAAAACCCCCATAGGGGTAAGCATGATCACGATGAGAGTAAATATGTAATTCAATTTGCGACGTATAAGTGATAACTCCATAATTTCGCTATTGAAACTCGTAGCAGTAAAATTCCCGGAGAACACGGTATCGTTAAAAATAACGAATATTAAATCCATTTAATTTTTCGCGCTAAAAATTTTTTTACACGATAAAATGTATAATAAATTGGATCTGTAAAGTAACTTAACGTATTGCATGTTATATTTAAAAAAATATATATATATATTTCTTTTTTAATTTATGGAAAAGAAACGATTATCAGTTTTAATTACTATTTTTTTTCAAATTAATTCAACATCTATAAAAAAAAATAAATAATAAATGATATTATACTAATTGATTGATTTTAGAGTAGGCAAAATTTAATATATATAATATATATATATTTTTTTTAAAGATAAGGAATAATATTTAGTATAAATCTAGTTCCCAATTATTCTTTTACAACCCGCCCATTTAGTGGACAAAATTGATTCCCATTTTAAAGAAAATCACAGGATTAAATTACGTTAAAAGAATTAATCTATAGGAAAGGGGGGGGGGGGTTGTTAAATTGCTTTTTGATAATATCATAGCTATATTCTTTAAATACGGGGTTTCACCTCCTTTCAAAAAATAGGAAAAGTGTCAATCATAAAACGAAAAGGTATGATCAAGAAAGGAATAGTGTCAATCAAAATGGAAATTGCCAAAGGTTTAGGAAAAAATCAGTTAAAATAAGGGAAAGTGTCAAACAAAAGAGGAAAAATCTAATAAGAAGAGAAGTCAATCAAAAAAAAGAAAAATCCTATAACTTAGGAAAAAGTGGGATCAAATAAGGCTATTAGGATTTTAATTTGTTCCTTCTGGTTGATGTTGGAGCTTGGTTAGATGGGGCCAGGGGGTCAATACATGAATAGTCACATACAAATAATTGGCCTCTCCTCCACGGAATTTGAGTGATCCCTTCAGGATCTTTACCGTCGTATGATCTAAAGACACCCTGGGGTTCTAGTATAGAAGGTATTTAAGCTGATTTCAAGGCCCGGCCGCAAATAAAATTTGGGCCGAGTTCTGATAGTATAAAACCCGGGCCGGTCCGAAAAAATTTTTAAAAAAAATCTGGGCCATGCCGAGCTGTGCAAATGATACCTCTACTGAAAAATATAAAGATTAAAGATGACTTAAAAAAATAAAATAAGAAGGAAAAATTAAAACAACTAAAAATTTAAGAAAAATTGACAAGATTTTTTTGTTATTTATGTCATATATTTTTTCTTTCTTTCTTCTTTCTTTCTTTCTTTCTTTCTTTCTTTCTTTCTTTCTTTCTTTCTTTCTTTCTTTCTTTCTTTCTTTCTTTCTTTCTTTCTTTCTTTCTTTCTTTCTTTCTTTCTTTCTTTCTTTCTTTCTTTCTTTCTTTCTTTCTTTCTTTCTTTCTTTCTTTCTTTCTTTCTTTCTTTCTTTCTTTCTTTCTTTCTTTCTTTCTTTCTTTCTTTCTTTCTTTCTTTCTTTCTTTCTTTCTTTCTTTCTTTCTTTCTTTCTTTCTTTCTTTCTTTCTTTCTTTCTTTCTTTCTTTCTTTCTTTCTTTCTTTCTTTCTTTCTTTCTTTCTTTCTTTCTTTCTTTCTTTCTTTCTTTCTTTCTTTCTTTTTTTTCTTTTTTTCTTTTTTTCTTCTTTCTTTCTTTCTTTAAAGCAAGTATTAATAGCTTTGTGTGATTGTTTTAAGATTATCAGGCGCATACGCAGGAATTTGGTTTGGGGGGGGGGGGGGATAATAAAATTTTTAAGAAATATTATTGTTAATTAAAAATACTAAGCATAAATTTATTAGGACTAATAACTTTTCTAATATACAATTTTAAACTAATGCGAATTAAAAAAATTATATATATAAACCGGCATTGAAAAACTATAAAATAAATGTGAATTATAAAATATAAAGTGAATCACTTAAATGACCCAAAATTGAAATTTGAATTTTTTAAGCTTTTAAAATATATAAAGTATAAAAAATTTAAATGGAAATATAAATTAATACACAAAAAGTTTCTTAGGAATAATTGTATTTTGTATGTTTTGAGCTAATTTTTCAATTATCTATCCTTGCTTGGCGTTAAATGCCTATGAATATTCAAATGATCCAAATCATTCAATCTACTTTCAGATGTTGTATTTCATAGTTATGTTTTTCACAGACATGCAGGCCCGGCCCCCGAGTCGGATCGTATTTTAATTTTTTTGAATATACCCGCGCCGGGCATGTAATTTTTTTTTAAAAAAACACCCGGGCGGCCTGAAAATTTTTTTAGAAAAAATATCCGGGCCGAGCTGTATATTTTAAAATCAAATGAAATCGCCATTATTTGCTATAAAAATCAAAAATAAATATAGTTTAAAAAATAAGGGCCGGGCCTGAAAATTTTGATTTTCAAAAAAGCCAGGCCGGGCCTTAATTTTATTTTTAAAAAACCCGGGCCGGAAAAAATTTTAAAAAAAAATCTGGGCCGTGTCCTGCAAATGGTACTTCTGCAAGGCTCTGTTATTCTTCTTAAAAAAGAGAATGTTCTCTCATTAGTTTACTAAAGAGCTGCTAATATATATAACCATTTTAATACATTAGGAATATAATCTAAAATGTGTTTGAAATAATGCAAAGCATCCATAGCATTTTTTGGAACTGTTTCAACCATAGTTAATCTTTTAATCCTAGTTATTCAGCTAATAAGGCATCATAAGATATTTTAACATCTTCATGATAAAAATCTAACATATATTTATATTTTTTCTATCTATGAAAAAGGTTGGTGGAGGGGACATTTGTTTTATAATACTCTTCTACTGATCCTATATTAATGTTTTGACGATGAGCTTGCTTGCTGCAAGTCGAGGGGGGGGGCAAATATTAAACACGTATAGCTCTGCTTTTGACTCAACAATAACATATAAAATATGAAATTCTTCATCAACATTAGCTCTAATTTCCTTGAGTTCTAAAATTCTCTCCGCTATTCTATCTTCTTAATCAAATCAATGTTATGTTTTTGAAAAGTATTACATAAAATAGTCGTATAATTAAATAATACATTCTAATGAGAAAAAAAATTTGGAATAAGTATTGAATCCAATAATTTTCTTGCTTCTGACGAAATATTTCTTTCAAGCCATTGTGATATTTCAGTAATAGCATTAATAATCGGCTCTTCTAACTCCATAAAAGCTGTTACTGCTTGATGGCGGAGACTCGATCTCGTTGGGCAAGCTTGCAATTTATTTCTCCCTGTTGGACAAGGAGTTTCAGAGATAATTATTATTTGACTAGAAATTTTGATAAATATTAGGCCACTAAAATTTGAAAATAATAGGTAAATTACGCCAAGGAAAACTTGAAATCAAAATTAATTGATAAAATAACTTAGTAGATGAATGTGATAAATAAATGTAATTATATATATATATGAGATAGGAATAAATATTAACAAATATAAATTAATATTAACAATAATATTTTTGAAAAATATAATCCGGCATCTGCATTTTTTGGCTTGGGGGGAGGGGGATTTGTCCCCCTGTCCCCCCCCCCCGCTACGTACGCCAATGAAGATTATATCTTAATCTAATTAATTAGTAATTTGCATAATCTCTATCAAATATGCGATTTAATTGTATTTAAAAAAATAATAATTTGTAAAGGAAAACACGAATTTAAATTGTTCCCCAAGGAAAATTTGAATTTCAAATTAGGTAAATGATGTAAAATTAATTATTTTTTATAAAAAAAACCTTTATGAACCGGTTTAAATCGGGTCAAGCCTGGTTCGCTCTTTTTATATTTCTTTATAAAGGTTCGGCTACGGGTTCAAAAGTTATACCGGTTTATCTTGATTTCGCGGTTCGGTTTGACACCCGGTATTTTTTGTATTTTATAAAATATGCCTGCCTGTATTTTTGATCCTTTTATAACTACAGTAGTGGTGGTAAGGTAGCAAAAATGGTAGTCAAATGAAGTTGTGTCATCTGTCTAAGAAAACAAAAAGATAGATATACAAGTTACGGAGATGAAACTCGAAAACGATTACATTAAAATGATTTGTTTTATTATCCTTAAGGCTAAGGTTAAGCGATTGTTTAGTCAACAAATAATGCTAATATTAAATAAGCTTTTATAATTGAAAATAGGAGATACCAGTTGCCCCTTAACTAATTTTAATCATTGGGAAACGTCATATTTCTTAATTTTTTTTTTTCGTATAATTTATAGCTAATTTTTATTTAATAAAAATTTGATTGATTGAAAAATAAATTGTGTTTATAATAATATTGCTTATTCATAGATTTTCAGGATTATTTTCTAATACCGTATAAAGTATTTCCAAGATGATATTATATAAATAGAAAATTTAAAATAGGGGGGCTTCTCAATTTAAAGGAAGTAAACACCAGACATTTTTGGTATGACACCATATTAAATATGTAGACATTTTACATTGTACCATTGACTTTATTTTCAACTTTGTACAAGATCTTCAAGGATTGGATCGCTAGAGTGATATATTAATATGAATATGAAGATTTGAAAAAATTTAATTCTGCCCCCCCCTAAGTTCTAGCTTTTTGTATAAGTCTTCTTTGTACCTACACTTGCAGACTTTGGCAGTCATTGGTTAATACCGTATATTGTTTTGGCTTGTGTCTTGACGTTTCCGCATGGTGAGTAATTGCTTATATCGCTATGGATTGCTTCTTGACCTCTCAGCATGTTGTAGCAACAGCATTTATAGTAGCACTGTGTTAGCAGCATCTACGGCTGATCTTCTGGTAGCAGCATCTACGGCTGTTGTTCTGGTATCAGTATCTACGGATGTCGTTGTACAGACTACAATGCATAAGATTTCATGCTTAAATCTTTGAAAATTTGATGATAAAATTTTGTGAAGCTTATACATATTTTAAAGGTAACAGATTAGGAGTTAAACTAGTGATGAGGCTATTTTATATTATACTCCTTATTAAATTTTTATTATTGTATTATCTTATTTGGAATTCAAAGTCAGGAGTTGTGAGCTATGGTCTACCAGTTTAAGCCAATTTTATTTTTGGCGGAAGGGAAATACATGATCTAGAACTCGAAGTATTTACCGATGAGGAATCATTAAGGTTAGGTGATATGCATGTATGATGAGGGCGGTAGAAGAATAACTGGTTTTATATTATGAATAGGCATTAAAGGTATTTGCTAATACAATACTTGATATATTTTTGAAACAATTTTTGGAGAATAGGTATTTTATTCTAAATTGGTCAAAAAAATTTTTGGGATAGTGGGCCCAATACAGAGCATTAGTAAACATTATCAATATTTCCAAAATCGGGGAAAAAATTAATCATTAGTATAGCCACTTACCTTATGAGGATAATTATAGGCCTGAAGGTAAAATTAATAATATTTTGTAATATATTATTTAATTTAAAAGATAAAAATTAATGAAATTTACTAACAAATTGATAAAGTTATTGGGGTTTTTTATTTTCATTAAATCTACTAAATATCACTAGTTATCAATATCAGGATTATTGGCAAAAAGGTAGTATCAATGCATCAATGATTTATATTAAAGAGCTAATACTCTACATCAAAATATAATTTTGCTTTTCATATTATATATTTGGTCAAAAGATAAATATCTAAAGACAAAGTTTATTTTAATTACCCGCATCTGTGTCTTCAACTAACTCTATCTGCATATCCTCCAAAAGTTCACACGAATTCTCTATGTCGAATGCAGATGACTCAGAGTTGTACCCCATTCTATCAGAATCCAGTGATTCAAGCTAAATCAAAATTCTTAAGGTAATTTATGTGGTATAGGTTTTTATTATAAAATTGGCAAAGGAGATCCATAGGAGTTGTAAAGTGGTGTCAAGCATTTTGAGCCAATTTTATTTTTAGTGGAAACGGGTAGATGAGGCATGACCTAGAAGTTACCAATCTTGAAGTAATTACTGATCAGGAAGCATTGAGTTAGGGGATACATGATGATGAAGGCGATATTTAGGAAGATTAACTCGCCTTATATTAGGAATAGGTATTAAAGATAAATACGATACTTGATATATTCTTGGAACAAACGGAGAATAGGTATTTTATTCAAAAATTGGTCAAAGGAAGTGTGTCTAGGAGTTTTAAGCTGGTCCCTAATTTTATTTTTGATAGAAAAGGGTAGGACATGATTTAGAAGTTACATATTGAAGTATCTGATGAGGAATCATTGAAGTTTACGTATGTATGAAGAGGGCGGTATTTAGGAAGATTAACTGGCCTTATATAGGCGTTGAAGGTTTGCTGCTAATACATTACTAGATATATTTTTGGAGAAATTTATATGGGATAGGTATTTTATTCAAAAATATGTCAAAGGAGGTTTTGGGGACAAAGTCTAGGAGTTAGATGACTTTGATTTAAAGAAATAAAAATTGGGGATTTAATGATCAATGAATAATGAATCAGAAATTATTAGGAGCAAATATTATTGATATTTTGATATATTTTGGAAAAATATCCAAATTAGCTTTTGATGATGATACAATTTAAAAAGAAAATAAAAAATGCTAATATTATTTTGAATTGATGAATAAAGAATGGTTATTATAACTGATATTCAATAATATATCGAATCTGCAATATGAATATTTATAGTAAAATTCATAATAATCAAATTGAGATAACGCATAATACATTTCAACATGTTTATGCATATTAATTAACATCACAAATCCATCACATGGTTCTCATATATATATCATATATTCTTAATTAACTGTTTTTTATATAAAAGCAAGATATTGCTCTATATTACAATATCCATCCAAAAAACACAGTTCCTTTTTCGATTAACATACAATTTCCAGCAGAAAAAACAATATAATTTTTATTAAAAACAGAACATCCCTTAAATTAATTATATCTATAAACTTCCTTTGACCTATCTTAAAATAAAAAACCTATTTCCCATAAATTACTTCAAGAATATTGATTCAGCTTGAATTACTGGATTTTGGGTGACTGGGATATAACTTTGAATCATCTGCATTCGACATGGATAATTCGTGTAAACATTTGGAGGATATGCAGATAGAGTTAGTGGAAGATAAAGATGCGGGTACAATTAATATGAACTCTATATTTTGATATTTTTCTTTTGACTAAATATAAAATATGAAAAAAAAAATTATATTTTGATGTAGAGTATTATCTCTTTATCATTGAAGCACCTATACCACCTTTTTACCAATACCAATTTCCCGATATAGATAACTAGCTATGTATGAAATTTAATGAAAATAAAAAAAACTTAATAACTTTATCAAGTTGTAAATTTCATATAATTTATTAGGTTGATAGTTAAATAGTTTTTTCCAATATCAAATTTTTTTTTATAATGACTAATTAATAGAAAATATGTTACCAATAATAATATGTAATTATTGTTATATAACTTATATAAAATATATTTTAATCATCTTGTGAGATGAGGCTGCCAATGAAGCTGATGTAATTGGCCCTGTGAATTGCAATTGTGAGTCTTTGTCTTAAGAAGAAGCCTTCACGAGGTTCATTAGTTAGTTTGCGGATTAGCGATCCAAGTTCCTTAAAGAAAGAAAGAGCACGATTCCCAAAGGTAGTCAAGGTAGTGGAAATGATGGGAATAAATAAGTGATCTTGGGATGTCTCTGAATATTTTGCAATTGTTCTCCAGAATGTTAAGGGATTGATTGGAAGGAGCCAATGGATCAATACACGAGTAATCCCAGACCAAGAATTGACCTCGCTTCCAGGGAATTTGAGAGATCCCGTCAGGGCGTTTTCCATCAGATCTGAAAAGACCAGAGGGTTTGAGAATAGAAGCAATTTGAGCGGATATCAGAGCTTTAATAATTATAGAATTGCAAATATTATGTCTAACGATGCGGCCTTTACATGAACGATAATGTAGGCTATGCCTTCCATTACTCAAAACAGCAGAACTGCAGCCGGCACAGATGTGAGGTTGGGTTACTAAGCAGTTTAAACGGATGCCTATGGCGTGAGTTAGCTCATTTTGGGTCAATTGTAATTGTAAGTTCGCGGATGGAATGGCTTCGAGAAACTCATGTCCAGAACCATTAAGCAGCGAGGAGAATAAGGGACGGTCCAATGATTGCATACTGGATAGGAGAGATTAGACGCAGCTTGCAATAATGGGCTTATCCCAGTCCTTCTGCTTGTTCGTTTCTGGAATTGGGTGGTCGGCCATGAATAGAGATTTCCATTCAATGATGGACTATCAAAGGAAGGGTCAGAATGACTAAATTTTTGGTTAAAAGACAGCTCGATATATTATTAATTTTACCTTCAAGCCTAAAATTATCCTCATAAGGTAAGTCGCTGTGCTAATGATTGATTTTTTTGTCCCCAATTTTGGAAATATTGGTAATGTTTAATAGTGCTCTGTATGGGAACGATTTTTTTATTTGTCTCGAAAAGCCCTTACCGGAAATAAAAATAACAAATATTTGTCTATCTGGCCCGGCCCGAATTTATTTTAAAATACAAAAATTTAATATTTTTTTATTTTGTGAAATAATAAATTATTATCCTCGTTTTTTTGCTAGAACTTTAAAATGTTATCAATTTATTGTACAAAATTTAAATCTATCATATTAAAAAAAATTTAAGCCTGACCCGGCTTGGTTCAAATTTTTTTTAAATATTAAGCCCAACCCCAATTCAATCAAATGATATAACAAATGACTCCAATAATAAAATAAAAATAATAAAAATGATAATTTTAATAATAATCAATGCAAACGTCAAGCCTGGCCAAAATGGACGAGTACAAACACTGCTGCAATAAAGTGCCAAATATTAGCCATCCTAAGTAAAATTCCCACACCCCCAACACCCAATAAAAATTATTGGCTACAGCCCTGGGTATCTACCAAAAAATAAATATAAGCCAATACCAATATTGAATATTCAGTGCATCTCTGATATCAAATTTGATGGTTTAAAAATAATATATCTGTTTTAGCGATTAGCAAATCAAATTTTTAATAAATTTTTAAAAAATATATATTATTTCAAATGTAAAATAATAAATATACCTAATTAGTTATGGGATCTTAAATCTTCTTCCACACTAGATTTTTCACTAAATATTAAAAATAAAAGGTATTTTTTTTTATATGATAAACTATATGTGCCTTATTGGTACGAAATTCATGGGCATTTAGAATAAATTGATCTTAAATAATCTACCAAAATTTTAAATATCTTATTTTACCGGACTGATTATCAAAACATTCTTGCAGTGAGCTATAAAACTACTCATTATTTATAGTAAATTACAAAAAATAAAATAAACTATGGTTAAATTGTCTCAAATTCTAGATAAGGTATTATTTATAACACATCCTGGAATAGAATTCCGGTCACAAATCAAGATATTCCAAATCTCCTTAGATTCAAATTACGCCTATATAAATAATATTTCATAGGGTGTGAAAAAGTTTAGTTGCAAGCTGATTTAGTGAAAATATGAATTATATATATTAATCTAATCTTAATTAAAATTTAGACAGTTTAATTTTTAAATAATAAAATCAAATTTTTATGTAATACTTTATAGAATTATAAAATAAGTCGTTCAGGGGGTATCAAAAAATTTATTTTGGTTCAGAATGATATTAGGAATCATTAAAAAATTATTTTGTATCAGGGGCTATTCAAATTTTTTAGGGGGTTCCCCCTACGACTACTCTCTAATGTGCTATTGCATCTAATTGCTGACTCTTTATGTTTATAACCGTAAAATCGATAAATTACTTCGTGTAATTTAATTAATTTATTCAAAACTTGTCAAACCTGGCAGAGCATTCTTAATATAAATCAAAATTAAGCTGTTAACGAAAATTTTATCACTTGAAAACGTTCTTGATTAAATCAATTTTACTAGCCAGTAATCTTTTGGCATATTTGTGTCCCGTGATTCCTTTGACATTATATTCGATGTTAACACCATGTCAGTTTTTTTATTTAGTGATCTTTACTTTTTTGTCAGGTAAAGCTTATTCCAGAAGACATCAATTGGAATGCTATTCCTGCGCATACAACACAACGAATTCGGAAATATGTATCAAGACAGGTCCGACTCTACACGATATCCCATATAAGCAATGTGACTTGAGTGAGCATGTGTGTATGGTAAATGGAATAAATTTAGAATCCTTTATAAATTGCATATAGGTTAAAAAATTAGAAGAAAATGGTAAAATTATAAGTTTTGTAAGAAGTTGTGCAAAGACCTGTTATCCAAGTTGTATAACAATGAATATGCCACATCTTGATAAGTTAATACCCTCAAACTCAACTCCTAAAAAGATGAAGTCATTAAAAATGTGCTATGACTGTTGTAGCACAGATCTCTGCAATATTTCTAACAACTCAAATAAAGTCAAGTGCTCATTGAAATATATTAGCATATTCATTGCAAATATTGTATTATTTTTATTATGATTGCCAACCCAGTACTTTTTAATATTTATATTCCAAAGACTCAGTATTAATTTAATCAGGTATCTAAATTTTATACATTCCTGATAACCAAATTTTTAAGCTTATATTTATTTTTCAGCTAAATGTCAAAGCTTTATTTATTGATCATAGTATTTTATTTATAAAATTTTATCATTATCATGATAGTTGTATATATATATAATATATTAAATATGCAAAGATAATAACTAATATATAAAATGAAATTAATAAAAATTTAAATCATGGCTAAAGAGATTACTTTTTTTATAAATGGCTTATTTATAATATAATCCTTAATTATTTTTAAGATTCACCTTTACTTTACTCCACCAGAATTGTGAAAATTGTTTACTACAGCTAGGACAAAGGCATGAGCATGGAATTTTCCTTGACAAATTTTTAATATCATTTTGAGTTAATGAAAATTATTTCTCACAACTCACCTCACAAAAATAATACAAAATTTTATAATAAGTATAATAATTTTATTTTTCAGAATTTTTTTTTTAAAAAGTGTAAAACTAAAATTATTTTAGTAACTTGCCCATCAAAATTAGGCTGGCCAATTGCCCTCCAATATAAATTTTAGGTAGAGAGTAAAGCAGGGTTCTAGACTCTTATTAGGGTTCAAATATTTAAAATTGTTTTGTTGGGCATTTTGAGACAAGAGATAGATTTATGGGCAACCCTGGTTAATATGGACAGGGCGCGTGTTTGGACCTCTTAGAAATCGGTTTTCAATATGGGTCCTATTATCAAAATTTCTGCTAAATAGCTTAAAATTCATGACCCTGAATTTGAGTCCAGAACCCTGACCATATGAATTAGGAAAATTCTGGCTATATAACTGTAAAGAATGAAGATGTGAATTTCCACTGGTATTATATTATTGGGTCTTAAGTTCTTTGGAATTTGTATCAATTATTTTTAAAAAATATTAAGGATTTAGAGTACTACATCAGAATCTATTTTTCTAAGCCCAACCTAATCAAAAATTTTTTTTTATGAACTGATTAAATCCGATAAATTTTTTTTTCAACTATCTAAGTCCCAAAATTCTATTTTAGAAATAGATCAAGTTTTTTTATATTGGACTGTTGAAAAAGTACTTGTTCTAACCTTATGTTCTATACTTTTTTATTATTGGATTTTCTTGTCAAATGCAAAATATTTTTGACACTCCTTTATTTTTCTTTATTATATATATTTTTCACGATTTTACACAAAAAAGAATAATTAATAAACACCGATTTTTACAAAATATAATATATTTCTTTTTTAATATAATATTTTTATCAATTATTTTTTGTTTAATAAATAAATATTTATTATATTACAACAGTACTATTTTAACAAAAGCTGGAAATTTAAACGCTGCAGAAAAATCTAATATATATATTTAAAAAAACAAAATATTTAAAGATTTTTTAAGATTAGAATCCAATCTATTCCAAAATAAAATTTTTATTCAGGGCAGAATCCAATTGGTCGAAGTTGGATTAGTTAAGATATAGTTAGTATATTGGAAATAAATAAATCATTCCACTGGGAATATATAATGATGAAAATGTACAAAATTATTTTTTAAAAATATGGTGATTCTTCAAACCAATCAGGGTTTCGAACAGAATTGAACCGCGATCTCCTAACAAATCGTTATTATTTTCTGAACCGTTATAAAGAAATATAAAAGTGTGAACCGAACTATAAATATTTTTGAACTGGTTAATAATTAATTTTACTCGAGAAAATTTGGGGGCATAGGCTTTTGAATCCCTGTCTCACTGAGTATTGCAGCTTTCTCATCATACACCAAGTCAACAATTATTAACATTTTTACTACAGATTTCCATCTGGGTTTGGCACTAGACCTATAGAAGTCAAATGCCCCCTTCCCTTTATCCTTCCGACAATATTGGGACTTACCTTTAACCCACCATTCCGTTGAAATCCTTTATTCGAACGCTGCTTTGAAGGGCATGTCCTAGATCTAACCCAGGTATCTCTTCCACAATAAATCTAAGTATTGATTCCCCCCCCCAATAAATCAAAATAGTAATTCTCTATCATCAATTCAACATTTAAACAGGCTATGAATTGCACAATGCTATCCCTAGCTCCAACTTGGATAACCGAAGAACTTCGGATAGAAATAAATATTCGTTTAGGCTCTGATATCGTACACTCATCTTGCAAACTATCAGCTCCCTGTCGACAGTCTAGGTCTCCAACCCCTTCAATGCCAATTTTATAAAGGCCCCCATCTACGCAACCAAGCATTAAATTCAATTAATGCTAGAACTCTCAGTTCAGTCAATATTCCATCAATGAAGCCTGTATAGGTCTTAATCTAGGGGAGAATGTCAGGCCTGACAGAATAAAACATATTCCATGGAATAATTCCGCTAGCCAGGGATTATTTGATCGGTTTGCACCATCCTTTAGCTATAATTTCTTAGTTCGGAAATTAGAAAAATTAATAACTAACATTCCTAACACCCATTGTTTCTGGCACAATCGGTGCTTTTGTACCCAGAGCCTAGGATTTCTTCAAAGCACTCTGCCAAAAAATGCGTTTAATTTCGGATGATTCTCAGGAAGGTTTTTTTTTACCTATGTCAACGAATTTCAATGGAAATTTGTAGGTCACATAGTATATCAATCCACGGTGTCATAACCTATAGGCACCTCCTCACATTTATTTTTTCTGCCTTTTATTGTAAATTATAATCGTTTTTAAATAAAAATAAAACCTTTATTCATTAAAATATAAATTTTTAACCTAAATTTGAAATTTTGATTTTCCTAGAGGCAATTTAAATTCGTAATTTCCTTTTAAATTATTTTTAATTTAAATAAAATCGCCTTTAGCAAATTTATTAAGTTTACTTTATTATATATTCAATTTAATGGCTAATGTTAGATATATTATAAACATGGTATGATATTGAGCGAACCAAATTTTGATAAGGTCTCTACCCTAGTTCGGATATGTGTATGTCTCTATTTGAAGGTTCTGGGTTCGAATCCCGTAAGTGCCATTTTTTTCTGAAGCCAAATTGATGGTTCACTACTTGTGGGATAAAGTAGTTCAGACTCGGCTACGTTATTTTATTAATAAATATTATAAAATAAATAGCTTTTTATTACAATTTTTTTTATAAATTGATTGTTAATTGCTATATTTTAACCGTGTTATTTCTAACGTTAAACAAATTTAATAGATATTATGCAAATTACTAATTAGATGAGAAATAATCTTAAAATAGTTATCACACAAAACTATTTTTTGGCTAAATTAAGTTTATTCTTATATTTTTTATTAAGTAGTTTTTATAATAATTATTTGCTTTTAATTTAGGGAAAAATCATTATAATTTCAAATATGCTTTTAAATTGGTGTTTTACTTATAGATCTTCAATTTAAATAATTTTACTAACGATGTATTAAATTATTTTTATTTTAATGAGTTAAAAATAATAACAAATTTTACATTTTAGATGTTAAAATTTATAAAAACCGTAACGAACCGAAAAGAAACATTATAAATTCTAAACCAGAACAAACCGCTCTGAATTTCGGGCAAAAAACCGGAATAAAACAAACCTTTATAAAATCGAACTAAAAACTGAACCTCTATTCGAAACTCTGAGACCATAATAATGACGTAGATATATGTACTACTAGTAATACCTACATAAAAAACAATTCGAATTTCAGCATTATTTGATTTGATTTCAAAAAAAAAAATATTTTCAAAAATTGAAAAGCATAAAATCTTCAATTTTTTTTTGAATGAATCTTTGAATATTTTTAATAAAAAAATTTTTTTGATCATCTTAAAGTAAAATATTAATCTAATTACCCATTTTTGGTAGAACTACTAGATTGACTATTGATTCATTTAATACTCTTTAATAGTGCCCATACATAGGAGTCAGATGTAGCGTCATTTTTTGGTTCGCACTCGGAGTAAATGACATTAAGCATTTATATTATGATAAATACGAGAATTAATCGACATGCAAAGCTATAAGATGGCGCTACAACTTACTCCTACGTATGTGCACAATTAATGAATCGCAAATCTAGTAGTATATATACTAGTGATCTGCATCGGGCCTAATTTTTCAAGCCCGGCCCGGCCCAAATTTTTTAAAAAATATTATGCCGGCCCGGCCAGAACTCGAAATTTTTTAAAAAGTTTTGCCGGCCCAGCCCGAACCCGAAATTTTTTTAAAAAAATTTACCGACCCATCCCGAATTTATTTAAATATAGAAATTAATCTTTATAATTACTCAAATTAAAAGACATATGTTATATATATATGTCGTTTCGTTTCAACAAATAAAATCAAATATTTTTATTTTACATAAAAAATTTTATATAAAATTGATAAATTTAGATAAATTTAAAAAAAATTTCAAGGTCCGACCTGGCCCGAATTTTTTTTTACCAGGCCCGAACCCGATTATTTTTGGGCCGGGTCTAACTTTGCAGATCTCTAATATATACATCTATGCACAAATATCAAATAAAAATGTCAATGTTAAATCATAATTACATTTTAAGGGTAATATTTTATCAGGCCTGAAGCCCAGCCCTAAGCCCGGGTACACGGACCGGGCAGTATTTTATTTTTTTTTAAATTACCCTGGCCGAGCCGGGCATGAAAAATAATTTTTAAAAAAAATCCCGGCCAGGCCGTACATATGGTACCTCTGCAGGTCTCTGATTTTTATTTAAAAAGATGTTTATATAAAATTGGATTTATTTGTACAATATAATCTTCATCGGGTGATACATAATATATATATATAATACAGTATCCTTTTAATTAGTATGAAGAATATATAAATTACTCTTTTAAAATCGTAGCTATTAGTTCAAAGTAAATTTTTATAAGTACCTTCCAGCATATATATAATGAAGAATGGCTTAGATGAAAGATTAATAAAACTCATGCTCAGACTTATATTGCTACAATTGATCAATTTTTTAATTAAACCTTGCTTTCTAATTTAAAAACTTAATTATTGTTTGTCTCGTCGTTTTAGGGGACAGAGGGCTAAGAGCCCCAAAATATTAGATCTAAATTTTTTTACATAGAAAAATAACGGCAAAAAAAGAGACAATTTTTTGGTTATTCTTGAAAATAATTATAAAATATTAGGAAAACAAAAATAATTTAATATTCAAGTTTTGAATTTGACTTAATGCAAAGACCATTGCAAGTTTGGTCTGTACAGAGGGCTATTTATTATTTATAAATATATAATAGTTTTTACAATTTCAAAATAACTTTTATTAAAACAAATATCATTATAATTATATAAAAAAAAACCATATTTTTTTCCAAATTTGATCAATCAATATAGTTTCATATTTATTTATCATAATTTTATTTTGTCTATTTAAATAATATGTATAAAAATAAATAAATATTTACTAAAAATTTTTTTAAGTATCACCAGAAATTTGCGAAGATAAATTAACTAGAGGTAAAATCGATAAATAAATCCTTATCAATTCATGACTTATAAGGAGTGAGTTTTACATAATATTGATTTTATAAGATATTCAAATAGTAGCAATAAGGTAATAAATAATTAATAATTTGGAATTTTCTAAAGAGTATATCGCATTTGGAATATCCAGAAGAAGTAAAAAAAGAAGATTAAAACTATATGATTATGACAGGCTGTGAGTGATAATACCTCACTTTCTTTCATATATTCGATAACTATAAATGTGAAAAAATTATTTAATAAAGAGCTCGTTCATAAGATAAATTATAATTTAGTAAAGCACACCTACAAATTCAAATGAGCAACCAAACATATACTAATATTAAACTCAAATCAAGCTACAATTTATTAGAAGTAATTGTTAGTAGAAATGATATGGAATTTGGGGGTAGTAACAAAAAAAAATATGGAGGATAAAATTTAAAATTTTTGTTATGATTTTATGTTTTCGTCGAAATGCGTATTGAGGAGAATGTCATTCTAAATCAGTTGTGCCAGACAAACCACATTTCAACCGTTTCTGTGTTTTATTTTAAAAAATAAATTAATTAATAATATTATAAATCGATTTATCAATTATTGACAATGTATCGGCAAATGAGGACACAATTGTAAACCTTACGATCCTCAGAGTAAAAATTGTATAGAAATATTTCGCTCGTTACTTTAATAACTAAAGGTATCATTTTCACATGCCCTGGATTAACCATAATATTTTTCAAGGTGAGTTCGGTTAAAAATAAGTTAGGTTCGGTTTACATTCAGAAATATCAAATCAAAATTTTTCAATATAAAATTGAATTATAAAATATGTAATTATTTAATAATTTAAAGTTAAAAGTAGCTAAATATAGGGCATTTTATAACTAGTTCTACTCAAAAAAAATATAGTGAATCGCGCGCTCTTTTTTAATGGTAACTATAACGGAAATTTGCTACGAAACAGCAAAAAATTGGAAATCTGGCTCAGATCTTCTAGAAATTTTTTTAAGTAAATATGAAATTGATATTAATAGATGCTAGGGAAACAAATACGTCTATTTATGCCACCTTCGGCAAACTTGCCTTAGTTTTTTTCAAAAATTTAAGATCTCAAATCAGCAAACTCTCAGAAGAACCTCGAGAGGGGTTTTTTCTTCGACAAAGGCTATAGCTATCCATAAAACCAATTACATCAGCTTCAATGGAGTCTACTAGGGGTTATCCTAGACTCTTTCTACTTCTTATTTTTTTCCTCGCTTTATACTACCTCCGGTATTCATCGCTATTTTTTAAATTTTTTATACATATTCCTTTTGTCTCATTTTAATATACACTTTATTTATACGTTCATATATTCATTATCTCTTATTATATTTACTAATTTATGATTTTACGTTGCTTTTAAATAAAATTTTTATAAAAATCTGTAAAAAATGTGGAGAATATTTCGTCCATTTTTTAAAAAACTCTAAATAGATGTATTTACTGCCCTGGCACCTACCAATATCAATTTCAAAATTTACTTTCAAAATTTTCTAGTAGGCGAGATTCCCAATATTTCGTTTTTTCCGTGCTCTTACCCTTTAACGCTATTAGTTGGAATACATTTTATAATAATTTTTACCCAAAAAATTTGTATCAAATACAGTGATTGGTTTCGACAGATTTAAAAAATAGAATATGTTTTCTCTAGACCCCTTACCCACCCCACTAATTTTCATTAGTAATTATATCCGCTACTACTAATATTTTACTTCCCCTTCTAGTCTTTATTTTTTTCTTCATCATTCCCTTATAGTGCGAACAAATTGAGTGTTACAAACGCTGCGTTGCAAGCGCCAATAATGCCTTTCAAATGGCCTCGTGCAAATTTATAAAATTAACGTTTGGCTGTTAAACCATTTTAAAAAAACGCAAATAGGTTTGCTTTTTCAATATTTTTTTTAATTCTTCGCTTTGCAATATTTTATAAAAATGTAATATAAATAACTTACTTATAATCCTAAAAAAGGAATATTTAGAAATTAAAGAAATAAGAAAGCAGACGATAATATTATTTTCAAAGACAAATCCTTTTTTAAGAATTTATTTAAAAATTTGGAATAGACGGATATTAATAAAAAGACAGCCTTAATTTAAACAAGTGACGCGCGATGTCTCTTTTATTCAAAAATTACGCCAAAATGTAAAAGGTCAATGTGCGCACTATTATTCCGCTTTTCCCCGCCATTTACATCCCTTTTATTTAAAAAAAATAATGATTACGTTGTCCAGTTCCGCTTTCGTTCTTTCCTCCAAACTCCGAATATCTTTCATACTTAGACCGTGCCATCTGTCAATCCAACAAAACAACTCCCTGTGGAATTTGGTGAACAGCCGTTTTTCGATCTTAAATAATTTTATATTATAATCAAAAATTATGTTTATAAATCGGGGAAAAATGTTTTATATTGAATATGATTCAAAACGTTAAGGTGCATTATTTTCGATAGTGTTGTTAAACGGTTCATTTTGAGCCGATTTTTAAAAACAGATAACTTAATAATTTATTAAGAAAAATATTATGCAAGCCTTAAGATTTTGCTCAGGTAGCTCAAAGAACATCTATTAACGAAATATCGAGGCTTAGGCAATATTTTTCCAGCTAAAATATTGAGTTAGCCATTTTTTAAAGTCGGCTTAAATCGAGCCGTTTAACAACACATCATAATATATAGTTTTAAATCTTTTAATTTAATTATATTAAAAATAATTAAGGCTGTGTCGATATTAATATCGGATCAGCACCTATATTTAGCGTTTTCCAAAAAATATCGGATCGGGCCGATACTCGTAAAAAATTCCGATCTTTTTATTATGCTTTTTTTTGTTATTTTATGTATATTTATTTTAAATTAATAATATTTTCTAAATAATTTTTTTTTAAACAATGCAAATGTACAACACCCCTTAAATTTTATTTATTTTTTTAAATAGATTTTATAGTATTTTAAAAGTTTTTTATAAGAATAGAAAGGAACACCCAAAGTTTTATTTATTTTAAATCTTTTTAAATAATAACGCCAATTTTATTATTTATATTTTAAATAAAAGAATTTTTTTAAATATTGTATCTTAAATTTATGGAAATATTTTACAAAAAACAATAAAAATTTGCAAAACGCGTTATGTGCTGAATTCTAATTTCAAGGGGAGGAATAATGAAAAATTCACTTAATTCATTTAATATTGTATGACCAATATTCGTAAAAATTTTTTGATTATTGAAGAAATAAAATTAATTGCACAATTCGATTTTTTGCATTAAAAATATTGTCTTAATTACATTTCGTTTAAAGTGAGGTGATGAAAAATAATATTGGATCGGTATCGGATCGGTTTTGAACCAATATAGGATCAGATAAAAAATATGTGGATCAGCACAGACCTAAAAATAATTATAAATATATTGTTAATTTTAATAATATTAAATCCGCAAGTTAGCGTCTTATTATTTTACGAAAAAAAAATTATTTTTTGTTTTAATATATTTTGAAAATCATATTATATTATTTAATAAGTAAGCTAAATTCCATTTATTATCAATCAACCGTTTAACAACACTAATTTCTGAAGTTAGAAACACGGATTAAAAATGGTTCTGATTTCGAAAAATTAAAAAGATTCTGATTGGTCAAATTTGATGCGGTTTCGATCATTCCAACCAGAAATGTTAAGAGGTACTTTTCAAATAGAAGTAGACAGAGATACATCACCTAAAAATGGATCTAGATACAAATACCACATTTTTGTATCAAGATACTTTTAAAAACTCTCGTTCCAAACCTGTGTTAAATCAATAAAAAAATCTCTTAATAAACAAGTATATATGTTAGCGTCAATATGCTTTATTTTTCAACTTTAAAATCAATCATTTAAGCGCGTTTTTTAACATTTAAAATTCTGATTTTACCGAAGATATATTCTCATTTCATACAATTCTACAGCTACCTTCTTATAATTTATATAAAAAAGATCCATGGACTGATAAAAAATTATATTAACAAAAGTTCATGACAAAATTTCACTACAAACATCTGCATTTTAAAATGTCATCCCCAGGCACGAAGTCGAACCGTAACGAATATCGGTTCGGGTCAGATAAAAATATCGGTTTAAGGTTTGGATTCGTAAAAATAATAATATCAATTGGTTTGAATTTTTAAAAACCGGTTTTCCAACATGTTAGCATAAAAGGTTGTTAGAATTAGATGGTAATATATATCTACTCTTTATAATTATGAGTTTACTAAAAAATTGCATGGACCGATCTAAATCTTACCGATTTTGCCCACATATGGGAGGCAGAGAGTCCACACCAATTTTTTTTTATTAGAATAGGTTGGATGTCAACTTCGGATTTTTAAAAAATTTATTTTCGAATCGAATTCAGACCTTTGACAAATTTTACGTTTACAAAAGGGGAAATTGAAAAAAATGAGCCGTTAAATGAATATTATTTAAAACGCTCCGTTCTCTCATCTTCCAAATGGAATAAATCGATATAATTTAAATATTCACAAAATATAAGTTCTGGGGGAGAGACCTTCACGAGCCAGGAATTTTGGATGAGGCAACTCAGGCTAGCAGTAAAAAAAATTCCCAAGCCCTACCCAAGTCCATAATAAGTTTCAAAAATTTCGCAACAGCCCCTGCCCAATACCATGTCCAAAAATTTGATTTATTGTAATTCAATGAAAAAATTAACAATATTTCGGGTAGAGATCTACAAAAGTAGGTAATTCGGACCTTAAATTATTTATAAATTTTATATTGAATTTTTTATGTAAAATAAAAATGATTTTATTTATGGAAACTAAAAGTCATATGACATATATCTTTTATTTTGGGCATAATAATTTTTTTTTAAAAAAAAATTAATTTCTATATTTAAATAAATTCAGGTCGGCAAAACGTTTATTAGGCCCGATGCCCGATGCAGATCACTAATTTGGTGTGCATTTAGGAAATCATTTTGTTTTGAAAATACTGAAGTTTATTATTATTAGAAGAAAAAAATTGGGATAATTTTTATTCTTTTGTAAATTAACAACTTTTATTTTAAATAAGCTAAATTTAAATGAAAAAAATTTTTTTTAGGTCCAAAGCCTGGTCTATTTAAAAAAAAATTCTTTTTTTAAAACCCAAATACCCGTCCAGGTCCGCTAGAAAATATAATAGTAGACCCACGCTCTCAGGCTTCGGGTTTGAAAGTCTAAGGTTTTTAACTCAAGATTAACTAATAAGATTGTTTATTTACCTTCGGTGTTCATAATTTTTAGATATTGTGCTCTTACAAACCAGTCCAATAGAAAAGAAAAACTTATGATCGGATTGAACTCGACCTTAGATCGGATCATATATTTGACAAAAAATCGGATCAGATTGGTTTGGACAAAATATTTAATTTTCCTGTTTTACTAGGGTGATGTTGGATTTGATAAAATGGGTTTAAGGCAGGGGTACAGATTTATCGGTTCGGTAAAAAATGACGGTTCAAGTTCAGGTTGGTTAGGGGAAAAAAAATAATCGAAAGCAAACTAACGTACTCAAAAGGTCCATTTTAAGTTCGGTTTTAGTGCTAAAAAATTTTGACGTTTCAGTTTCGGGGTTTAACGAGTTAGGCTAGTTTGGTCCTTAGAACCCGGGTATTAATAAAATATTCAAAATTATATAATTCTATGGAAATATTATCTTCTTCCAGTCAAATGAGTCAAAAAATAATAATCTTATAATCATTTAATTTTTTTTCACATCCATCAGGAAATTTTCGACTTTTGTTTGTAAACCGAACCATTTGAAGTTACAAGACACAAGTTTGTAGCAGCACATCGCGGGTTCCACTGTAGCCTAAAAATCAAATGCGTTAAATTAATTAAAATATGCAAATAAATGTTTCTAGTAAATTAGATATTACAGTAAAACTTATCTAATTGTAGCTCTTGATAATTGTGATACTCCCTAATTTGAATAAAAATTTAAGCCCCAGTCCAAATTTCTATTAGCCACTTTTGTTTAAAATGGGCACGGTCCCAACGGTGCTTAAATTAAACAAGTTTAACTGTATTCATGATTAAAATATAAAATGGCGGACCAATCCTATCTTCCAATTGGGCTTGACAATACTCGATATAAAATCCAAAAAAATACAACATAAATTTCAATGATAATACTTTCCAATCTCCTATTAGAGGACCTCTGCCAGTTTTGGTGGAATGGAATTTCGCAGGATCCGTTTCCGCTTTCCTATCCTGAATTATTTATATTTTATAAATTAATAGGTTATAATTAGTGAAACAAAGACCCAGTTTTTTCGGGGAAAAAAATAAACACGTAGTTTTTTATTGGTTATTATAATATCAGGGCGTCAACCCAAATCGAACCGCGAACCCAAAATAAACGGTTAAAATATTCTGAACCGTATTCCTAATTGAACCGTTATGAGAACATTTCGAAAGGAGAGAATCAAAACGTTACAAATAATATTGAACAGGTTCGTACCAGTTTTTAAATTCGATATATATTTAAATGATCAATATCATTTAAAATATTTCGTTAATTGGTTCAACAGTACGAAATGTAATGTGTGGTTATATCATTAATTCGTTAGGTCCTAACTCAAGTTTCACAATAAAAATAAAGATAACTCAACTAGTCAAATCTTTACAAGATTAATGATGGATTAATTTATTTTTTCTCTTAAAAAAAACGCAATGTGTCGTAAAGGGATATGGCGGAATTCGTGGGCATTCAGAAATCTCAAAGGGCGGTTTAAAAAAATCCCTCTTAACCGAAAGATAGATTTCGGCTTTATGTAGGGTGCCTACCCTATATTTAATTTTAAGATAGTTTTTTCCGCCATGAATATTTGTATATATATATTTTTTTTTAAATTTTTTTAATGAAAAATTAACATAAATTTAAAGAGTAGTTCTCGGCAAAAATTGTTTGAAATTCACATTGTGGGTAATCTACAATATCTGGTCAACTCAGAATTTTTAAAAAATTTAAAACAAGCCCTCAGTATATAATTTATAATCGGAAGAACATGAATTCCATATCACAAAAAAGACACAAATATTATATGATTAAGAAAAATATTCAAAACTTCTTTTTTTTCAAAAATAAAAAAAAAACGAAACAAACGGAAATAAACAACCATATAAATTTGCTTGAAAAAATAATCGGTACATCGAAGAAAACCGAAGAAAACCGAAAAAAACGTTATACTCGACGGTTTCAACATTCTGTATAAAATATGATCTGCGAATATTATGTCGCAAATTTTTCGGCTAACATCCCTAAAGATTGATCATCTTTTCGTACACAACAGGGGTGTTGTTAAACGACTCGAGTAAATTTTTGAAAACGGTTAAATTAACTAAAAATATTATCATATAAACCTCGAAATTTCGCCGATATATCTTTCCAACCTATGGGCCAAATGTGTGATTAAAATCAAGAATTAGTCATTTTTAGAAAATCGGTGAAATCGAACCGTTTAACAATAATTGTTGCGCCCTAATACATTATTTAAATATTTTGAGTTTAACATTTTTAATAAAATATTTAAGATCCACCCCCCCCCCTGTATTTTATTTTTGGAAAAAAAATAATTTAAGTTTTTTTTTAAACATCCCCTATGTACAGGAATCCAAACGGACCCTGAACCAAACCATTAAACCGCTAAAACCCGGTATCGAACCTAAACCTCTAAAAATTTTTTAGCCGAACCTGAACCAAACCGCTAATAATTTTATGCTTATAAAATTAGTATATTGTAAAAATTTTAATTATATTCAAATTGTTTTTAAAATTATCAATCAAATGTGACTGATAAACGTCAGTCATAATTTTTATAAACTTTAGTATATTGCCATTTTACAACATTTTTTTAATATTTTAAGCTTATAATGACTAGAAAAAAATTAAAAATAATATATAAATTATAAACAAATATATTATAAATGACACATCAAATCTGATGTCATACTGGCAATGCCAGCTACCCAAGTTAGTGTGGAAAGATGTTTTTCAACAATTAAATTTATATTATCTCCTAGATGTAATTTGAGTGAGGCGAATTTTGAAAATATATTAATTGTGCAACTTAATAAAAAAATTTAAGCAATTGTTCATATTAAAATTATTCATTGATATATTTATTTGTTATATTTATAAATTAAATATTTGTGCAATTAATAAAAATGAAGGTTTTTATTTTAATTATGAAATAAAAAAATTTTTTTCCTTATACATAATCCTAAAGTAGGTTTGAATACAAAAGTGTTCAAACCGTTTTTTAGAGGTTCGAACCGAACCGATATTTTTATTTTTTGCGAACCGAACCTGAACGTTATTTTTATCCGAACATGAACCTGAACCGATATTCGTTTCGGTTTGGATACGTGCCTAGGTATATATTAAATTTTATCATCGATATTCATATGACCAAGTTAATTATTAATATGTACGCAAACAGTAAGAGACGAGAATCAGAACTCTTTAAATTTTAGAAAAAATTCCTTTTTTTTAGAAAAGGCCAGCCATAGATTTGACGTGGTTCCGAGAATTCTAGGCTAATGTTGGTAAATTCTGTTGCAATGAGATGCAAAAAAGCCCCTAATTACTTCCAAAATGAATTTTATAAATATTTCGAACAATATACATTATAAATTAAAGTCACTCATGTTAGAAACTGGTTCCTGGAAATTTTTAAAATGGGATCTCTGAACGCTAGAAATTTTAGGTTCAGTCCCTAGATATCCAGGTACTTTGAACATATGATAGAACTAGGACAGGAAGAGATTCATATTTTTTGAGTATTCAAATTCAAACATGACACAAAACAATAATATGGGATATGGATCTCTAGATTATATATGACATATATGTATAAAATATAGTTTACTATTCCTTCCTTTCTACCTCTAAGGCCTAATTTATAGGTAACGTGTTATGTTCAAGCATTGCGTTATTCAAAGCAGCGTTTATTTATAAAAATCAAGATAATAAATATGGAGCGCTATGATGATAACGTTGATAAAATTTGAAAAACAGATGTTGTGCCGCATTGATAAAGAAATATGCGATACTATTATAAAAATAATAGCGAATTTGCAAAAAAAATTTATATGATTTTTTTAAAATATATTGTATAAAAATCTTAAATTAGTTTTATAAAACTGAATCAGCTGTCATAACGCTGCGTTAAATAACGCAACGCTTGAAGATAACGCCTTTCCTATAAATGAGGCCTGGTCGGATTTATAGTGGGATCCGATCCAACAACAGCTGATCGTATTCTTTAAAAATCAGTCTTAAGAGATCAAATTTTCTTTATTAGCATTAATTTTATCTTTAATTCTATTCATGATTAATAATCTAAGAAACATTAATCTTTTAGACAGATTTTAAAAATCGATCAGCTGTTAAATCGTATCCGGCCCTAATTCTTAAAAATAAAAAAACATTTTATAAACCGCTTTAGGGAGGGAAGAATCGTCTGCTATATCAATGTTGACTATTTGAACCTTCTTATAAACGTCTTTAGGTAAATTATGAGCCTAAAAATTATATTTATTAATTTATTATATATATATATAATTTTTTTTAAAAGATTGAGTTAATATTTTGGAACCTTCTAGTTTGACCAATTAGAAACCAGCGAAATTAATGAAACATCGTTTATTGGTATTTAGAGTTTGAAATGCTCTTCAATCAAATTTTAAAATAAAAATTCCAAATCTATTATAAGGAAAAGTAAATATTTTGCCATTTTTATGAATAAAAGATAAAATAGAATCCAATAACAAATAATTAGATTTAGGTATAGATAACTATTAACTATCATAACTTACTTGAAGGTTTAAGCAATTAATGTGTAAAGTGTGGCCCTAATATTATATAATATTTTTAATATATAAGTATAAATAGCAGGAAAAGTTGAAAAAAAATAACATTCTAAAATTTGTGATTTCAATATGAAAGATTTTTTATGCATAAAAATTATTAAAGTTTTTTACAAAAATAAAAGATTTGGAATTTAGGGTAAATTTTGATCAAATCCTGTTTAAGCATTTTCAAAAATCTCTGAAGACTTCATTATCAAAATTTAGATTCTTAGGCAAAGTATCAAAGTTGTCAATCAACCAGGGGTATTGGTATTAGCAAAAATGTTATATTTATACTAGAGACCTACAAAGTTTATCCCCCTGGGTCCAAATTGGTTTAGGTCTGGGTAAATTTTTTCAAAAAAATTTTAATTTTGGGATAAGTTAAGATATCCAATTGATATGGCTCTGATAATTAATTATCTGTCTGTTATAATTAAATTACATCATTTTATAAAATAAAGATTAATTTCTTACATTTTCAGAGGTGCCTCTGTCAGGTAGATGGAGAGTTTCAATTTTTACTTCAAAATTGTCTTTCATATAATCAGGATTCTAATAATAAAATAATAGGCAAATTAATTGCAAAAATTTTGTTGATCCCAAATTATTCTATGATATATTTTATATCATGTACTTGCAGGCCTGGGTCAAAGCCCATAAAATAAATTTGTAAAAGCAAAGTATTGTTTTATATAAAATTTAGACAGGACCTATTTAAACTTTTATTATAACAATTAATCTAAAAATATCATATAGATAGGTTAATACTTATTTACTGCTCATATTCTCAATTTCTTTTGAAGCAATACAAAAGGCAAAATTATTTGAAATTAGATATAAAATAATTTATAATAAAAAATCTGGTATAAATTTTTGATCTATATACAAAATATCATTTAAATGGTAGCAAATAATTTAATATAAATAAAAGAGAATTTCAACTTACGATGATGGATTTTACTTACCGTTATGACTAAATTATAAAAAAAAATACATTTATTCAAATATAATAAGGGGATTATTGAACAATAATCAATTAATAAAATTTGTTTATTTTAATTATGTCAAATAAATTTATAAAAAAGAGGTGGTTCTACCTGTTCTACAATAAGGGTAGGCATTCCAAGCAATTTCATGGAATGTAAAAACACTCTTTGGTGCTAACAAACGTAGATAATTGGGCAATTTTCTAAAAATTAATAATAAATGTGCAATGTTTAGCTAGGATGATTTACTGTTCAATATGATATATTTTATGAGTATATTGTCCTGTATTGTATTGATTATTAAATAGAGGTTCTCCTTCATAAGGTTCATTTACTAATACTTCTACACCTTCTCCACCACCAGTTTCATTCTTACTAGCTTCTGCTACAGAATAAAGTTGAGCCACTTGATACTTATAAAAAATTAAATTAGCATTATAGGTATAATTACTTCTTGGATAGTCAGAGGTAAAACGATTCGACTTTAGAAAATATGATTAAATATGTTAAAATGTAATGAACTTACAATTCTTTGATAAGCATAATTGAAAAAAAAAATTTGGAAATTTTAAGCCAAATGAAATTCGTGCATTTGCTTAAATTCCACAGGGGATTCTTTATAGTGTATAAATTTATTTTAGCATCTAACCGTTATATAAAGAATTAATAATAAAGCATAGGAATCATTTAGATAATTATCAAATAAATTTGTTTTTAGAAATCAGTTCAAGATAACTTTAAATCAGAGTTTGGAATGCTATACAAAATATAGAATCTTATAAGTTTTAATCACTAAATTTAATGAAGATTTTTTAAAAAAATCACGTTTTTTTATAAAATCTATCTTGTGAGATTTTTTAGAATAAAAAGGTTTTCATGATAAATTCAAAATTTTTGAAATTATTTATATTCAATTTTGTGATCTTCAAAGATTTTTTGCTCAAATTTTTTATACTCAATTTTGTGATCTTCAAAGATTTTTTGCTCAAATTTTTTATACTCTTATATCAAAGTTAAAATTATTAAGAATTTCAATATTATTATAAAGTCTTAAGAAGTATTTGTTAATAGTTTATTTATCTTAAATCTAGATATTATTTATTTTATATCAAGGCATAAATTGTTTAATTATTAAATTTTTATATGTTACGTATCCTTTAGGTATTATTTTTTTTAAGTTTTAAAATTTGTTATGTCTAAATAATTTATACTTATTTAAGACGATAAAATGGTTTTTTTTTCATAAAGTCTACTTACTATAAATAATTTATATATTTATTAATCTTATACTGGAAGACATATGATTATAAAAGGGAATTAAAAATGTAATTTATTTGTTTACTATAAAAGATTAAAACATATATTCCATTTACATATCAACATTAAATTATTTTTATAAAGTTTGGTGATTTGACTCAATAAATGTGGTACCAAAGTTTTTAAATCGGTGGGGTATCCTATATAGAATAAAGGGGTAAAAAAATACATTATTTTATTATAATTCTTTAAATTACTATTTTCGGACACTTCTAATTGATAAGAAAAATTTATATTATTTCATTCATCTAAAACATATGAGCAGCAAACAAGTATTTTTGCGAACTAAACTTTTATAAAAAATATTATAGAAATTAGAGAAGCAACTAGAGACCGCTTTAGATAACCTCATTCAAAAGGTTGAGGATATAAAAAGCTCTGTAATTAATGTTTTATTAAAGATTGAACATGAAGATGCCTCACAAAACTGGTATATTATTATTTTTAAATACTATTGATATCAAAAGGATCTATTTACAATAAATATATAGGCCATCAATATTAGATAGTTTTGCACTTCTAGCTAGCCATTTTAACTCGTTAAATAGATATCTAAAGAATATGAAAGGGCCAAATCTTAGAAATTTTGCCTTCTTACCAATTTTATTGGAGCCAGAAATCAATCCAAATTTAGAAGTTTAATTTATAAATTATTACATGGTTTATCTTAAGTATAAATTTTTATTTGTAGATTAGACTTCTTTATATAGTCTAAAATTGTTTCTTAATTTGCATAGAATTACACTGAGCATATTTTATTCACTCTAAACCAGTTGTATATGTAGTGGTAACAGGCAGACCACCTCCCCCCAGCCAAAAAATTGAAATTCTGGCTAAAATATTTTTTCAAAATTTTGCTTATTCCTACATCTTAATGAATATATATTCCAATTTAAATTTATTTAACACATTCATAACAGGAATAAATATGATACTAATTTGTTCTATGAATAATATTGATTTGAAATTTTCCTTCACCTTTTATTTATCTATCATTTTAAAATTTCCCACCAAATCATTTGAAGTTTTTCCATTTCAAAACTAAAATAAAATATTTTAAAAAAAATCATTGATTTAATTGCAAATAAAATTATATTTAGAAGCATTATATTGTAACTTTAATAAATCAGGGCATGGCAAATTTTATAAATTATACATCATTGTTATGTCAAAAACAGAGCTTTAGGTATTTAATGTTTGTCTGCCTCTACTTTTGGCAGGGCAAGCCCATCATTACAATATTAATATAGGGTTGGGCAAAAAATACCAAAAATCTATTTATACCTCACATGTTTTTTTTAAAAATCAAGAAATGTGTTATCACAAATTTCTGGCCATATCCATCGATTATTTTTTGTAATTGATTACATAGTGACCATAATTTTGTTGCGAATTTTGGAATGAAGCGATGATGATAGGTAAGGAGTCCAACAAACGCTTTCAATTCTCATGTTTTTTGGTTTAGGCGCATTTATTTTAGTTGTTACATATTTGTTGGTCTTTCCTATATATTCTATTTTCATTTATTTTAAAAACACATGATCGTAGTTTAATTTCAAGTTATTGGTGCACAGTATTTTTAACATTCACGTAAGTAATTGAGAACTTAAACCTTATGGTTAGGTTTTAAAAAAACTAAAATCCTTATAAAAAAATATTATAAGGGTCTAACTGAAGGTCGCGTAAAGGCTTTCAACCACGAGGTAGTCCCTAATTACATGAGAACCAAGCTAGATCCCGAAATCGAGTTCCGAGATAGTCAGACCCTCCAAAGATGCGGTCAAATATCGCTGGAATTCGTTCAGAAGCAGAGCAACACTATGAACAAGATATCCACTTCAGTACTTAACCACTTATCTAACACCAAGGAAAATTTGATGTCCGATTCCAATTTGAGTTTTTTTTTTTAAATATCAAAAATATACAATTATTATAATGTTTGAACATGTCCTATTACATTTATTATATTTAAATATTTTGAGTCATAGAAAGAAAAAAGAAAGAAAAGGAAATGAAATGTATAAACTTAGGTTACAGCAGGAGGAGACTTAAACAAATTATTTGTAATTAACCTGAAATTCTTTTTTTAAAATAAGATTACAAATCTAACATGAACAACCCGGCTTCGGTGAACGATTTTCAAACACTCATCCTAGCCGTTAACTATGGTTATGGTCTTCACTCTAGCACAACCGCCATGTCTAGCCCTATCAAATAATCAATAGCTCGTTATCCGAATATCTCTTTTTTCTCCAATATAATTTTGTTACCCCCCCCCCTCCCCCCAAAGAATTCTATGTTATATTATTATTATATTAATTTTTTTAAAAATTTATATACAATATTTTATGATTTTACCTTTTATTTGGTGAGGGAATAAGAAAAATGGAAATATAAGGGTTTTATATTTCACGTATAACTTGCTATACATGCCAGACACCTTGAAAATGGTCAAATTTTAGGTCCTGTTAGGATAAGCTCGAGCCTGAAATTTTTTTAGCCCTATCCAATGACATATAATAATACCTAGACTGTCGATGCATTCATAATATTATATTTGAAAGTGTCGTTGAATGCAAATCAGCTGAACCCGCCATTTTGGTAACCCATATAGTTCATAATAATGCAATTGAAAGCGTCGTTGTGTGCAAATCAGCTGGATCCGCCATTTTGGTAACCCATATAATAATTATCCTTATGTTAAAAGCTACTATTAAATTGATAACTTGTTATTATCTCGATGATCAATCAATTCTTAATTAAAGTTTGCGTCATGCTTAGGAATAAATTGGTCTCTCGTTAAATTTTTTTAATAATGATATGCGTAATCAAAATGGCGTCCCCAGCAGTTTTCAGTGATGTACACTTATAATGATTGCATCGTCAGTCTAGGTATAATTATATGTCATTGGCCCTAGCCCAGATGTTTATTTTTGTTCCTTTTACAGCCCGTACCCATAATTTCTTACATTTTCTTTATTTCGAAATTTTTCTCCCTCTATTTTCTAAATTGCCTCAAAGGTAACTGATTTATAAAAATCGACCCGGCCCAAATTTTTAATTTTATAAAATAATTATATCTTTTTGTAATCTCAACTTGTTACCAATTCCTGTCATTTTTTTGTCAAATTTAACGAGGTATTACGAGGGAATCTCTCATTCCATTTTGAGTCAACTTTCCCATAGGTAAAAAAAAGACTCCCCTTTCAACCCTAAATTCAAAAATCTTTCGGAAAAATTATAAAGAAACAAACAAAAAAATTAAATATAAATTTAAAAGGTGCGATTTTATTCGTATTTAGTGTTATTAAAAAAAAAGTCTTGTTTTTAGGCTTATTTCAAAATTAAGATTTTTAACGAAAAAGCGAACATCGAGAGTTCTTTAATAGATTTCCAAACTTTTATTCCAACAATGAGCAAAATCACGATTACATAATATATTTTTTTTCCTAAAATATTAGATTATGTTTTAACATCACAATTTATTAGGGTTGTTAAACCGCTAGTTTTGAGTCAATTTTTAAAAACGGCTAGCTGAAGATTTTAACCAGAAAAATATTGCTAAAGTCTCGAGATTTCGATAATATAGGTATTAGCTTGGGATGTGGTAGTATTGATTGGAAAGGTTTAGAATTGATATGAAAAAATAAATCAGGTTGAAAGAATTTTATTTTTTTTATAAGAAATTTTGTTAATATTTTATAATATCGAATTTTTATATATCTTCTTATATCATCAGACAAAATATATACTTTTTAAATCAATTGAACATAATATGATAATAGTATGATATGAAATCAACGCCTCAAACAGAATAATTTTAAAATTAATTGCACATAATATAATATTAAATTAAGACCTCAAACAGTAAAATATAAAAATAATTTTACAATCATGTAACTACAGTTAACTAGTAATATTTTATTGGATTAATTAACGTGTCCAATCGAAATTTTCTTACAATAAAAAAACGATAAATAATTTTTTGAATAAATAAAAACACGATCTTTCACCCAGGCCGCGTTTCCGGCTTGGTGGCCTTTGGACTTCATATTAAGATGGGTATTTTCGAAGCGGAAGTTATTTATTGTTGCATAATTTTATATAAACCGGAAACTATACATCATTATTTGTATCAGTAGATATTTTATTTTTTGGCGATACAATCTGATGATACCAAATTATTTAACCATCTAAAAGAGATCAGTTTAAATAATTTTTGATGACATTTTAGGCTATGCAAAATAATAAATATTTTTTTAATTAATTTTTTGATTTCGACTAATAAATTAAAATTGCCCCCCCCCCCCATCGTGTTCTCCCTTTTTGACTCATTTTGATTATTTATTTTCAAAAAAAAAATGATATTTTACCTTTGATTTATATATCAATGATAAAAAGATATATAATAATACCAAGACTGACGATGCATTTAAAAGTGTACATCAATGAAAACAGCTGGAAACGCCATTTTGATTACCCATATCATTATTAAAAATTTTAAACGAGAGAATTTATTCCTATGCCAGACGCAAACTTACTTAATGAATTGCTTATTCTTCGAAAAGGAAGCAAATTATCAATTTAATAATTTATACCATAAATATTATTTTATTTTTAAAATAAATTAAAATTGATATTGGTTATATCTGCCCTTTGTTGGTGCCTTATAACCTTTGTGGCTCTCATGTAGTTTATAAATAAGCTTAATCTCGATGATCCTTTTATTTCTTAATACGATAAAAAGAAATATACCCAAGAGTCCGACATTGTCTAACCCGTTTATCCTACAAAGCTATTAACTTTATAATCTCGAGCAATTTAGGGTTGGCTAAATATCTAAATCTTCTAGAACCTATACATATTACATGAGGAAATGACTATATGGACTTAAAAACTCACTTGTGTCTACCACTTTTTCTTTAATAAAAACATTGATCCAATCATTGCAGCCGAAATGTCAAAAATTATAAAATATCACGACTTTTCAGATTTCGATTTTATCCCAATAGTTATTTCTACAAATGGGTCCCTAAGCTATCATTTTTTCAAAAAATAAGATTTTAATTAAATATTCTCAAATTCATAGGGGATCATGCTTCCATTTTTAAATTTTAAATTAACCCAGATAACCGTCTTAATTTCCTGTTTTTATTTTTGTTCTTGTTATAAATTGTTTAAATATATACATTTTATTTTGGGGTAATGATATATGACGTTAGTTCACTTGCTAAACAACGACCGAAATTTATTAAAATGCGATATGATCCATTTATTTTTTAAGTGTATATCAAAGGAATAAGGTAGTCGAGGATCAAATTCATATCACTACCCCAGACCCCCTCCAAGTACGGAACCAGCTTTAGAAAAGAAACATCCTTGCTGAATTCGAACTCAGAACTATTGTGATGCATGCACTAAACCGACGAAGTCAGGTGCGTACGCAAGAATTTGGTCTGGGGGGGGGGGGGGGGGATAATAAATTTTTTTTAAGAAATATTATTGTTTATAAAAATATAAAGCATAAATTTATTAGGACTAATAACTATTCCTAATACACAATTTTAAATTAATGTAAATTATAAAAAAATTATATGTAAAGAATCACTTTAATGACCCAAAATAGATATATGAATTATTTGAGCCTTTACACAAAAGGTTTCTTAGGAATAATTGTATTTTTTATGTTATATATTTACAATGTAAAATCCAATCTTCGTTGGGATTGAGCTAATTTTTTAATTATCTCATCCTTGCTTGTCGTCAAATGCCTATGAATATTCAAAAGATCCAAACCTTTCACTTTCAGATGTTCTACTTCCTTGGTATGTTTTTCAGAAATCTGCAGGCCTGCCCGGGCCGAACAGTATTTTAATTTTTTTTAAATATAGCCGGGATCTAAATTTTTTAAAAAAACACCCAGCCCGGGCTGTATTTTTTAAAACAGCCTATATTTGAAATCGTTATTATTAGCTATAAAAATCAAAAATAAATATAATTTATTTTTTAAAAATCCGGGCTTTGCCCTGTAAATGGTATTTCTGCAGGCCTCTGTTATTCTTCTTAAAAAAGAGAATGTTCTCTCATTATTATATTAATGGGAAGAGTTTATAAACCCTTTTAATACATTAAGAATTTAATCTAAAATGTGTTTGAAATAATGCAGAGCATCCATAGCATTTTTTGACTATATCAACCATAGTTAATCTTATAAACATAGTTATTCGGCTAGTAAGACATCATAAGATAACATCTTCATAATAAAAATCTATCATTTTGGGAAGACTTTTGTGGATGTAATATTTGCAGATTAGTAAGTGCTGCATGATGAATTAAAAATTCGTTTATATGAGTTATAATTGTATGTGTATCTAAGATATACTCTTCTACTGATCCTATATTAATGTTTTAACGATGAGCTTGCCTTGCTACAAGTCGAGGGAGACTAATATTAAACAGTATATCTCTGCTTTTGACTCAACAATAAAATATTAAATTCTTCATCAACATTAGTCCTAATTTCCTTGACTGATAAAATGCTCTCCGCTATTCTCATCTTCTTAATCAAGTCAATGTCATGTTTTTGAAAAGTAGTAATTAAAATAGTTGTATAATTAAATAATACCTAATGAGAAATAAGCATTGAATCCAATAATTTTCTTGTTTCTGAGGAATAATTTCTTTCAGGCCATTGTGATATCTCAGTAATAGCAAATAATTGGCTCTTCTACCTTAAAAGCTGTTACTGCTTGATGGCAGAGACTATCTCGTTGGACAAGGTTGCAATTTCTTTTTCCCTTTGGACCAGAAGTTTCAGAAATAATTATAATTGATTAGAAATTTGAAAATGGTAGATAAATATTACGCCACTAAAAATTTAAAAATAATAAGTAAATATTACGCCGGAAAACTTGAAATCGAAATTAATTGATAAAATAACTTATGAATGTGATAATAAATGTAATTAAATATATATTTAATGAGATACGAATAAATATTAACAAATATAAATTAATATAAACAATAATTTTTGAAAAATATATCCGGCATCTGCATTTTTTGGCTTTGGGAAGGGGAAGGGTTTGTCCCCCTGCCCTACCCGCTGCTTACGCCAACGGACGAAGTCACAAACGCTAATCGAAAGCGTCAAGTTTTTTTTGTAATAAAGTTAAATTTACAACACCCTTTTATTTTAATATAGTTTTATATATTATGTTATTTTATTAAATTTAATAAACAAAAATTTTTAAATTTAAAGAAGTGTGTCGGTAGATTCTTATTCTATAATGTATGTTGGAGCAGGGAAGATAACTTTTTCCAAAAAGTAACTTTATCATTTAAACAGAATTTTTTTTATGAAACTTATAAAAGATAATTAACTATTCTCTTATAAACTACTAAGTAAATGCAAAATACCTTCTAAACCTTTTATGATATAATATATCTTTTTTTAAAAAAAGTTACAAATATAAGAATCGCTGTTGCAAATTTATTTTTAAGAGTTTTTGAATATAAGGACTAAACACCACTAAAGATTATTATTATTGTCCATGGCAGCAAATTAGCATGCACATCATTTTTAAGCAATTTTTTTCATTTTCAAATAAGCCTAAGTAGTTGGCTGAGTATTATATCTTATATGTTCACTTTTTTCTTTTGTAAAATGCATATTTCTCCATAAACCAATCCTTTACGCTGTATCCTGGTTCGATTTTATTTGGATACTTAATTGCTTTTTAGTATAGGCATAAAAGCTTTTAAGCTAGGATGCCCTATTTTGGTCTGTTTTAAATATTTGGATGTATTGTTATTTTATTCTATTTTTTGGTTATGTTTTTTTTGGATATTTAGTCTATACATAATAGGCAGCTATTTAGTAATAAGTCGACCTAATGATTCGGTATCAGTGTTGTATTCTTCCATATCACCAATAAAAAATGTTGAAATAAAATTTAAAATAATCCTTTATTTGCCTTACCTGTTTATGGCACCGGTTAACTCTAAACCAAATTTTTAGGTGGTAGAGCTGAATTTAAAACTCAACTTAAATTATTTATAAAATTTAAAAAAGGTTTTGCCTTGTTGCCTTTCCTCAAACAAAAAAAGTATGGACTTTACTTTAACTTTCAACACTACTCTAAAATTTTATTAAGCCTTTATTTTTTTTGTTTTTAGAAGTTTATTAGTGAATTCGTAAGTAACGAAGAAGGGGAATAACAGATTATGAGAAATAACATATATTTTATATTATTTTATATAACAATCTATATATACCCTTTATTTAATAAGTTCGATATCATAAATGGTAATGTAATTTTTTAAAGCATAAATAATTAAACATCACTGTTTATCTCTGACATTTTGATTATTTATTTTACAAAACGAAAAATTATCCGTCCTAAGTTTTTGATAGATTTAGAATTAAAAATTATTTTTGTTTTTTTTATATTGAAGTGTATTAAGAAAAGATCATTATAACTAAAGTTACGGGAAAGGTCAAAGTAATGGATAATAGATTCACGATATGGAGAATTAAAATTACTATATCAACATATTGATTGCTAACTTTGTTATGCCAAAATTTGCTCGTTATTTGCAATAAAGAAACTGGTATATTGAATATTAAAGCTCCCGCCCAAAAAACTCTGAGTAACGTTAGAAAAAATTTCCTGTTCCAGTTGTAACTATTCCGACTTGACAAGTTATCAAAATTTAGTATTTCCGGTGAGGTTTTATCGTGTACAATATCCTTCACCGAATCGTGGTTAGCCATTACCTTAGACCATTTAGTATCTCTGGTTTTACCGTCATTTTCATTTTGGTTACCACTATTTATCCCGTTTAAATCATCAATGGTTCCCTCTACTTTAATGTTAGGGGTCAACTTAATTAAAGAAATCCAGTGCTTCTTGTCGAACACCAATAGTTTGCTTGCCATCTCGTTATTTATGGAATGAATAAGATAGCCCATTATACCTAATACGATAAACTTACATATTAATTCACGACTCATCTCATAAATCAACCATGTTTTATTTGATGTGCGAGAAGATCCAAAGCCTAGGTTTCTTTTTTCAAAGGAGTAATAAGTAATTACGGGGAATTTATCATTATTTAAAAGATGGTAAATAGTAATTTGATCAAATGGGTAATCTCTAAATAGAAAATATGATGAAAGCTTGATTACCACAACTTTGTAATTGAAGGTGGTGGGTAAATATAAAAGAAAGGATAATAGGAAGCAAACCATTATCGAGAGCAAAGTTTTGTTCACGTTACACCAATAATGGTATTCGAATTCGTAGGTGGTGCAAATAAACCTATTGATTGTGTATAAGACGGTTATGAAAAAATTGAAATTTACAAGAAGTAATGCTAGAGGCAATTGAAGTTTAGCCATGTAAAAGTTCCATCCATATGATAGATATAGTTTAAAAGCCTTGGAATAGCTTAAGTTCTTAATGATAAACTCTATGAAGGCCTCTATCTCTGAATTAAGAATCTTTGAATTAGCAGAAATATCACGATCTTCATCAAAACCAATATGCATAGGTCTAAAAACAACGTTTTCCCTCTCTTTGACTTTGTTTAGACTATTATTCTCTTTTATACCAAAGGTCTGCTCTATTAACTTGTGCTTATATTTTTTAATAGTACCTTTTGTTAGGCGAATGATAATTTTGGTTGAAGCGAAGGTAGGCGGAGTAGTGAAAAATTTAAGATTATCGTAAATATGCCTAAACTTCATCTTGTTATTCTGAATTAAAAAGGTAATATTATCCTTACTCTTTTCATGGGCACTTAGGGTTTCCCTAACATGTTCAAAGGGCTTATTAGCCATGCATTCTACCGAGGCACGCATTAACATAAGACTAGCCATCACCAAATTAATCGCGCAAAATGTGAGTAAAATGATATAAGATGAAGATTCTTTCTTGTCATCATTATATATTTTTGATAATGATTCTTTTGGCAAATTGTGCGGTATGAAATTTAAACAATTTCTTTTGTAAATTTGCTTCCTAATATCATTGTTATAACAGTCAAAAATGTTCATATTTTTGGCGGAGATGGAAGCAATCTGATCACCTACCATAGTTTCTATATAATTCCTAGGCGTTTGTTTGACTTTTACGAGCAAGTTTAATGGGCTAAAGTATTTTGACTTGCATATTTTTGTTAGCCTATTTAATGCCCCAACTATTTTTCCTGACTGAAATCTCAACCAATTTTTTATGAGCGTAGTGACATATTCGAGATTTCGAACCTGATATTCTAGAGGATGCAATCGAATCAACTTTATCAGGTAAACTATGACAATCGTGTTGATTAAAATTCCAAATATGGCTAATAGTGGCATGACCTTGCAATTTGCATTTATAAGAATTTGACTCCTGTACACGAAATAGTGATGGACTAAGTCTATTGGATTGTCATATTCCATCACCTCCTATATTTGAGTTTGGTGTTAATAAAGCGATTATTGGTTTATTAGAAACATTTCTTGGTGATATAATTGAGAATTATTTTTTGATTCGCTTTATAATTTAGTAATATATTTCTTAAATATAATTATTCATTTATGTTATATAAACATTTTTTAATATTTTTTTAAAAACATTTTATATTGTAAATATAAATAGACCAAAAGAGATGGGAAATTTTTTTTTTTGATTTTCTTTTAGAAAAAAATCCGTAAAACATCTTGGTAATGTAATTTAGCTAGAAAAAAGAAAAATAAATATATAATTTATTTCTTTTTAAAAATAAACCAATTTGATTAATAAATGATGACCTTCATTATATTTATTCCTGGCATGTAATTGATTCGCAATCTTAATTATAAATATTGCGTGGGTAAATTAATTTGTTGTTTTGTTATTTTTCAAATATTAGGATAAGTAGGATAAGTAAAAATAACGAATATTAGAGGGAAAAGAAGCCACAAAATGTGAAAAGGGTATGCAAAAAAATAATTAAATTAAGTAAATGATAATCCTCCCCTCTACTCTGCTTATATAAAGTTTTACATTATTTTTTTTTGAATAATATCATAAAAATTTTCTAAAAATTTTTCGTATGCTTCTTGAATAATCCAAGAAAGAAAATTATAACTTGATACTATTAAATCTTCTATTTTTTCGAAACTGAACCTGTCACAAATCGAATCCTCTGTTTTTTTCCCTAACTAAAATATTAGCGATATATTATCTCTTCCGTAAAATTCTATATATTAATCGGTTATTTCATAAAAATGAGTTTAACTTTTATCCGTGTTATGTTTCCATAAAATAAACTAAATTAGATGTCAGTTAATTTTATTCTTTATTAGTCCATTTTTTAGTTAGGCTAGTTAAAAAAACGCAAATATTATTTTAAGAAACCCCAACGGTTAAAAATTTTCTAGTTGCTAAATATTTCCCTGATTGTATATCTCCCCTATTAAGAAAATTTAATGATTGGCTTAAATTTCTTTTCGATTCATATAGCACCTTCAGGGTGCCCGACTAAACTTCCCATAATTAACTCAGAAAATTAAGGATGCCGCATCCATAATTACCCATTATTCTTAAGAAGAAACACTTGATGGCATCTATAAATGGCTGCACCAGTCCTATCACTAGGACTTTATTTGGTCTTTTCGAGTTTGTGCTGACCCAATGATCCTTTGATCCAATAAAGGATACCCCTTATTAGTATAATCTTTATCGATTGAGTTATTAGCCAAATCTTAACATAAGGTGCTCTTAGATTGGTATCCACTCATAACTCATTACCGAACTTTCTCACATTATTTATATCAAGTACTCTTCGATTTTATTTTGGTCTTGATGGTATCCGTATTCCCCCAATACATCACTTCTCCTTCAATATTCTGAAAAATTCTTCATCTTACTAAAAATAACTATTAACCTTTGTAATAAAATTTTAAGAGGTGAAGTAACCAGCTTCGGCCAATTCCCTTTTGGTGCTAGACTAATTACGCTTCCAAAACCCAATTATGATATTCAGCCAATTGCAATAGGTTCTACTTTTCGAGTCTAAGTTGGTAAAATATCTTCATGTTTTTCTTTCTCCGAATGGAAATATAGGTATTTATATGTCTTAGAGTTTAAAAGATTTTATTTTTTGGCCACTTTTCAGAAATTAAATCCAGTTATATCACTATATTTTGCGTAAGTAAATTAATTAATTTTTATTTTTTAGATATTTTCTATTCTTCCTATTTGCTAAACTTAGCAATGAGAATGAATGGCTAAAATTCCTTTTCTATGGATATAATACCTTCAGGGTGCCTGACAAAACCTCACATAAATCCTTTACCCAGCAAATCAAGGATGCTATATTGATTGTTGCCCCCTGTTCATAAATAAAAGAAAACACTCACAAATTGAGATGAAGGTCGAACTTATTTGCAAGAAAATTGACAATTTCAATATAAAAGGTTCACTCAGATTGGCGTCCACATATGACTCACTTGCTGAGCCTTCCATGGCCACTTATAGAAAGCTCTGTCGATAACACCCCATAACAAACATTATCCCAATATCCTCTCAACCTAACTCAATATGCGCTTCTCTATTTACTTCTGAAGAAGTGATGAAAGCTATCCTTTCCTATCATTGTGATTCTGCCAATGGTCTTGATGGCACCGCCTATATTTTTCTCCAGAACATAACTTCTCCCTCATCATGCTCACAAACTCCTTATAAAAAAATAAAAGCCTTTGCAATAAAATTTTAAAAGGTGATGTACCAAGCTTTGTTTCTCTAATCCTCTTCGGTGCAAAACTAATTGCACTTCAAAGGCCCAATGATATCAGACCAATTGCTATCGGTTCTACCTTTCATCGCTTAGTTGTCATCTTCTAGAATAATGGATGATGTTTTACGTCTCCTAAGCCCCTTCCAACTTGGTGTTGGGATCCCTGATGGCTGTGGTTATACGTATGACTAGATTACATTTAGAAAATCTACCCTTCAATGAATTTTTGGTCAAAATAGACTCTCCAATTCCTACAATACACTTTTCCGGAATTCCTTCCTGAGTTCCTCTTCTACTCTTTTCCCTGGTTACACAAAATTTTTTCATTCCTGCAATTTGATTCTTATAAAATTCCCTCCACTTTTTTTTAGGTATTAATGACATTATAAAATCCATTAACATGACGTGCTCATTATGATTACATGCCTGGTATATCGATGATGGTATCCTTGGTGATTCCAATGATAAGGTCAATAAAGCAGTGAATTTGATCAAGAAGCTGGGTCTGCTATTGGACTCTTTATTAACACTGAGAAATCCTAATTCATCCCTATCAATTTAATCGAACTAAATTCAAACAACTATAAACGGACCACCCTGGATGAACTATATCATTTAGGTGCCCCAGTTGGGGGAAACACAGCAATATCTTTCTTCCCACAGTCCACACTTAAAACACTTTTTCAGTTGGCTTATTTTCCCTTCTCCCCTCTCATAAAGCCTTTTTCCTCTTGAAGAATTTTTTCAATATTCCTCATATCCTATATGCGCTTCGATCTACTCCCATTTAAATTTCCCATTCCTCTCTGTGTTTATGAAAATGGGATTAAAGTCCTAATCGAAAATATTCTAAACCTTAAAAATTGCATGGACACAAGCCTCTTTACCAACTAAAATGGGTGGACTTGATATCAGATCTCCTCCCGATCTTGCCTTAACAGCCTTCATATCGAGTTGTCTTTTAACAAAAAATATAGTAAATTCTCATTTGATAAAACCCGACCCTTTCTATAATGATACTATTATCGAGTGGAAAGCATTAATTATTGCGGTTCACACTCTTCCTGAAACGAATAAGCAAAAGGACTGGGATAGGCCTATAGCTGCGTTGAATCTCTCCTTTCCAGAATGCAATTATATAACCGTCCTTTATTCTCCTCACTGCTTAATGGTACAGGCCATGAGTTCCTTGAAGCTATTCCCTCAGTTATTTTGCAATTACAACTGAACCAAAACAAGCTCACTCATGTGATTGGTATTCGTTTAAACTACTTAATAATAACCCAACCACACACATGTTCAAAATGCAGTTCAGCTGTTTTGGGTAATGGAAGATATAGCCTCCATTTCCCTTCGTATAAAGGTCAACTCGTTAGACATAATTTATGCAATTAAATTATCCTTAGAGCGTTAAGATCTGCTCAAATTCCTTCCATTCTTGAACCTTCTGGTCTTTTCAGATTTGATGGGAAACGTGCTGACGGGATATCTAAAATTCCTTGGAAGAGTGGTCAATTCTTGGTCTGCTATTACTCGTGTATTGATCCTCTGGCATCATCCAATTAATACTTAATATTTTTGAGAAAAAGGAGTCACAAATATTCCAAAATATTTCAAGAACACATATTCATTCCCATCATTTCCACAACCCTTACAACTTTTGGGAAATGTGCTTTATCTTTTTTCAAGGAACTTGGCTCTCATATACGCAAACTTACCGGTGAACCTCGCGAAGGCTTCTTCTTAAGACAAAGACTTGCCATAGCTATCAAGGCTAATTACATTAGCTGCATAGGCGGCCTCATACCACAAGATGATTAGTTATAACTTCAATACTTTCGGTGCCCCCCCCCTCCCTCCTTTTTTCTTTTGCTTTTTTTTCTTATAACTAATATACATATGTATAATTATAAATAATATATTTTTTTTAATAATATAATTACTAGATTTGTATTATTTCTATTATAAATAATTTTAATATAAATGTGTAATAAAAATTGTCCTTTATAAACTTGAAAAAAAATATTAAAAAAATTTGTAAATTACATAATAGATTAAGAAGAAGAAAAAATATGTTTAAAGAAAAGTAATTATTTTATGTATTTAAAAGGTACACGTCTAATTATCATTTATATTTTAAATTTTTATTAAATAATTTATTTCATATATTTTTATCTACTCCGTTCATTTCTACTATTTGCCATAAATTCATACATTCCAAAAAAATGATTATAAACTATTTTTTTTATAGGATTTTGAATAAAATTTTCGAAATCATAAAATTTGTTAATTTAAATATGGAAATGTTATAGATTAAGCTTGAAATTTTGGAGAATTTTTGACAAGTCATTTTTATAGTACTATCGTTTTTTTAAACTTTATTAACCATTTTTTTTCTAAATTCTAATAGTTGTGTATATATCATATCATTATATGGAAAATGTCCCCAATTCTATTTTATTGGAGGTGATACAGACATCGTGAATAATATATTGATTGCAGAAGCTTATCACATAAATTATGTTATAATTGCAATCATTAATTGCGCAGTTTTATTTAGCATTATAAAACATATGCATGCTATGCTTCGATTTAAAATAAGAATGTGAGAGATTTGCTAAAGAAAAAAAAGATTATATTTAACTTCCATCTAAAATAGTTAAATTGGCCATATAGTTTTACAGATTCTCTGCTAAAAATATCTTATAAACATAATAACTTAATTTTTAAAAAACTAATTGTAACTGGAATCAGAAAAGAAAGAAAGAAAGAAATATTCTAGTTCTCTATATCGTCGGTTTCACATTCGTAATTACTCATTATAAAAATAATATGGTTTAAAACAAATTTAATATCTTAGTAATTCATTTTAGGAATTAGTTCTAAAATTCAATTATTCCTTTTATCTTGTCTTCTAATCAATAATATAATTCAAACCATTAATTCAGAATGCTCACTTTTACTCCACGTCTGTATAGACGACGGAATCAATATTGAACCTCAATTGAAAACCAATAAGACCATACATATTATAAAGGAAATGGGAAGCCCATTTATCTCATTCTCAACTCCAGAAAATCCGAATTTGTGCAAGTAGACACTTCCGATCGAAATCCCCACAATTTCTAAATTACCTCCAAGGAAGAGCTAACACATCTAAATTCCCCAGTAAACGTATTCACGGCAATTATTGCCTTCCTCTACTCTAGTCTTGATAGCCTTCTTAAGCTTGATTACCTCCTTGACTTTTTACCCTCGCATAAATTATTCTTCCTCTTTTAAAACTTCTTTAACATTCCATATGCTCTCCGCTCAACGGCTATTTTTAAATTATTCTATCCTTTTCTGTATTTATAAAAAATGAATAAAAGATGTAGCCGAAAATGAATCTAAAATTTAATGAAACAGTTTGGACTCATGCTTCATTACCCACCAAAGGTGGTGGTTTAGGGATTAGATCTCCCACCGATTTTGCTCTCACTGTCTTTATTTGGAATAGTCAACTTTCAAAACCCACAATCACGTCCCACAGCTCACAAAATGAATTTTTCTTAGATGATGCTATCCTGCTATGGAAGGCACGCGTTTATGATATCCCATCGCTCGAATACAATAGAAGGAAAAAGTGCCAAAGGCCAGTTGCATGCTGCGTTGAAACCTTATCATCTAGCATGCTCCCAATAGACCCCATCTCTTCACTTCTTTACTAAATGGATATGGGCATGAATTTTTGGAAGTCAATCCTACCAAAAGTCTTCAACTCCAATAACTAACACGCATAGAAATCCGCCTTATTTGTACAATACCTTCTTCTGCACTGGCTGCAGTAATCCTATAGACTGCAATGGAAGACACCGCTTACATTTCAGATTGTGTAAAGGACGAAGAGCCGAAATCCGCTCAAAATACATGCTATATTTATACTACCAAGACTTTTTAGATACGATTGAAAACAGCCTGACGGAATCACCCTGGGACCAATTTCTAGTTTGGAACTATTCTTGTATAGATCTATTAGCTTTATCCAACCAAACGTCAAACCTATTTGAGCAAAATGAACAACATAAAATTTCCAAATATTCGGAAATATCAGAAGATCACATCTTTATACCAATAATATCCACTACCTTAAAGACCTTTGGTAAGCTTGTATTATCCTTCTTCAAGAATTTAGTATCTCACATCCGTTGGCATACTAGCATTCAAGTCAAACAGAGACTAGCTATAGCTATCCTTAAAGCGAATTATCAAAGTTTCAATGGCAGTCTTCTTTCCACAGACCTTTGCTAAATTCACCTTTTCTTCCTTATTTTATCATATCATTTTACATCATATTTAAACTTTATATTATTTAATTTGGAATTTATTTATTTTTTCTTATATAAATTTTGTGAACTAGATTAAATGATAAATAATTTTAAATAAATAATTTTCTAAATTGTTTCTTTCATTTAGATTTTATTAATTTCTTTAATATTTCAATATATTAATCTTTTATCCCTGGTCCCTCTAGTAACTCTATACTATTTTTTTGTTAATATCTTCTTTGCACTTATAAATACTAGAAATCTTATATCGATATTTAATATTTATACACAACACCATTTTAAGATTTGAATTGAATGCAACATCATGTGAGCACATGAAAATGTGAACGTGAGTTATATGAGAAGCTATATTGTGTATAAATCTATCTTTCGTGTGTTTTAATAAAGTATTGCTAATCTTTTAAAGCATAGTAGTAAATTTTATGCTATAGACACAAATAATTACTACTCCAAAATTCCTGGTAAATTTCCCAACGCCATTATATAAAAAAAGTGAATCTATTATCTTCCTCATCCCAGAATAGAAAATTGTGTAACTTTGACATTGTTTCTTGTAGTATGATTTGGACCAATGGATTTATTGTACATAATGGATGTATTAATATTTTGAAATTCATTTAAAGGATATTTCTCGTATATAATATTAATTAATTTACTTTGAAGTGGGGGGTGCATAAGTTTGGGATAGTCAGTGGCCCCCAGTAACATAGCAGATGGGGTAGACAAATCCTCAGAAAGACCCTGAGAATTTGGGTTATGGTAATGGTATAATCAACTTTAAAAAACAAATTAATTTAACTTCATATTAAATGTGGAAAATAATTTATCTTTAAAACTTTTATTAATACGTAAAGAATATAGAATCACAAAAAACTCGTATAAAGTTAAAACGTAAAATTTATATGAATATATTTTATTAAATTATATAAAAAATATACAATAAACATAAAATTTGGTCTCTTTCATAGGGAAAATAAAAAACGGAGTAAAAAATATAACTATTTTTGGCGCAATCATTGAAAAGGTCAATTTTCCAATGTTAATCTGTCCTGTTGTATTCCTATATAATTGAAGATATAGCTAACCCCCATTTACTTCTATTTTTCCGATTATACCCCCTGATTCAGGAAATCTCAAGGACCTATCCATATTTATAATTAATGAAAATCTTAGTAAAGAATCCAAAATTATATTTTAAAAAAAACGCGGGATTAAAATAAAGCACAAAAAAGCATATGTCTTTTCCTAAGTCCTTAGAGTTATTTTTCTTTTATTTTATTGTATGTTCAGTTTTTTACTTTAAAATATAAATATAAAAAAATATTAAACAATAGATAGAAATATAATTATATGTTTGAGTCATTGCTGAGTAGTAATTGACACGAGAATACATAATGGAACCAAATAGCCATATTATAAGTTAAATATAAATATTTTTATTCAAATTAAAAATGGTAATAATTATCGATACTGCCTTCAACTCTTCTAAAACTCTTTTGTGATAGTTAATATCTAATCAATATATTTTATGACAATTCGTCACATACAACACCACCCTCTTAATTACTCCTAAACGACGCTTATAACTTGAGAGAGGATGTACATATTCAAATTAAAATATATAGTCGACAATCCAAGGGAATTAATGGGTAATCAAGTCAGATCTATAGTATCGCCTATGTCTATTTATATTTATCATTATTCGTTACGAATAGCCAAGACAAAGTAAGAGCTTTAAAATTACTCCTACCCTAACCCCCCTCCCTTCCCAAAATTATTATTTACAAATACATACCTCAAACATACATCTATCTCGAATTGTACAAAATGACTATAATTCAAAACAATAATATCTACACATATACAATGCAAATTAGATTCAAAAGTTATTTTGTATCTTTAACAAATATTATTCCTTTCTATGAACCCCCCCCCCCCACGCCAACCTATAACTTACATCACGTTTTTCTTTGTTTATCGCATCTAAACAACAACGGTGCCATCCGATTGGCCCTTATCAAGTATCTCTTGTAACCTGTCTATCGTATTGTAATAATGTTTTGTGCTATTGTAATCCTTTATGGTCTACAATGACTTCTTTTGCCTTGATTTTCCTTTTTATATCATCATTTAAGCCTCCAATACTGCTTTGAACATATCATAATAAGTAGAGTTAGCGGAAAAGATAAAATGATGGGTACCATAATAATATGATAGAGAATAAATAAATATTCTAAGTGCTGATTATTGTCCCTTTTAATCCAAAGTCTTTAAGTTAGTAACACGAATGAGACTGGTATGATGAATAGTTTACTATTGCATAGGCGTAGCCAGGATTTTCCTAGGGGGAGGGGGGGGGGTGATTAAAAAATAACTGGGGGCTTCGTTTCCAGACCCCATTTAGGGCGGGCCTTCGGCCCGCTTTTGTCCGGGTTACCTTAGTCTATATATAATCATAAAATATTTTTTGAAAGTTAATTTTAATAAAAAAAAAACAAGCCTGGACAAATATGAAATATATTTTTATTAGTTTATATAAAATATAATAAATTAATTGTATATAATATAATAAATTAATTGTATATACATTAATATAAAAGCATGGTAAATTTATTCCAAACAAGTATAAGAACTTTATTTATAAAAAGTAAGTAGACATATAGTTGATATTCATCTATAATATAGAATTAGTTACAAAATATTAGGTAAAATTCCACTTTTACAGGCATATTTGACAAGGGTTAAGTTAGGGTTAGGGTTTTAGATAATATATTACAGTTAATAATTTAACAAATTTTACTAATCAATGCTCTAGATACTAAATATAGCAATAATTTGCATAAATTATTTAACGCCATCTATTTATTTTAAATAAATAATGATATTAAAAATTAATCTTTATATTATTCATCCCACAATGTGTTTAAAAGATATATTCTGATGTCATTATCAATATTTTATAGTTTTCTGTAAAATATATAATTCGCTATATTGGTAAAAATTACTTGATTGTAATTTGATAATTGATAAAATTAGATATACTGTAAATCTACTACATATAATATTTCACTGTTTGTATTGATTGTGCTTTAATTTTTTTATTTAATTTTATCAATAGTTTTATAAATATATTTTACTTTTATTAAGATAAATAAATTAAAATTACTTACTTTATAAAAAATTATATTTGATATATTACATTATTTAATAATTTTATAGATCTATTATGAATAATTATAATATATTTCACTTTTGTCTTTAGACTTATTTTTGGCTTATATCCCATTTCTTAAAAAAAAATTTTTGGTTCACTTTTTATATATATGAATACTTTTTTATCAAAATGTATAAATTATGATGAATAGTTTTATAAAAAAAAATATCAACTTTTACATTCTTTCTTTCAAATTATTGTTTAAGATATATTTACACATTTTGAGGGTCAGGGAGTGGGGGGGAGGACTAAGGGGGATATATTTTATTAGCTTAAAATGATATTCACAAAAAGTGATAAATTTCTGAAGCCCCTGGCTACGCCTATGACTATTCGAAACACTAATAAACAGAACAAAGAATAATATATAAATAATATAAAATAAAAACGCTTACTTTAGATTTCTCTCCCCAATATTTAAGTTTAAACCTTTTTTAATAACATTTTTTTTAAATATTTTTTAAATATTTTTAATTCTAAGGTGAATGAAATAGGATACATTGGACATAGTTAGAGAGTAATATGTAACTAATTTCTGGTTGCCCTAGCTTATAATTGGCAACCTATTGTGACTTATATAATAATATTTGTTAATAGAATTCGATAATGTTAGTTCTGGGCAGATATCTTATTAATAAATAACAGAACATAGAACAATATATAAATAATATAAATTAAAACCCTTACTTTAGATCAGTATAATTAAATTACTGAGTTAATATCACATCTTAATTTAATTCAGGCTTTTTCTTTTTGCAGTTTTTTATCATTTTAAATTAATTAGAACTTGAATGACAAGTCTTTTTATCCATCATATTTATACCATTTACTTACTTACTTTCTTTTCTCTTAATTTCGTATGATAAGTTATTATAAAAATTCTGACTTTGATAGAGTATCATAAATTTTTAATATTTTAATGAGTGACAATAAATAATAAAACATCAATGAAACTATGAATAGTGATTATCAAATAATATTATATTAAAAGGGATAACGGCATTATATTTTGATAATGTAAGTCATAAATAATGAAATTAATACTAAATCTTATTTTGTTTATTTATAATAAAATGCTTTAATAAATATTTTGAAAAAGTAAATGTGTATCTTCGAGTCATATGCCCCCTTAATGTTTAAATTTCTTGATAATTTTCAGAAAACCTAATTTTCAACTATGAACACATCATAATAGCTAGAGTTAACGGAAAAGGCAAAATGATTGTTACCAGATTAATGAGCTGAAAGTCAGTAAATAAATAATTCAAGTGGAGAATGTTGATCCTCTTAATCCAGAATTTGTGGGTCAGTTGCATTAAACTGAGGGGCATGACGATTATTAAAGCCTCCATCAAAAATACCCTGAGTAATGTTAGAAAGAACTCTCTGTTCCAATTATAATAGTGCCTACTGGTCAAATACACAATTATTTCCATTTGGGCTATGTCATAATTGTTCTCTATCACAAGTTTATTTTTCTTGTTGAATGCTTTCCTATCTAAATCTTTACTAATTTTACCTGTATAAATTCCCCCGAGATCACTTGCCTGTACTTGATTTTTAGATGTTATCATGATTGGTAAGTTTATTATTGAGGTCCGATGTTTTTTGTCGATCAACCAACGTTTGTCCTTCATCCCTTTGGAAATCGAAATTATGAAATATCCCATTATAGTTATGATAATAAACTTCCCTATCAGTTCTTGAGAAATTTCATAAATTAGCTTGATTAAGTTTTCTCTCTTAGTAGATCTAGTGTTTCTCCATATGAGGGAATAATATATAATCATAGGGAATAGGTTATCATCTAAAAGATAATTGCTATTCTGACTTAAATTGTAATCATGGAGTAGGAATATAGATGAAACCTTGATGATCACCAACTTATAATAGTTATAAGAGAGTATGTATAGTATTCCGATAATAAATCACAAACGGATAACACTAAAAAAGTTTTTTTTGAGCTACATCAATAATGGTACTCAGATTCATAGACCGTGTAAATAAACTTGTTCAAGGCATAGAGAAAGGTTGCGAAAAAGTTGAAACTTGCGATTACAGACTTCAACGGTACGTGAAATCTGGCTATGATTCCACCCATATGATAGGTATAGTTTGAAGGCCTTGGAATTTCCAAAGTTTTTAACAATAAACTTTGTGAAGGCTTCTACCTCTAAATCTATGCCCCCTTAGTTTTCAGAACTCTTCTGATATCCTCCATTGTAATGAAAGAATCGAAAACCAGGGATCCAAACCGAAACGAATATCGGTTCGGTTCAGGTTCAGGTTCGGATAAAAATAATGGTTTAAGGTTCAGGTTCGGTTCGCAAAAAATAAAAATATCGGTTCGGTTCGAACCTCTAAAAACCGGTTTGAACACATTTGTATTCAAACCTACATTAGGATTATGTATCAGGAAAATTTTTTTTTTATTTCATAATTAAAATAAAAACCATCATTTTTATTAATTGCACATTATAAAATAATATTTGATTTATAAATATAACAAATAAATATATCAATGATTAATATAAATATGAACAATTACTTAAATTTTTTTTATTAAATGCACAATTAATATATTTTTAAAATTCGTCTCACTCAAATTACATCTATAAGGAGATAATATAAATTTAATTGTTGAAAAACATCCTTCCACACTAACTTGGGTAGCTGGCATTGCCAGTATGATATCAGATTTGATGTGTCATTTATAATACTATATGTAAAAATTTATATATTAGATTTAATTTTTTTCATTATAATTTATAAGCTTAAAATATTTAAAAAATATAGTAAAATGGCAATACACTAAAGTTTATAAAAATTATGATTGATAATAATTTTTAAAACAATTTGAATATAATTAAAATATTTGCAATATACTACTAGTAATAACTTACACATTATTTTATAAGCATAAAATTATGAGACTCGAACCTGTTCAGAGGCATTTTAGCGGTTCGGTTCAGGTTCGACTAGAAATTTTTTAGAGGTTTAGGTTCGGTTTAGGTTCGATAAAAAATACAGGTTTTTAGCGGTTTAACGGTTCGGTTCAGGTTCGGTTTGGATCCCTGTCGAAAACCATCATTTCCTTTCTCCTCAACCCGCTTTTGTTTATATTTTTCATCTATACTAGAGATATACTCTAAAGTTGATTTCGATCTTTTAATCCTACTTATCTTTTCATAATTCCTATTACTTGAAATGAAAGTAGGTGGAATAGTGAAAAATCGAAGATTATAGTAGATTTGCTCAATTTTTTTCTTATCTGGATCGGAGGGAATACATTATATTTGCTCATTTCAGAGACACATAAAATTTTCCTAATATGTTCGAACGGTTTATTAACCAAACATTCAACGGAATTGCGAATCACTATTAGGCTAATCATCAACAAGTCAACCAGACATAAGCTCAATAGAATGATATAGGATGATGAGTCTTCCATTTCCCATTTATTTATTTTAGATCCTCCGTTTGGAAAGTCGTAAGATAAGAGACTAAAATCATTTCCTTTATAAATTCCTCTTTTATATCTATCAACACTATATTATTATGGTAACGCTTGTCAGTGATGATCCTTTTTGTTGGAGAGGAAATTGTAGCAATATGATAACCCACCATAGCCTCTATATCAGTCACAGGTGCATCTTTAATTTTCACAAACAAACTTAATGCGCGAATAAATTTGGACTTACATCGTCTCGCAAGCCTAACAAGCAACTCTTTTATCTTTTTAAATTTAAAACTAAACCACATTGTTGTTGCCGTGTGGGAAATTATGAAATTACGAATTCAATTGTCTATGGGATGCCTTTGTATTAACTTAATCAAGTATAATATGAAAATCACATTTATAATCGTCCCCAAAAAGGCCAATATTGGTGCTCAAAAATGTTCATTTATGAGATGTCGATTTTGAAACACAAAATAATGATAGGGCAAATCAACTTGGTGGCAAAGTCGGTCCCCCTTTATGCTCTAAAATTAAGTGTAATTTCCTAGATTATTAGAAACATTTTTTGCTGGATTGAGACATATGTTTTTTTTACATCCTCCAGAATGGAAATATAGGTATTTATATATGTTAGATTCTAAAAGAATTTTGGCCACTTTTCATAAATTAAAGCCAATTGCTAATTTATTCCTTATTATAGAAAGATTAGTAATAAAAAAATATAAATAATATTTAGTTAATGATTTTTAATATAAAATGGAATTGATAAATAACCTTCACTCTAATTTCTCTTTGCATATATGTATATGTATTTAATTATAACAATTATATGTTGCGTGGGTAAATTAACTTGTTTTTATTTTACAGATATTATCAATATTTTAAAATTACCTAATAAATTAAATAAAGGTTAATTTAATACATTTTTTTTTATAAACAAATTATTTTATGAATTGAAGGTTGACCTCTAATTATTATGGTATTCTAAATATATATTTAATACTATTAATAACTGTCAGATTTCTTTAACTCTATCATTTGCCAAAAATACATTCCAAAAAAATTTATTATTAAATTTATATAACTTATTGTTTGTGGGTTTTGCAAAAAATTTTAAATTCCTAAAATTTGTTATTCTTTATAAGATCTAAATTCAATTAACTAAACATCCAAAAAATGTACTCCGTCAATTTGTCATTCATATAAATCCTTTCAAAAAATATCTTTTATTTTTTAGATTTTACTATTCTCTATATTTATGCGTATTTAATTTTATTTTGATCATTATATTGATATAACATCTTTCAAATTAACGCACTTGAAGCGACTTAATTTTCTTTAAAGGGATTTCCTAGAATAACTAAATTTTAGGGAAGATGTGTATTTAAAGGTGCATTAATGTTGTATTTATTTAAAATTTTAATAGTATATTATTATTTGAAAGAAGCTTAATTTTTTTTGTTCGGAATTTAACAAGCCCTTAACTTATAGATTCCTAAAGAAATCTAATAAAATTATTGAATGAAATAATTTATAAATATAAAATTCTAATTGAAGATTGATAGATTTACACATTTTATAGGCATTTCCGAATCAACTGCCCTATATGAGAAAAGTTTTACTCATCTAGAGAACACTTATTTTTCTCTTCAGGCAAACTTTCTATTTTAAATGCAATCAGAGTTTCAACCCTTGAGCATAACGGTTCGGTTAGTTTTGGTTCGGTTAGTTTTGGCTCGGTTAGTTTTGGTTAGGTTAGTTTTGGTTCGGTTAGTTTTGGTTCGGTTAGTTTTGGTTCGGTTAGTTTCGGTTTTCAGTTTAAAATTTTATAAACATTTTTTTCCATTTCAGTTTTTTTGAAGATATTCATATCGGTTTGGTTTAGAATTTATAACTGTTATTTTCGGTTTGTTCTGGTTTATATAAGTTAATCATAAATTATATATATATGTGACAATGTGTTATTTTTACAACTTTGAATCATTTTTTTGAGCGCGTTTTTTTAAAATTTAGAAATCAGATTTTACCAAAAAAAAAAAAATTAAATTAAGTAAATGATAATCCTCTCCTCTTCTCCCCTAATATAAAGTTTTACATTATTTTTTATTTGAATAAAACATGATTCTTAAACTTTTCCAAATGCTTTGTGCCAAAAAAAAAACTTTTTAAATATTCAAAGAAAGTTCAATATTATAACTTTATACAATATTTTAATATTTTTTTTATCTAACTAAAATATTAGCCATCTATTATCTTTTCAGTACAATGTGTAACTTTTATCTGTGTTATGTTTCCATGAAATAAAATAAATTAGATAGAGGTAACAGTTTAATTCTATTCTTTATCCCTTTCTTTAAAGTTAGGTTAGTTATTAAAAAAAACAAATATTATTTCAAGGTTCCCTAAAGGTGCAGGATTGCTTGTTGCTAAATCTTTCGCTAATTGTATATCATTCCTATATATAAACTTTAGCAATGAGAATGAATAGCTTAATTTTTTTTCCTTCTAGGTGTTCGACAAAACTTTGTATAAATCCCTAACTCAGCAAATTTTGATTATTTTTGAGAAAATAAGAAGCCTACGCTCTTCAGAAACTAAATAAAAACCTTCGTCGATTGAAAAGCCAAATCTTAAAATAAAAGGTGCTCTCAGATTGGAATCCACTCATAACTCTCTAGCCGAACCTTCCCACTATACATATATCAAATACACTAACAAAAGCTTTACCCCAATATCCTCTTAACGTCATTTTATATGTGCCTCTTAATTTATTTTTGAAAAAAAAATGAAAGAGGCCATCCTTTACTTTCATATAGCTTAGCAGATCGTGCAAAGGACAAATTTCCAGGCACACCCAATGCAATTCCTTGATCCAGAATTGAAGTCCTCTCAAATCCCGCTATAATTGAACCACCAGAACATTTTTGATTCGATGGAAGGCGGCCTGAAGGAATCGCCCTGATCCTATAGAAACGGGCCCAATTTATGGTTTGGGACATTTAATAGCTTAATCCAACCAAACTCCAAGCCTAGTTGAGCAAAAAGAACAACAAAAAATTTCCAAATATTCTCAAATATCAGAAGATCACATCTTTATCCCAATAATATTTACTATGTTAACCTCCTTTGGTAAGCTTGCATTATCCTTCTTCAAGGATTTAGGATCTCACATCTGCAAGCATACTAGTGATCCACGAGGAGGCTTATTTCTCATAGGCTCTCCTTAAAGAGAATTATCAAAGTTTCAATTGCCATCTTTCCACATACCTTTGCTAGACTCACTTTTTCTTCCTTATTCTCATCATTTTACACTATATTTCACATTTATATTATTGGAATTTATTATTATTTTTCGTTTATAAATTTAATGTTAATTATATTAATTGATAAAAATTATAAAAATGTTAATCTTAAATAAATATACATATATATTATATAAAATATATATATAAATATTAAAATAAAAATATTTATATTTGTATTCGGCTGATCTGATATCGTAATAAAAAACAGAATACTTTTTGTTATTTAATAAATACTAAATATAAAAAGTATTTGAATTTTTAATAAAAGATTTCACGTTACTGCCTATGCAATACATAGAATTTTGAAACCTTAATGATTTTAGCAGATAGCAGATTTAATTTCCTTAGCTATTTTTGTTTAAAATACTTTTTGCCTTTAATTAGTTTATAATTTATAGTCTCTAATATGATTTTCTTGGGAACTGTCATTTATAAGGGATCTCCATTCACTAGATATCTAATCTGAGAAGATTTTAGTTTAAAAAGATACTAACACTGTGGATTTTATGAATCTCTCGTATATTCCTATGCCATTTTTTTTAAATAAGTTATTTCTTTCGTTTTGATTTTAGTAATTTCTCTTTAATATTTAAATATATTTATCTTTTATACCAGGTTCCTTTAGTAATTCTATTTGCACTTATACATACTAGATATCTTGTATCAATATTTAGTATTTATAATACACAACACCATTTTATGATTTGAGTCGAACGCAACATCATGTAATATTTTGAGCACATGAAAATGTGAACGTTATTTATATGAGAAGGAATAATGTGTATAAATCTGTCTAATATTCGTGTGGTTTTAAAAAGTATTGCCAATCCTTTAAAGTATAGTAGTAAATTTTATGCCGCATACTCAAATGGTCACTGCTTTAAAATTCTTGCTAAGTTTTTAAATATGAACAGCTAATCCATTATCTTCCTCACCTCTCAGAATTGGAAATTTTTCTTTGTATCATTTGGCTAAGCGGGATTCTTGTAATATATTAAATTGATATTTTATTATTGTGTTTTAAGGATACTATTTATGATAATTGATTGATTATCGCAAATGTACTTTCAATGAATATATAAACGTATTATTGAAATTTGTTTTAGCACAATCATAAAAAAGTACATTTTCCAAAGATTGATCTATGCTAGTTTTATTCCTATATAATTGAGGATAGAGCTAACTTCCTATACTTCTAGGCAATTCTAATTATACCCCCGGATTCAGGACAATCTCAAGGACCTATCCATGTAGTTTATAATTTTTGAAAATCTTAGTAAAGAATCCAAAAGTGTATAATAAATTACGCGAGATTAAAATAAAGCACAAAAAGTAATGTGTCTTTTCCTATGCCATTATAGTTATTTTTCTTATATTTTATTGTATGTTCAGTTTTTTACGTCCCTATTTGTTTTACATTTTACAATATAAATGTAAACCAATATATAAATAAAATATTCATAGAAATATAGTTATATGTTTGAGTCCTTGCTGTGCTGAGTATTAAATGACACGACGTACATAATATTTTTATTCAAATTAAAAATGGTAATAATTGTCAAAATTGTCTTCACCACTTCGAACTACTATTTAATAATTGACACCTAATCTAATATAATTTACCACAATTATTCACGTAAAATACCGTCCTCCTTAATTACGCCTAAACGACGCCTTGAGAGAGGATGCACATGATCTAACTAAAATATATATTCGTCTAAACAATAATCCATGAGTATAACTGGGTAAAACAGTCAGAACCATGAATCCTCTCAGACTATCGCCTATGTCTATTTATCGTTTTCAGCATAATCTAAACAAAGCCAGAGCTTCGTAATTCCCCCCCCCCCCTCTCCGTACAAAATAACTATAATTCAATACAATATATTATACGTATACAATGCTAGATTAAAAAATTCTATTGTATCTTTATCAAATATTGTTCCCTTCCACGCCCCCCCCTTTCCCGCCATTCCATATCTCGCATCACGTTTTTTCTTATCATAACGACGATGGTACCATCCTATTGGCCCTTTTCGCATACTCTTGGCAAGTTTATAGTATTGTAATAATGTTTCGTGCTATTGTATTCTTTATGGTTCTCTCAATGACATCATTCTTTCGCCTTGATTATACTTATTGTATCATTATTTAATTGTCCATTACTGCTATGAATATATCATAATAACTAGAGTTAACGAAAAAGATAAAATGATGGTGAAATGGTTTGCCGTTGAGTCCACATCGGGGAGAGAGAGCGGAGTTGGTCCGAGATTATCGGAGAAGGGGATTGGGGGACCGGACCTGGCAGGCATTTTAGTCGTAGAATTAAACCGGATTTTAAGCTAAAAACTCGAATATTTATTTTTCTAAATAGATAATCGTACAAAATAAAAACTAAATATGTTATCTTTTCATCGTCAATAAAAATCGGGAAGAAACAAAAAGGACGTAAATTTAATGATGTATAATTCATTTTTTGGGGGGGGGGGGGGGTCCTAATTCACTAAAACATTTTACAATCTAACAACAATAAAAAAAATTATATCTAAGTATCGTTATAATATTAATTTCATGTAATCGCCAATCTCGAAACCAGTTTTAAGTGAATAAAATATCAAAACAGGCTTGGGTATGAAATTACGAATATCGTACAAACAAAAGAAAATGTATATTATAGTACCACTAGAAACACAACTGATGGGTACCATAAATGAGAGTAAATAAATATTTTAAGTGCTGCTTATCGTCTCTTTTAATCCATAGTTTTTTAAGTCAGTTACACGAGAGAATGGAATGATGAATACGTTGATCAATATATCATGAATAGTTTGCTAATGATTTATATATTGTCCTTCCTAAAATTAAATAAATCACAGATTAGCCCTTTCTCCATTAATCGGTTAAATAAATTTGAGAACCCGGTTATTTAACGGGGCAGGTCCGTAATTTATAAAAATGCTTATATGATTTGAAAATATTAACCAAAAGTCGTGATGAACAACCTTTTATCTAGCTAACTTCTTTTCCTTAATATTTAGGTTTCAGCATAATTTAATAATAATTTTTAAAAATATTTTTAATTTTCAGCTAAAAACAGTACATTGGACATAGTTACAGAGTAAATATGTTATTAATTTCTGGCTTGTGATAGATTATAATTGGCAACCTATTTTGTGACATATAATTATATTTGTTAGTATAATTCGATAATGTTAGTTCTGGGCGGATATCTTAATAATAAATAACAGAACAAATAATAAAATATATAAATAATATAAATAGAAACCCTTACCTTAGATTAGTATAATATTTTTTTAACATTATAACTTAATTCAGGCCTTTTTTATAGTGTCTTATTTTTTTTTAAATATAAAATGAAATATTTTATTATTTAAATATATTTTACCTTTGATTTATTTATCATTTACTCAAGGACATATATTAATACCTAGACTGACTATATATCAATGAAAACAGCTGGGAACGCCATTTTAATCACACATATCATTTTCAAAAATTTTAAACCAGAGGCCGATTTATTCCTATGTCTGACGCAAACTTTATTAAAGAATTACCTGACGAGATAATAAGGAAGCAAGTTATCAATTTAATAGTAATTTTTTACATAAGGATAATAACTATATGGGTTACCAAAATGGCGGGTTCAGCTGATTTGCAATCAGTGACGCTTTCAAAATTATTATGAATGCATCTTCAGTCTAGGTATTATTATAAGTCATTGATAATAAAAAAAAAATTGAAGTTTTGTTTAACTGAGAATATTGATTTCTGTCCGTTGTTAGCGCGTTATTAACTAAGTGTCTGTCATGTTCTAAATAAGATTTATCTCGATGATCGTTTTTTTTAGATAAAAAGAAATATACCCAAAGTCCTACATTTTCTAACCCGTTTATTCTATAGAATGCTTCGCTCGCTACAGAGCTATTAACTTTATAATCTTGAGCTAATTAGGGTTAGCCAACTGTCTAATTCTCCTGGAACCCATTCATATCACTCGCTGATGGAAAATGACTGATGGGCTTACTTACATTTCTTGATTCAGAGGAAAATACCTTATTTGGGATTTCACTTGTGTCTCCCACTTTTCTTTAAATAAAAACATTTATCCGATCATTACAGCTGATAGGTCCAAAATTAGGATATATCGCGACTTTTCAGATCTTCACTTATCCCAATAGTTATTTCTACCAATGGGCCCCTAGGTTCTCTAGGCTATCATTTTTTGAAAGATTTTAAGAAAATATCTCAAATTAATAGGTGATCATAGGTCCATTTTTAAACTCTACAATTAACTCAGATAGCAGTCTACTGAGGCAACTATCTTAGTTTCCTGTTTTCATTTTTGTTTCTTAATTTGTTTAAATATTTACATTTTATTTTGGGGTAATGTTATATGACGTCAGTCCACTTGCTAAACACGACCGAAATTTATTAAACTGCAATCTCATTTATATTTAAGTGTATATTAACGGATAACTTGGTCAAGTCCGATCTAATTCATGTTACTTTTTCTTTTGCTTTTTTGGCTATTAGTCTATACCTAAATAAGCAGCTATTTAGTAATAAGTCAGCCTAATGACACGGCCTCAGTGTTGTATTCTTCCATAACACAAATTAAAAATGTTAAAATAAAATTTAGAATAATCCTTTATTTGCCATTATTATGGTGTAATCTCCTATCAAAAATGTAAGAAATATATTAATTTTTTTCCAATACTTTCCCGGTTAGCCTTCCACGCCCCAAACAGCCGGTGAATGCGTTTACTCATCAAGTAGATCGGGGTTCGGATCCAGTAAGTATTGGGGTTTTTTTCTGGAGCTAACTAGGTTGTTGTGTACCACGGGATCTATTATATAGTTGATCCGAAAAAACGATTGATTCCATCGGTTAATATATTATTGCATTTTAAATAACACTGACCTTTGTTTAACATATTGTTACATCTTGCTAACTTGGCACCGTTTAACATTAAACCAAATTTTGGTTGTTTGGTTCCGAAGTTAAGACTGAGTTTAAAATATTTATAAAATTTTTTGAAAAAAATGTTTTTGCGTTCTTTACTTTTGAAAGAATAAAATAACGAAGAGCTCTGTCTTTCCTCAAAAAAAAGTAACGTGACATTACATTACTTTCATTGGCGTTACTTTAACTTCCAGCGAATTTTCAAGACTACTCTAAAATTTTATTAAGTCTCTTAACCATCTTTTTTTTAGAAATCCAATAATGAATTCGTAAGAATTTATAACTAAGAAGGGATTAACAGATAGTAAGTAATACTAATTTAATTTTTAAAAAATTAGCGACGGATATATAATTTATTTGACAATTTACACACTTTATTTAATAAGTGTAATGTCATAAATGGTAATCATTTTTAAAGCATTTCGGACATTTTGTTTATTATTTCTCCAAATGCGAAAAAATCTTGTTCCAAATTTCTTGATAGATTTAGAATTGAATATTATTTCTGTTCTTTTTTTTTATTGAAATGTATTAAGAAAAGATCATTATAGCTAAAGTTACGGGAAAGGTCAAAGTAATGGATAGTAGATTCGCAATAAGAAGGCTCAAAATTATGAAATCAACATTTTGATTGCTAACTCTGTTTTGCCAAAATTTGCCCGTTATTTCCAATAAAGAAATTGGCATATTGAATATTAAAGCTCCCGCCCAAAAAACCCTGAGTAACGTCAGAAAAAACTTCCTGTTCCAGTTGTAGCAATGTCTACTTGACAAGTTATCACAATTTAGTATTTCCTGCGAGGTTTTATCATTTACAATATTCTTTACAGAGTCGTGGTTAGCCATTACCTTAGACCATTTAGTATCGCCGTCAGTTTCATTTTGGTTACCACTATTTATCCCGTTCTGAGTATCAATGGTTCCTTCTACTTTGATGTTAGAAGTAAACATAATAAAAGAAGTTTTTACTATCGAGTTCCAGCGTTTCTTGTCAAACAACCATCTTTTGCTCGCCATCTCGTTAGCTAGCGAATTAATAAGATAACCCATTATACCTAACACGATAAACTTACATACCAATTCTCGGCTCACCTCATAAATCAACCATGTTTTTTTTGATGTGCGAGATGATCCAAAGCCTAGCTTTCTTTTTTTAAAGGAATAATAGGTAATCACCGGGAATTTATCATTACTTAAAAGATGATAAATAGTATTTTGATCAAATGGGTAATCTTTAAATAGAAAATAAGATGAAAGCCTGATTACCACTACTTTGTAATTGAAGGTGGTGGGTAAATATAAAAGAAAGGATAATAGGAAGCAAACCATTATTGACAGCAAAGTTTTGTTCACGTTACACCAATAATCGTATTCCAATTCGTAGGTAGTGCATATAAACCTATTCATCGTGTATAAGACGGTTAGAAAAAAATTGAAATTTATAAGAATTAATGTTAGAGGCAACTGAAGTTTAGCCATGTAGAAGTTCCATCCATATGAGAGATATAGTTTAAAAGCCTTGGAATAGCTTAAGTTCTTAATGAAAAACTCTATGAAGGCCTCTGCCTCTAAATTAATTTCCTCTGAATTCGCTGAAATATCACGATGTTCATCATAACTAATGTGCATAGGTCTAAAAACGATGTTTTCCCTCTCTCTGACTTTGTTTAGACTATTAGTCTCTTTTATACTAAAGGTATGACCTATTAACGTTTGCTTAAATTTTTTAATAGTGCCCTTTTTTGGGCGAATGATAATTTGTGTTGACTCGAAGGTAGGTGGAGTAGTGAAAAATCTAAGATTATCGTAAATATGCCTAAATTTCATCTTGTTATTCTGAATTAAAAAGGAAAGATTATCGTTATTCTTTTCACGCACACTTAGAATTTTCCTAACATGTTCAAAGGGTTTATTAGCCAGGCATTCCACTGAATCACAAAAGATAACTAAAATGATATAGGATGATGATTCTTTCCTCTCATCTTTATATATTTTTGATAGCGACTCTTTTGTTCTTTTGCAAATTCGCCTCCTACTATCATTGCCATAACAGTTAAAAGTGTTCATATTTTGGGCGGAGATGGAAGCAATCTGATCGCCCACCAGAGTTTCTATATAATTTCTAGGCTTTTGTTTGATCTTTATAAGATAGTTCAATGTGCTAAAATATTTTGGCTCGCATATTTTTGTTAGCCTATTTAATGCTCCAACTATCTTTCTTGACTGAAATCTCAACCAATTTCTTATGAGAGCAGTGGCATATTCTACATTTCGAACCTGGTATTCTAGAGGATGCAATCGAATCAGCTTTATCAAGTAAACAATGACAATTGTGTTGACGAAAATTCCAAACAGGGCTAATATGGGCATGACCTTGCAAAATGCATTTATAAGAATTTGGCTCCTATACAAGAAATAGTGATGAACTAAGTCTATTGGATTGTCGTATCCATCACCTCCTATATTTGAGTTTGTTTTTAATAAAGCGATTATCGGTTTATTAGAAACATTTCTTGGTGACATAATAGATAATTATTTTTTGATTCGCATTACAATCGAGTAATATATTTCTTAAATATTATGATTCATTTAGGTTATATATACATTTTTTGTAATATTATTTTAAAAATATTTTATTTTGTAAATAGACCAAAAGAAGATCGGAAATATATTTTTTTGAATTTCTTTTAGAACAAAATATATGGATAATATTTTGGTAATGTAATTTAGTTAGAAAAAAGAAAAATAAATATATAATTAATTTTTTTTAAAAAATAAACCAATTTAACTAATTAACGATGACCTTCATTAAAGTTTATTCCTGGCATGTAATTCATTCGCAATCTTAATTACATTTACTGCCTGGGTAAATTAATTTGTTGTTATTTTTCAAATATTAGGATAAATAAAAATAACGAATATTAGAGGGAAAAGAAGCTACAAAAATGTGAAAAGGGTTTACAAAAAATAATTAAATTAAGTAAAGGATAATCCTCTTTTCATCTCTTTTTTTAAAGTAATATCATGAAAATTTTCTAAAATTTTCCTATTGCATGGTGCCAAAATACTTTTTTTTAATATTCCAAGAAAGTTCAATATTATTAATTTATACAATTTTTTTTCGTAACTGAACACATCGATAATTCTCATCCTTTGATTTTTTTTTTTCTAACTAAATATATTAGCGATTTATTATCTTTTCAGTAAAATTCTATATATTATTTGTTATTTCAGAAAAATAAGCATTTTTATCTGTGTTATGTTTCCATGAAATAAATGAAATTAGAGGTAACAGTTAATTCTATTCTTTATTAGTCCCTATTTTGTTGAAGCTGGTTAGTTTTAAAAAAAACATAACTAATATTACAAGGATCCCCAAAGGTGCAAGATTACTAGTTGTTAAATCTTTCCCTGATTGTTTATCTTCCAGTAATAAACTTTAGTAATGAGAATGAATGGCTTAAATTTCTTTTCTATTCATATTGCACCTTCAGGATGCCTGACTAAACTTTCCATGACTAACTCAGAAAATTTAGGATGCCGCATCCATCATTGCCCATTATTCTTGAGAAAACAAGACGCCCACGCTCTTCAGAAACAAAACAAGAATTTAATCGATGGAATTAAAAGCCATATCTTAACATAAAAGGTGCTCTCATATCGGTATCCACTCATAACTCTTTACCAAACCTTCCCAGAATACGTATATCAAGTACCCTAATCATACCCCAATATCTTCTTAACTTCATTCTATATGTGCCTCTTTATTTATTTCTGACAAAAAAATGAAAGAGGCCATCCTTTCCTTTCATCGAGTTTCATCTCATGGTATTGATTACTCCAAGACATCACTTCCCCTTCAATATGCTTACCTCTCATTCTTACTAAAATAACTACTAACATTTGCAATAAAATTTTAAGAAGTGAAGCCAGTGTCGGCCAATTCCATTTTGGTGTGCTAGGCTAATTACATTTCCAAAACCCTATTATGATATTCAGCCAATTGCAATAGGTTCTGCATTACGAGTCTTAGTTGGTAAAATTATATCTTCATGTTTTTTTTTCTCCGAATTGGAATTATAGGTATTTATATGCCTTAGAGTTTAAAAGATTTATTTTTTGGTCACTTTTAAAAAAACTAAAGTAAATTGATAATTTAATTCTTATTAATAAAAATAATAACAATACATGTATGGATTTAATTTCGTGTTTTAATACAGTCATAACACTATATTTTGCGTAAGTAAATTAATTAATTTTTATTTTTTTAGATATTTAAAAAATTTGTAAATTACATAATAGAATGAGAAGAGAAAAAAAAATGTTTAAAGAAAAATAATTAAAGGTCCACGTCTATTTATCATTTATATTTTAAATTTTTTATTAAATAATTTATATCATATATTTTTATCTACTTTATTTCTATGATTTGCCATAAATTTATGCATTCCAAAAAAAAGATTATGAACCTATTAAAATTTTCAGAATCATAAAATTTTTTAATTTAAATAAAGAAATGTTTATAGATTGCTTCAGCTTGAAATTTTGGCGAATTTTTTGCATGGCATTTTTATGGTTACTATCGTTTTTTTAAACTTTATTAACCATTTTTTTAAAAATGTTAATAATTGTGTAATTATCATGTCATCAAATGAAAAATGTCCCCAAATATATTTTATCTGCGGCGATACAAACATTTAAATAATATATTGATCGCAGTTTCACATAAATTATGTTATAAGTGCAATCATTAATTGCGCAGTTTTATTTAGTATTATAAAATATACATACTACTCTTCTATTTTAAAAAAAAAGAATGTGAGAGATTTGCTAAAAAAAAATAAAGGTCATCTTTTATCTTCCATCTAAAATAGTTAAATTTCCATAATATGGACGTTGTATTCTCTGCTAAAAATATCTTATAGACATAATAATTTAATTTTTTTTAAAAACTAATTGGAACTGGAATCAGACAAAAAAAGAAAGAAAGAAATCTTTTAGTTCTATATCGTCAGTTTCACATTCGTAAATACTCATTATAAATATAAAATGGAATAAAACAAATTTAATATCTTAGTAATTCATTTTAGGATTTAAATCCAAAATTCAATTATTACTTTAATTTTGTCTTGTAATCAATAATACAATTCAAACCAGTATATTAATGCTCACTTTCAATCCTCGTCTGGTATAAAGACGACGGAATCATTAGAGAACCTCAATTGGAAACCAATAAGGCCATACATTTTATCAAGGAAATGGGAAGCCCTGTTATCTCATTCTCAACCCCACAAAATCCGAATTTGTGCAAGTAAACTCCTCCGATCAAAATTCCAACAATTTCAAACCTCCTGGGAAGAGCTAACACATCTAAATTCCTCAGAAGATCTATTCACGGCAATCAGTGTCTATTTTCACTCCTGTCTTAATGTTTTTCTTAAGTTTGGTGACCTCCTTGTACCCTAGCATAAATCATTCTTCCTCTTTAAAAACTTCTTTAATATTCCACGCATACTTTATGCTCTGCGATCATTGTCTATTTTTAAATATTCTATCCCTATTTATGAAAAGGAAATAAAAGATCTAACCCAAAATATTTTGAATCTAAAATTCAAAGAAACAGCTTGAACTACCAACCAAAAGTGGTGGTTTAGGAATTAGATCTCCCACCGATTTTGCTCTCATTGCTTTTATTTCGAACAGTCTACTTTCGAAACCCACAATCACGTCCCGCAGCTCACAAAATGACTTTTTCTTAGATGATGCTATCTGGTATGGAAGGCACGCTATTATGATATCCCATCGCTCGAATCCAATAGACGGAAGTAGTGACATAGGCCAGTTGTAGCATGCTGGGTTGAAACCCTAATATCTAGCATGCTCCCAACAGATCTCAATCTCTCTTCACTTCTTTACATGTAAATGGGCATGAATTTTTGGAAGTCATTATTACCAAAAGTCTTCAATTCCAACTAATTAACCTAAAAATGTGCTAACTTACACCATAGGAATCCTCCTAAATTGTACAATAATCTTTTCTCACTTCAGCACTGGCTGCATATCCTCATAAACTCAATGGAAAACAAAGCTTACATTTCAGATTGTGCAAAGCATGAAGAGCATTGAAATCCGCTCAAATACCCGCTATATTAAAACTACCAAGACTTTAGATTCGATTGAAAGCAGTCTGATGGAATCACACTGGGGTAAATTTCTGGTTTGAAACTCTTGTATAGATCTATCTTTATCCAATCAATTTTCAAACCTATTTGAGCAATAAGAACAACATAATATTTTCAAATATTCGGAAATATCATAAAATCATATCTTTATCCCAATAATTTCCGCAATCCTTCTTCAAGAATTAAGCATCTCACATCCGCAAGCATACTAGCGATCCGCAAGTCAAACAGAGGCTAGCTATAGCTATCCTTAAAGTGAATTATCAAACAATGGCAGTCTTCTTTCCACAGACTTTTGCTAGATTTAATTTTTCTTCCTTATTCTTATCATTTTACACTATATTTTACCTTTATATTATTTAATTTGGAATATATTTTTTTTCTTATATAAATTTTGTGTTGACTTATATTAAATGTTAAAAAAATTTTAATTTTAAATAAATAAACCATTTTCTAAATTATTTCTTTCATTTAGATTTTATTAATTTCTCTTTATTATTTCAATATTATATTTATCTTTTATCCCCGTGACCTCTAGTAACTATACTATATTTTTGTTAATAGATCTCCTATGCACTTATAAATACTAGACAACTTATATCGATATTTAGTATTTATATACTACACCATTTTATGATTTGAGTTGAATGCAACATCATGTAATACTTTGAGCACATGTAAATGTTAATGTGAGTTATATGAGATGCTATAATGTGTATAAATCTGTCTTTCGTGTGGTTTAAAAAAGTATTGCCAATCCTTTAAAATATAGTAGTAAATTTTATGCTGTAGACTGAACTGGTTACTACTTCAATATTCATGGTAAATTTCCCAAGGCCATTTTTTATGAATTTATTATCTTCCTCACCCCAGAATTTATAATTGTGTAATTTTGACATTGTTACTTGTAGTATGACTATGACCAATGGGTTTATAAAATAATTTATCTTTAAAACTTTTATTAAGTATAGAATTACAAAATGTACAAAGTTAACGTAAAATTTATATGAATATATTTAATTAAATTATATAAAATATAGGATCCATTAAAACATTAAATTTGGTTCCTTTTATAGGGAAAATATAAAACGGAGTAAAAAATATATTGTTATGGCTCAATCATAAAAAAAAGGTCATTTTACCAAAGTTGATCTGTGCTAGTTTTATTCTTATATAATTTGGGAAAAAGCTAACCCCCCCCCCTATACTTCTAGACTTTCTAATTATACTCCCAGATTCAGGACAATCTCAAGGACCTATCCTATAATTAATAAAAATCTTAGTAAAGAATTCAAAAGTATAAATGAAAAAAAGAACAAATAATTAAATATATGAATAATATAAATAGAAACTCTTACTTTAGTTTAGTATAATAAAATTACTCAGCTAATTTTTTCACATTATAACTTAATTCAGCAGGCTTTTTATTATGGTTTCTTATTTTAAATTAATTAGAACTTGAATGACCTTAAACCATTATCGACAGCAAAGTTTTGTTCACATGCAATCGAATTAACTTTATCAATTGACAATCGTGTTGATAAAAATTCCAAACAAGGGTAATATGGGCATGATCTTGCAATTTTCATCTATAAGATTTTGGCTCCTTCACACGAAATAGTGATGAACTAACTCTATTGTATTGTCATATTCCATCACCTCCTATATTTGAGTTTAGTGTTAATAAAGCGATTCTTAATTTATAACATTTATTGGTAACATAATTAAATAATTATTTTTCAATTCGCTCTATGATTGAAAATAATATATTTCTTATATATAATTATTTATTTTTAAATATTTTTTTTAAAACATTTTATAATGTAAATAAACAGAAAGAGGTGGTAAAAAATTTTTTATTTTTTGATTTTCTTTTAGAAAAAAAATCGTATAATATCTTGGGTGTGTAATTTAGTTAGAAAAAAAAGATAAATAGAAATTTATTTCTTTTTAAAAATAAATCGAATCAACTTAACTAATGAACGGTCATCATTATAGTTTATTCCTGGCATGTATTTCTTTCATGAACCTAATTATAATTATGATAAATATTTGCGTGGGTTAGGATAAGAAAAAATAGCGAAATATTAAAGGGAAAAGAAGCCACAAAAATGTATGAAAAGATGTTGCAAAAATGACCTCTTCTCATTCCTGCTAATATAAAGTTTTAAATGATCATTTTTCTAAATAATATCATGAAAATTTTCTAAAGATTTTCCGAATGCTTCTTAAACATTCCAAGAAAGTCCGATATTATAACTTGACACAATTAAACCTTCTACTTATTTCGAAACTGAACCTGTCGCCAATTTAATCCTCTGTATTTTTTTTCTAACTAAAATATTAGCGATTTATTTTTTTATCTTTTCAGTAAAATTCTATATATTAATTGGTTATAAGTGTAACTTTTATCTGTATTATGTTTCCATGAAATAAAATAAAAGGTAACAGTTATTTTTATTCTTTATTAGTCTCTTTTTTTTTTAAGTTAAGTTAGTTAGAAAAAAAACACAAATATTATTTCAAGGATCCCCAAAGGTGCAAGATTGCTAGTTGCTATATCTTAAGCTGATTGTATATATTCCCTATTGCTAAACTTTAGCAATGAGAATGAATGGCTTAAACTTCTTTTCATTCTTGGTGTCCCCAAATTTTATATGAAAATACATGCCTCGAGCATACATCTATCTCGAATTGTACAAAATAACTTTAATTCAAAACAATAATATCTATATTATACATATACAATGCTAATTAGATTCAAAAGTTCTTTTGTATCTTCATATAAAATAATGCTCTCTTCCATGATCCCCTCCTGCCATCCTATTGGCTCTTTTCGCATATCTCTTGGTGTTTATCGTATTGTAATAATGTTTCCTATTGTATTCTTTATGGCCTCTCCCAATGACATCATTCTTTCGCCTTGATTTTTTGTTGTTGTATCATTATTTAATTGTCCATTACTGCTATGAACATAGCATAATAACTAGAGTTAGCGGGAAAAAAATGATGGGTACCCTAATGATATGAGAGAGAGTGAATTAATATTCTAAGTGCTGATTATTGTCTCTTTTAATACAAAAAGTCAGTAACACGAATTAGACTGGCATGATAAATATTTTGCGCAATATGATATCACGAATAGTTTTAATGGATACCTTAATAATAAATAACAGAACGAAGAATAATATATAAATAATATAAATCAAAACCCTTACATTATATTTCTCTCTTCGATATTTAGGTTTAAACCTTTTTTTTAATTAATATTATTTAAAAATATTTTTATTCTCAGGTGAACAAAAACAGGCTACATTGGACATAGTTACAGAGTAAACATGTTACTAATTTCCGGTTGCTATAGCTTATAATTGGCAACCTATTCTGACTTATTGAATTATATTTGTCAATATAATTTGATAGTGTTATTTCTGGGCGTATACTTTAAAAATAAATAACAGATCAAAGAGTAATATATAAATAATATAAATTATTAGCATATTACGGAGCTAATTTTTCCCCATCTTAACTTAATTCAGGCTTTTTTTTTCTTTTTATAGTTTCTTATCATTTTAAATTGATTAAAATTTCTTGCTTATTTTCTCTTCTCTTAGTTTCGCATGATAAGTTATAAATATTCTTACTTTGATAGAGTATCATGTATATTTTTTAATATTTTATTGATAGAAAATAAAGAATAAAACATCATCTAAACTATGAATAGTGCATTATCAAATAATATTATATTAAAAGGGACTACAACTCCATATTTTGATGATATAAGTCATAAATATGAAAGTAATACTAAATCAGTTTACAATAAAATGTTTCAAAGAATTTTGAAATAGTAAATGTGTATCTTCAAGTCATATACCCCTTATAAATTTCTTGATAATTTTCAACTATGATAACATCATAATAGCTAGAGTTAGAGGAAAAGGTAAAATGATTGTTACCAGATTAATGAGCTGATAGCCAGTAAATAAAAAATTTAAGTGGAGAATGTTGATCCTCTTAATCCAGAATTTGTAGGTAAGTTGTATTAAAGTGAGGGGCATGACGATTATTAAAGCCTCCATCAAAAATACCCTGAGTAATGTTAGAGAGAACTTTCTGTTCCAATTATAATAATGCCTACTGGACAAATTGGTGATACACAATATTTCTATCTGGGTTGTGTCATAATCGTTCTCTATCACCAGTTCATTTTTCTTAATTACCTTGGATGCTTTTCTATCTAAATCTTTACTAATTTTATCCTTATTAATTCTATTCCCGAGATCTCTTGCTCCCTGTACTTGATTTTTGGAAGTTAGCTTGATTGGTAATTTTATTATTGAGGCCCAATGTTTTTTGTCGATCACCCAACGTTTGTGCTTCATCCCTTTGGAAATCGAAATTATGAAATAACCCATTATAGTCATGATAATAAACTTGCCTATCAGTTCCTGGGAAATTTCATAAATGAGCTTGATTATGGTTGCTCTCTTAGTAGATCTAGTGTATCTCCATATGTGGGAATAATATGTAATCACCGGGAATTTATCATCTAAATGATAATTGCTATTTTGACCTAAATTGTAATCATAAAGTAGGAATATAGATGAAACCTTGATGACCACCAACTTATAATTAATATAAGCGGGTATGTATAGTATTCCGGATAATAAACCGCAAACGCATAATGCTAAAAAAGTTTTTTTTGAGCTACACCAATAATGGTACTCAGATTCATAGACCGTATAAATAAACCTGTTCAAGGCATATAGAAAAGTTGCGAAAAAGTTGAAACTTGCAATTACAGTTATCAATGATGCGTGAAATCTGGCTATGTAGAAATTCCACCCATATGATAGGTATAGTTTGAAGGCCTTGGAATTTCTAAAGTTTTTAATAATAAACTTTATGAAGGCTTTTACCTCTAAATCTATGCCCCCTAAGTTTTCAGAATTCTTCTGATATCCTCCCTTGTAATGAAAGAATCGAAAACCATCATTTCCTTTCTCCTCAACCCTATTTTGTTTATATTTTTCATCTATACTAGAGATATACTCTAAAGTTGGTTTCGATTTTTTAATCTTACTTAACTTTTCATAATTGCTATTACTTGAAACGAAAGTAGGCGAAGTAGTGAAAAATCGTAGATTGTAGTAGATTTGTTCAATTTTTTTATTATTCTGGATCGGAGGGAATACATTATATTTGCTCATTTCGTGGACACATAAAACTTTCCTAATATGTTCGAACGGTTTATTAGCCAAACATTCAACGGAATTGCGAATCACCATGAGGCTAATCATCAACAAATTGACCAGACATAAGCTCAATAAAATGATATAGGATGATGAGTCTTCCATTTCCCATTTATTTATTTTAGATCCTTTTGGAAAGTCATGAGATATGAGACTAATATCATTTCCTTTATAAACTCCTCTATTATGTATATCAACATTATAATTATCATGGTAACGCTTGACAGTGATGATCTTTTTTGTTGGAGATGAAATTGTCGCAATATGATAACCCACCATAGTCTCCACATCAGTCACTGGTGTTTCTTTAATTTTTACAAACATACTTAATGTGCGAATAAATTTGGACTTACATCGTCTCGCAAGCCTAATAAACAACTCTTTTATTTTTTTATATTTAAATCTAAGCCATTTTATTGTTGCCATGGGTGAAATCATGAAGTTTCGAATTCGATCATATATAGGACGCCTTTGTATTAACTTTATCAAGTAGAATATGACAATCACATTTATAATCGCTCCAAAAAAGCATAATATGGGTATTGCTTTGCAGTGTGCATTTATGAGATGCCGACTTTTATAAATAAAATAATGATGGGGCAAATCACATGGGTTGCCAAGTCGATCACCTTTCATATTTGAAATTAGGTGTGAACTGATTCCTAGATTATTAGAAACATTTGCTGCTGGCATAGAACATATATTTTTTTCCCATTTCCTCCAGAATGGAAATATATGTTAGTTTGTAAAAGATAATGTTTTGGCCACTTTCCATAATTAAAGCAAATTGCTAATTTATTCCTTATTATAGAAAGATTAGTAAAAATATATAAAATATTTAGTGAATGATTTTTAATATAAAACGGAATTGATGAATAACCTTCATTATGATTTCTATTTCTAGTATATATGTATATGTATTTAATTAATTATATGTTGCGTGGGTAAATTAACTTATATTTATTTTTTTGATATTATCAAAATTTTTAATTTATATAACATATTAAAATGCTATAATTTAATATATTTTTAAAAAAATATTAGTATTTTAGGAATTGATGATCGGCCTCTAATTATCTTAGTATTTTAAATATATATTAAATAGGTATTAATATCTATCCACCTTTTTTAACTCTATGATTTGCCATAAATTCTTACATTCCAAAAAAAATTTATATAACTATTAAATTTATATAATTTTTTTGTGGGTTTTGTGAAAAATTTCAAATTCATAAAATTTGCTATTTTTTAGGATCCAAATTTAATTGGATTAAACTTCCATAAGATGCACTCTGTCAATTTGTCATTCTTTGGCTAGAAATTCTATATTCATTTTCAAGCCATAAATATTTTATATTTTTTTAGATTTTACTATTCTCTCTATTTAAAGTTTGCGTATTTAATTTTATTTGGATCATTATATAGGTATAACATCTTTCTAATTAATGCAATTGAAGCAACTATTAATTCTTAAAATGGATGTCCTAGAATAACTATATTTTAGGGAACAAGTTTATTAAAAGGTGCATTTATGTTGTATATATATTAGTATTATTATTTAAAAGAAACTTAATTTGTTTGTCTGGAATTTAACAAGTCCATAACTTCTAGATTCCTAAAGAAATTTAATAAGATATTTGAATAAAAATAATAATTTATAAATACGAATTCTAATTGAAGTTTGATGGATTTACACTTTACATAGGCATTTTGAATCAACTGCCCAATATGAGAAAAGTTTTAATTAAGAATAATTATTTTTCTCTTCAGACAAACTTTCCATTTTAAATATAATCAGGGCTACGAACCGTTAAGTATAGCGGTTCGGTCAGCTTCGGTTTTTAGTTTAAAATTTCATAAACGTTTTGTTCCATTTCAGTTTTTTTGAAGATATTCGTATCTCGGTTTAGAATTTTGAGCGTGAATTTTAAAATTTATCGGATTTTACCAAAAAAAAATATATTAAGTAAATGATGATCCTCTCCTCTTCTCTGCTTACTTTTTTTTTTTGAATAGTATCTTGAAAATTTTCTAAAGTTTTTCCGAATGCTTTGTGCCAAAAAAATTTTGGAATATTCTAAGAAAGTTCAATATTATAAGTTGGTACAATTAAATCTTCTATTTTTTTTTCGAAACTGAACCGTTGCAAATCTTATCCTCTGATATTTTTTTCTAACTAAAATATTAGCGATTTATTATCTTTTCAGTAAAATTCTATATAATGATTAGTTGATTCAGAAAAATAACTGTAAATTTTATTTACAATGTTTTGATGAAATAAAATAAATTAGAGATAACAATTAGTTTTATTCTTTATTAGTGCCTTTTTTTTAAAGTTAGGTTAGGTTAAAAAAAAAGTTAGGTTAAAAAAAACACAAATATTATCAAGGTTCCCCAAAGGTGCAATTCTAGTTGCTAAATCTTTCGCTGATTGTATATCTTCCCTATTAAACTTTAATAATGAGAATGAATGGCTAAAATCTTTTTTCTTTCTTGGTGTCCGCAAAACTTTACATAAATCACTAACACAGCAAATTAAGATTATCTTTAAGAAAACAAGACACCTTCGCTCTTCAGAAAAAAAATAAAAACTTTATCGATTGAGTTATCCAAATCTTAAAATAAAAGGTGCTTTCAGATTGGTATCCACTCATAATTCTCTAGCCGAGCCTTCCAACAATACGTATATCAAGTACCCTACCACAGCCATTATCCCAATATCCTCTTAACTTCATTTCTATATACTTCTTAATTTATTTCTAAAAAAAATGAAAGAGGCCATCCTATCCTTTCATCGAGCTTAGCGTGCAAAGGACGAATTTCCAGCACACCCAATGAAAATCATTGATCCAGAGAGCATTGAAGTCCGCCTAAATATCCGGTATAATTGAATCACCAGGACATTTTTGATCCGATGGAAAGCGGCCTGAAGGTATCGACTTGATCCCATGGAAACGAGCCCAATTTCTGGTTTGGGACGTTTACTCCTTTCCAAATATTCGAAAATATCAGAAGATCACATCTTTATCCCAATAATATTCACTATATTAACCTCCTTTGGTAAGCTTGCTATATCCTTCTTAAAGGATTTGGGATATCATATACGCAAGCATACAAGTGATCCACGAGAAGGCTTCTTTCTTAGAAGCTATAGCTCTCCTTAAAGAGAATTATCAAAGTTTAAATGGCCGTCTTTCCACATACCTTTGCTAGACTCACTTTTTCTTCCTTATTCTCATCATTTTACACTATATTTCATATTTATTGACTTAAATTAATTGATAAAAATTATAAAAATGTTAATTTTACAAAAATAAACATATATAATTTTATTTTTTCTTTATTATAAAAATTCATTTTATAGTTATTATTATTATCATAAAAACAAATATATATAATATACAATGAACAATATACATATATTAGAATAAGAAAAAAAAACAAAGAGAAAAAAAAGGGGGGGGGGCACAAAAAGTATTGAAGTTAAAATTAAACATTTTGTGGGATGAGGCTGCCTATGATGCTAATGTAATTAGCCTTGTGTAAAGCTATGGCGAGTCTTTGTCTTTAGAAGAAGCCTTCGTGTTTATCTGTAAGTTTGCTTATGTGAGAGCCAAGTTCCTTGAAAAATGATAAAGCACATTTCCCATAAGTTGTAAGGGTAGTGGAAATGATGGATGAAAATGTATTCTTGAGAAATTTTGGAATATTTAGCCATTTTAAGTGACTCCTTTTTCTCAAGAATGTTAAGGGTTTGATTGGATTATACAAGTGGATCAATACACAAATAATCCCAGACCAATTATTGACCACGCTTTTAAGGAATTTGAGAAATCCCTTCAAGCCGTTTCCCATCAGATCTGAAAAGACCGCAAAGTTCAAGAATAGAGGGAATTTGAGCGATCAAAACTCTAAGGATGATTGAATTGCATAGATTATGTCCAACAAAACCCTTTATACGAACGGCAGGGGAAGCTATGTCTTTTATTACCCAAAACAGCGGATCTGCATCCTGAACATGTGTGGGGTTGGGTTATTAGGCAGTTTAAACCAATATCAAGCGTGAGTAAGCTCGTTTTGGTTCAGTTGTAATTGCATATTAACTGAGAGAATAGCTTCAAGGAACTCCCGAATCATTAAGCAAGGAGAATAAAGGACGGTCAGTAGGGGAGACCGGGGATGGTTGGGACACTTTTCGTTCAAACCTTAATAATTTTAATATTAATAGACTAATCTGAATAATTAAAACATCTTCTGAATCCCAGAAGTATAGGCTATTTGAAATAATTAATATATATTTTATGAAGATTATATTTTTTTAGAAAATTGAATTTAAAAAAAAAAATTTTTTTGTCAAACTATGACAGACTCTGTGTTCGTTGGGACACATATGTGATAGTTGGGACACTCGTGAAATAGAGGTCTAAATAAATTTAATCAGTAATCCAGTAAGACTAGAGACTATGACACATATGATTTTATTGATAATATTGTAATTCATAATCAATAACTATATAAAAAAAATTTTAGCAAAATTTAGGAAATTTATTTTGGAGAAAAAATAATTGTAAAGAAAAAAATGTAAAAATTTTTTTTTTAATCATAAACATAGCGAAAGATAAGTATTTAATTATTAATTATTCATTATTCACAATACTAAATTAATAATAAAATAATAAAATTGTTTATAAAATGAGCTAAAATGGCGTGTCCCAAGTATACTATGACCAACTATGACCGAGCCCTCTAACTTTATAAATATCATCCAAAATCATATTAATTCATGATTAATTCTGAAAGTTTGCCAGATTGAAAAATAGGGTTTAGGCTATCCTAAAATCTATTTATTATGATTTTTGAAGCTTTATTTATAAATATAAACAATAAAGTTTGCAAATATTTTTTATTACTTTTGGTATGCCAAAACACATTTTCTTCTGTAAAAATTAAAATACTAAATATTTTTCAAATCTTTTTTAGCCAATCATGTATGACTAAATTATCTATGTTAGGCTCAAATTTCCAGTCTTATAAAATAATAGCTCAAATTATAATTAGAATGTCCTAACGTTCCCCTGTACTCAATGTACCCCGGTCTCCCCTAATTGCATTCTGGAAAGGATAATTCAACATTGCAATGATAAGCCTATCCCAGTCCTTCAGCCTATTCGTTTCAGGAAGAGGATGATCAGCAATAATCCGTGCTTTCCAATCGATGATAGCAACATTATAGGATGAGTCGGGTTTTATCAAATGAAAATTTACTATATTTTTTGTTAAAAGACAACTGGATATGAAGGCTGTTAAGGCGAAATTGAACGGAGATCTGATACCATGTCCTACCATCTTAGTAGTTAAGAGGCTTGTGTCCATGCAATTTCATCGAATTTAAGGTTTAGAATATTTCTGTTTAGTACTTTAATCCCATTTTCATAAACTCCGAGAGGAATGGGAATTTAAAAATGGGAGTTGATCGAAGCGCATTACGAGGAATATTGAAAAAGTTTTCAAGAGGAAAAAATTTTGAAATGGCTTGGAGATCATATGGGTTATGTATCATTATTCAAAATTATGAAATGAACTTTCATATATTAACCAAAGAGGAAGAAAAATATATAGATGAAAATCATATTAGTAAATTATGCCCAGCTATTAGTAGAAAAATTTTATTTTTACTTGTTTTCAACTCTCAATACACCCTTAATCCTGATTATGATTTTAATAATGCACATAGTGAAGAATTTAGTAAAGAACCAAATTTAGAAACATAACAGAATCATATGGAATATATATAAACATAAATTGATATATATAGACAAAAATGGCAAATACATTAGAACTAAGAAAATAATATATTTTATAATTTTATTACTCCCTTTATTTTACCTTCTTCCAAATTATTATAAAAATTACATATTATTTTTTAATAACCTTTTATCTCTAATACTATATTTTTCCTCCATCTTTTTTCTTACTTTAATTTATCCTCCATTTTTTCTTTTTACTTTTAAAATTTTAAAATTTTGAATTTATCCTCCATCTTTTCTTTTCTTTTCTTTTATTTTTTTTTTACTTTACCAAAATTTTTTTATTTTTTTTTAAATTTTGAATTTTAAATTAATCAATATAAATAAAGTTTTTTCTAATTTAGAATGCTATTTATTTTTTTACATTAATAACCTACTTTTTCCAAAACACGTTTTTTTCTTCTCATTACTATTAATATACCATGCTTTACTACAATTCTAAAAAAAAATCAATATTCTCAAATAAAATATACTAAATAAAAAAACTAAATGTTTGGAAGAAAGAAATTTTTCTATTCTTATATTCTTTCCTTTCCATTTCTATACTCATTACTAACATATACAAACAGCTGGGATGTAATCTCACCCTTTTTTTACTTTTACTTCTGGGTTACAAGGTTTGTTGGTATCCTTGAGTAAAAAAAATTGGCATAAATATATGAAGGATGGGCCTTCATATAATTCAGGTCTATGACCAACGTGCTATTAAAGATAAATACTAAATAAAAAAAAAGGTTTTAAAATTTAAATACAATATTTCACTTTACTGTCTAACCCTGTCTACAATACATGGAACTTTGAAACTTTTCCACTTTTATTATGTCGGGAATGATCAAATAGCACTGAATGCATCGATTAACTTAAACATTGATTTAATTTCATCTTTTTGCTAAAAATACTTTTTGTCTATAATTAGTTTATAACTTATAGTCTCTAATACGATTTTCTTGGAAGTGTCATTTATAAGGGATCTCGATTCACTAGATATCCAATCCAGGAAGATTTAAAAAGACAACTAATTCTGTGGATTTGAATAAATCCAACGTATATTCCTATGTCATTTTTTTTTTAAAATAAATTATTTCTTTCATTTTACGTGATACGTGATATATAGCGCATTTGCCCTCTGTCATTGAGTAACAACAGAGCTACGCTAGGTTTTCCTCATTTCCATCTAATTGGAAAAAGTTAATTTGGGTATAAGTTAAAAATATGAGGAACCCTCCACACGTTTGTGGACAAGTCGCAGGTACTTGTACGCTCAACATTTCGAAAAATGTCGCAGGCGTCCATAGGCTTAAAAAAACCAAAAGGAGGGGTGCAAAAAAAGAGCCTATGCCCAACTACTGCAGTTTAAGTTTATTACTTTAAGGGTGATTTATGGCTGATTTTAAGTTTAAAGTTTTTATAGAAGAATTAAGATAAAGTACTTACCGATTCAATTTGCTATTTGTCCTGATTTAGAAATGTCACCTATTATGATTTGGAAAAAAGATATTGACGATTGAAATTTTAATCACAGGTGATATTTTATTCGAAATATTTTTCTTTTATTCTGAAAAGTTTTTTTAATAGACTTTTTGCAATTGTTTAATTTAATGAATTGTTTCATATTTTAGATTTAATTCCATTACATCTTTAATAGTCTTATAGTACCAGAGAGATTTATATTTTATATATTGTTTTTTGTTATAGATGTAAAGCCATGTAATGGCATCATGAACTAAATTTTGATCCGAATTTCTTATGATATAAGCCAAAAATTGAATGCAGCATTTTCTCAGGGTGATGTGTATCGGAGTATGTTTAGATGTTTTCCATAAATTATTATTTGATATAACTTTCGGATAAAAAAAGCCATTTATGATTCTAAGACAATTATTTATAAAGGATTGGAGTCTCCTATTTTCTGCTTTATTAAATTCCCATAAGTCACCCCCAAAAAGAAATATGGGGATAATTATAGAATTAAAAATTCTAAGTCTGGTGTAAACGAAGATTTCCTTTGTTTTCCATATTTTCATATACTTGTAAAAAGTCCCTTTTGCCTTTTGTATCCTTATTTTCATTTTTTCTTTACAGCAGCCCTTGTTGTCCAACAATATGCCTAAGTATTTAATTTTATCTACTATCTTAATAATATTACCACTGTTGTAATTGTGGTAACATGCAAATTTACTAGATTAAGAAAAACGCCAGACAGGCAAATTACTTTTAAACAAAATTACGAAGCCGAAAGATATTCAAAGCTACTCAAGAAAAAAGAATTAAATTTCGATACAAATTGAGACTATGCAAATGTTGATTAAAGAAAAAGGATATATAATGGAAAAATTATGATGCGAAAGATGATTAAATAATGATTTTACGAACTTAATTTTTAATTTTAATTTTTTTATATTATTTTAATTTCTTATTTATAATTATGTAATTAGTATTTATATTAATTAATAAAGTATTAGTAGTTAATTTATTTATACTATTTATTTTATTCTCTAAATTCTTTCAACCACTATAATTGTTGGCCGAAACATTATATTCTATGGACATATTCAGTTTACATAAAATACTAAAATGTTACAATGATGTTGGAGAGTGTAGGCGACAGGGCAATTTCAACAATTCAGTCTAATTAACTCCGAAAAGAAATTCTAAATAAAGGGGGAAGGGGATGTATGAAATGAGTATCGACACTAAGACAAAGAATGAGAGCAATAAAACAACGGTATTAATATTAATGGTAGTGATTCGGAAAAGAATAGAATTAGTCGTTTAACTAAAAAGAATTCGTCACAAGAGATCGTTATAGCTAAAAGTAATCGTTTATATATAATATTAGGTTGTGGATTAACCAAAAAATCTTCATAAAGAGAAACGGCTTTTCGTCATTAGAAAATTTATGCCGCAATCGAACTCAATTAGAGATCGGATTTTTTTATTTTGGATCAAAAGAGACAAGAAATCATTATTGTATAAGAGATCTTAAGACAAAGTCAATATCTTGACAAGCGACTAGGTAGAACAAGTGGTCAAGACCAGGATGCTATCTTTAATCGTTGACAAATTATCGCCAATTGCTTATCAAAACTTTAGTATAGGATAAAAAATCGATGATCTTAGAAACAAGAAGTCGTGGAAACAATCGTTACTCGCAGACAAATTATCGTCAGTGGTTTACAGTCATTAGTTACTTGAAACCGTTAGAAACAAGCAAAGACTAGGATATTGGGATTAAAACGAAATATAATTAAAAGAGCTAGAAGAATGTATCGGGAATCATGATAACAGAAGTGAATCGAGTTCGTCAATGGCCTATAGAGATCAAGAGATAATCGTTTACAAGGGGTTGACAAGAAACAGAAGGATTCAAGAATTTCAGATTGTAATCGGATACAAACAGTCCTTAGAAGTGAAGAATATTAGACAATAGACCGCCGTCGTTATAAACTAGAAGACATTAAAGATTAAGACAAATAGATTCGGTGGAGAAACAAGATCAGTAAAGTCAAAATCGGAAGAAATGAGATCACTCGCAGAATGGTGGGACTAATCTAAGTGGAAGGGTGTTGTAATTGTTGTAACATGCAAATTTACTAGATTAAGAAAAACGCCAGACAGGCAAATTACTTTTAAACAAAATTACGAAGCCGAAAGATAATCAAAGCTACTCAAGAAAAAAGAATTAAATTTCGATACAAATTGAGACTATGCAAATGTTGATTAAAGAAAAAGGATATATAATGGAAAAATTATGATGCGAAAGATGATTAAATAATGATTTTACGAACTTAATTTTTAATTTTAATTTTTTTATATTATTTTAATTTCTTATTTATAATTATGTAATTAGTATTTATATTAATTAATAAAGTATTAGTAGTTAATTTATTTATACTATTTATTTTATTCTCTAAATTCTTTCAACCACTATAATTGTTGGCCGATACATTATATTCTATAGACATATTCAGTTTACATAAAATACTAAAATGTTACGACCACCAATTATGATATTTGGATTTTGGGCTGCACTAGGGGAAGGAAGAATGACTGTTTTGTTAAAATTTATTTTCAAACCCATTTTTAGACTTAAATTTTATAGTAGGTATAACAGATTTTCCGTTTCATTGATGCTGAAAGACGCAACAGCGATGTCATCCGCATATGATATTATCCTATTTTCTAGATGTAACTTTGCGTTTGAGCTCAGATCTATTAAACTCGCGGGTCCCGAGACTTCATTTATAATTTTATACATTATGATATTAAACAGAAGAGGTGAAAGTACACATCCTTGTTTCACACCTTTCTTAATCTTAAAAGGGGGGGGGGGATGTCTTATTGTTGATTTTGATACAACCGGTAAGATTCGTGTAATGATTTTTTAATATGTGAATTATATTTGATTTAATCCCGCATTCCAGCAGCGTCTTCAGTAAAGCATCATGATTTACATTATCAAAAGCTCTGAAATCAACAAAAGTGAAGTAGGCGTGAGTTTTATATTTTCAACATTTTTGTATAATTATTTTTAGTGCTAAAATTGGTTCTAGTGTATTTTTCTTTGGTCTGTAGGCACAAATATATTTTGGAAGCAAGGTTGGCAGAGATGACATGATTTTGTTTTTTTATCAGAACCATGAATATTTTAGACACAGTAGATGTGAAGGCAATCGCGCGATAATCTTTGATTTTTTGGGTCTTTTATCTTGGGGAAATTACATAATAAAGAGATATTCCATTCTTTGAGAGTTTCACCTTAATCCCAGATTTTGTTAAAGAGAGGTAGTAGATAGGAGGATATTGTTTGGTGCTATTTTAAGATGTTGAGACTTTATTTTATCTAGCCCAGGAGCTTTATTATTACGCAGTTTAGTGATTGCTTTCCCGATTTCAACAGTGGAGAAACCGGACGGAGGTGGGATGAGTGTTCTCTTATGTTCGTTTGATTATTAATTTTTAATATCTCAATATATTTATCTTTTATCCCATTCCTCTAGTAACTCTACATAAATAGCTTGTTAATAGATCTCCTTTGCAAGTATAAATAGTAGATATCTTGTATCGATATTTAGTATTTATAATACACAAGGCCATTTTATGATTCGAGTCGAACGCAACATCGTAATACTTTGAATACATGAAAATGTGAACATTATTTATAAGAGAAGATATAATGTGTATAAATCTGTCTACTATTCGTGTGGCTTTAAAAAGTATTGCCAATCCCTTAAAGAATAGTAATAAATTTTATGCCGCAGACTCTTACTGTTTCAAATTCTTGGTAAATTTCAAAGGCCATTTTTTAATTAAAGAAAAAGTGAATATATTATCTTCCTCACCCCAGAATTGAAAATTGTGCAATTTTGACATAGTTTCTCTGTATGATATGGCCAAACAGGATTCTTGTACGTAATATATTAAATTGAAATAAATTGTATTTAATTATTGTGTTTTAAGGATACAATTTATGTTAATTGATTGACGCAAATGTACTTTCGATGAATATTTAAACGTTTTAGTAATGTTGTTTTAGCACAATCTAAAAAAACATCAATTTCTAAAGTTTGATCTATTCTAGTTTTAATCCTATATAATTGAGGATAAAGCTAAACTCCTATACTTTCAGGGCTTGGCATTCCAATTATACTCCCAAATTCAGGACGATCTCATTGACCTATCCATATAGTTTATAACTTTGAAAATCTTTGTAAAGAATCCTAAAGTGTATAATAAATAACCAAGATTAAAATATAGCACAAAATTACTATGTCTTTTCCTATGCCATTATGGTTATTTTTTTTTTATTTTATTGTATGTTATTTTACGTCCCTCCTTGGTTTATTTAAAATATAAATGTAAAACAATATATAAATAAAAATATTTAACATTAGATAGAAACCTAGATATATGTTTGAGTCCTTGCTGAGTATTAATTGACACGACGTATACATGATGGATATTAATTTAACTATATTATAAGTTAAACATAAATATTTTTATTCAAATTAAAAATGGTATATCGATATTGTCTTAACCTCCTCGAAAACTACTTCGTGATAATTAGCGCCTAATCAAATAATAAATTACGACAATTCTTCACTTACAACACGGTCATCCTATTAGGATTTTAACTTTTTAATAATTTTTTTTAAAAATATTTTTAATTTTCAGGTGAGCAAAAACAGGTTAGGGGAGACCAGAGCTAGTCGGCGCAAGGGGGCTTGCCGGTTCGAAAGATTTTATTTTAAAACCTGTAAAGATTAAAAATTGAAATTTAGTTCTAAAATAGAATTCTATAATATCCATAATTGGGGATGAAAATAATTTATAATATTTAGGTAGTTAAATTTTTATTCGTTATGACATGTTTATTACGTAAAAGTTACAATATTTTCACTTAATATTATTAGGTTGTATTAAAAAATTAAAAGTTTAAACACGACAAAATAAACATTATATGAAAGTTAAATATCTATTTTAATATTTGGGAAAGTTTCAGATTGATATATAATGCTTAAATATATGTTAAGATCAAATTAGTAATATTACCACCATTGAGGTTAGTAGAATCGTGGCTAGTCGGCGTAATCAGTCACTTTTTATTATATTATTATGGTACACAAATATATATGCAAAATTCAAAATAGTATAATTTTTACTAAAAAAAGATTATGAAGAAAATATAAAACAGTATGAAAATGATATCTCATTAAAAAAAATATCATTTATTACAGGTTAAAATATAATATTTTATAAATGTAATATTAAATAATTGTTATTATATAAATTTATTAATATGATTAATTTTTTATAATACATTTCAATTTTAATATAATATCAGTCCTAAATAAATAACTCACAAACTAAAATCTTCACATACATATTGTGATAATATATTATATAAATGTAATATATTAAATAATAATTATTATATAGATTTATTAATGTGATTGATTTTACATAATACATTTCAATTTTAATATAGACCTAAATAAATATCTTGCAAACTAAAATCTTCATATTGTGATAATATATTATATATTGTCACAGATATTATATATATTGCATATATAAATTTTAGCCTGATAATAAGATAAATTAATTATATCTAGCAAACAAATATAATATATATATTTTTTTCAATTGACAATATAATATGGTTCAAATTAATACAATTTATTAGATATGAACATTTTAGCCTGATAATAATATCAATATATTTAAAATGAATTATATTTAACAAACAAATATTAATATATATATATATATATATCTATTTTAATTGACAATATAATATGATTCAAATTAATTCATTTATAATTTTAGTCATCAGATTATATTTAGCCTGATAATAAAATCAAATGATGTTATATATTTAAATATAGAATTAGATAAATTTTGAGTAAATTTATTATTAATAAAAATAAACATTAATAAAAAATTAATAAAAGATGTGTGTATTATATATAAACAGGATGATAAAAGTTTTCATAATTTTGAAGATTGGTTTCAATGTAGAGTGGTTCTCTGTCAAAAAAGATTGTTATTTTATTGTTATAATTGTAAATACAATATTATATAAATAAAGTATCATAATTAAATATTAAAATCTGAAAAAAAATTATTTGTCCCATAAGAAGCCTAATAAACTATGAGATTCGGCTAACCCCATCGATGATCCCACTAACCATGGGTTAGTGGCTACTAGGTTCAAAAAATGACTTTTACTAAAACCTTTCTAGAGAAATAATTATTAAATATTTAAAAAATAAAAGAGTATATATTTATAAGTTGTCAATTGGTATTTTGTAAGATCTTATATTATCATTATTTTCGTGGCTATGTTGATTTTGACAAAAATTGCGCCGATTAGCCCTGGTCTCCCCAACATTGGACATAGTTATTTAGTAAATATATTACTAATTTCTGGTTGCTATAGCTTATAATTGGCAACCTATTGTGACTTATAGAATTATATATGTTAATATAATTCGATAATGTTAGTTCTAGGCGGATACCTTAATAATAAATAACAGAACAATCGAAATCCTTACTTTAGATGAGTATAAATGAATTAATAAGCTAATATTTTCGCATCATAACTTAATACAGGCATTTTTTTCTTTTCATATATTCTTATTATTTTAATTAATTAGAGCTTGAATGACTTTAAAATCTTTTTATTCATTATATTTATATCATTTACCTTATCTCTTAGTTTTGTATGATAAGTTATTATAAAAATTCTGACTTTGATAGAGTATCATGTATATTTTTTATTTTATTGAAAAATAAAGAATAAAACATTAAAATTTTGAATAGTGCATTATCAAATAATATTATATTAAAAGGCTCAACAATTCTATATTAGATGATGTAAGTCATAAAAAATGAAAGTAATACTAAATCATATTTTATTCATTTATTAATAAAATATTTCAATAAAAATTTTATAATAGTAAATATGTACATCTTCGTCATACATATTGATGCTTAAATTTCTTGATACAACTATTAACACATCATAATAGCTAGAGTTAGCGGAAAAGGCAAAATGAATATTACCAGATTAGTGATCTGATAACCAGTAAATAAAAAATTTAAGTGGAGAATGTTGATTTTCTTAATCCAGAGTTTGTAGGTTAGTTGCGTAAAAGTGATTGGCACGATGAATATTAAAGCTTGCATCAAAAATACCTTGAGCAATGTTATAGAGAACTTTCTGTTCCAATTATAATAATGCCTACTGGACATATTGGTGATAAACAATATTTCCATCTGGGTTGTATCATAATTATTCTCTATCACCAGTTCATTTTTCATAATTATCTTAGATTCTTTCCTATCTAAATCTATACTAAGTTTACCCTTATTAATTCTATTCCCGAGATCACTCTCTCCCTGTTCTTGATTTTTGAGTATTAGCCTGAATGGTAATTTTGTTAATGAGTTCCAATGTTTTTTGTCGATCACCCAACGTTTGTCCTTCATCTCTCTGGAAATCGAAATTATGAGATATCCCATTATAGTTATAAAAATAAACTTTCCTATCAGTTCTCGGGAAATTTCATAAATGAGCGTGATTAATTGTCTCTTAGTAGATATAGTGTCCCTCCATATGATGGAATAATATATAATCATAGGGAATAGGTCATCATCTAAATGATAATTATTTTGACCTAAATTATAACCTTGGAGTAGAAATTTAGATGATACCTTGATTACCACCAACCTATAATTGAATTTAGCGGTTATATATAATATTCCGGATAATATAAAGCAAATGGATAACGCTAAAAATGTTTTTTTTAAGCTACACCAATAATGGTAATCAAATTCATAGACAGTGTAAATATATCTGTTCAAGGCATATAGAAAGGTTGCGAAAAAGTTGAAACTTAAGAATATAAATACCATAGGTATTAAAATTCTGGCCATGTAGAAATTCCACCCATATGATAGGTATAGTTTGAAGACCTTAGAATTTCTAAAGTTTTTAACAATAAACTTTGTGAAGGCTTCCACCTCTGAATCGATGCCCTCTAAGTTTTCTGAAATCTTCTTATTTCCTCCATTGTAATGAACGAATCGAAACTCATCATTTCCGAGCTCATTAATTCGCTTTTGTTTATATTTCTCATCTATAGTAGAGATATACTCTAAAGTTGGTTTCGATCTCTTAATCCTACTTACCTTTACGTGATTATTAATTTCCCTTGGAGCGAAAGATGGAGTAGTGAAAAATTGAAGATTATTATAAATTTGCTCAAATTTTTTCTTATTCTGGATCGGAGGTAATACATTATATTTGCGCATTTCGTGGACACTTAAAACTTTCCTAATATGTTCGAACGGTTTATTAGCTAAACATTCAACGGAATTGCGAATCATCATTAGGCTAATCATCATCAAGTTGACCAGACATAAGCTTAATAGAATGATATAGGATGATGAGTCTTTCCTTTCCCATTTATTTATTCTAGATCTTCTGTTTGGAAAATCATAAGATAAGATGCTGAATTTATTTCCTTTATAAACTCCTCTCTTATAATTATTATGGTGAAGCTTGTTAGTGATAGTCCTTTTTATTGGAGAAGAAATTGTAGCAATATGATAACCCACCATAGCCTCCACATCAGTCACAGGCGTTTCTTTAATTTTTACAAACAAACTTAATGTGCGAATATATTCGGACTTACATCGTCTCGCAAGCCTAATAAGCAACTCTTTTATTTTTTTATATTTAAATTTAAGCCATTTTATTGTTGCCATGGGGGAAATTTTAAAGTTTCGAATTCGATCATCTATAGGACGCCTTTGTATTAACTTTATCAAGTAGGATATGACAATCACATTTATAATCGCCCCAAAAAAGCATAATATTGGTATTACTTTGCAGTGTGCAATTATGAGATGTCGATTTTTAAAGATAAAATAATGATGGGGCAAATCAATTGATTGGTAAAGTTGATCACCCTTTATGCTTGAATTTAGGTGTAAACTGATTCCTAGATTATTGAAAACGTTTGCTGCTGGCATTGAGACATATTTTTTTTTCTATTTTTTCCAGAATGGAAATATCGTTATTTATATATGTTAGAATTTTAAGAGAAATTTTATTTTGTCCACTTTTCATAAATTAAAGCAAATTGTTTATTTATTCCTTATTATAGTAAGATTAGTAAAAAATAATAATATATATAATATTTAGTGAATGATTTTTAATAAAACATTAAAATGATGAATAACCTTCGCTCTAATTTCTCTTGTCATATATGTATATGTATTTAATTATAACAATTATATGTTGCGTGGGTAAATTAACTTATTTTTAATTTATAGATATTATAAATATTTTAAAATTACCTAATAAATTAAAAGAAAATAAAAGCTAATTTAATATATTTTTTTAAAAAAAATTATTATTTTAGGGAAGGTCGACCTTTAATTAGCATAGAATTCCGAATATAAATTAAATAGTATTAATCTTTCAGATTTCTTTAACTCTATCATTTATCATAAATTCTTATACTCCAAAAAATTTTATAAAACTTTGTGAGTTTTGTGAAAAATTTTATGTTCATAAAATTTGTTATCTTTTAGTATCTAAATTTAATTGGATTAATCTTCCAAAAAATACACACCGTAAATTTGTCATTCTTTGGCTATATTTTTATTCATAAACAAGACATAAATATCTTACATTTTTTTAGCCCTATATTTTAAGTTTACGTATTTAATTTTATTTTGATCATAATATATATATATATATTATCCTTTCTAATTAATGCACTCGAAGCAGCTTATTACTATTCTTTAAAAGGGATGTCCTAGAACAACTAAATTTTTTGTGAAAGAAGTATATTAAAAGGTGCATTTATATCGTATATATTCTTTCGTTAAAACTTTTAATATATTATTTGAAAGAAACCTAATTTGTTTGTCTGGAATTTAAAAAGCCCTTAACTTTGTGATTCCTAAATAAATTTAATAAAATATTTGAATGAAATAATAATTTATAAATACGAATTCTAATTGAAGATTGATAGATTTATACTTTTTATAGGCATTTTCGAATCAACTTCCCATTATGAGAAAAGCTTTACTTATCTAGAGATAAGGTATAAACTTTCTATTTTTAAATATAATCATGGCTTTAAACCGTTAAGTATAGCGGTTCGGCTAGGTTCGGTTTTTAGGTTTAAATGTTATAAACGTTTTGTTCCATTACAGTTCTTTTGGAGATATTCATATCGGTTCGGTTCGGTTTAGAATTTATAACGGTTATTTAATCATAAATTATATATATCTTAGCGGCAACGTGTTTTTGGCACTGTGTTATTTTTACAACTTTTAAATCATTTTTTGAGCGCGTTTTTTTAAATTTAGAAATCGAATTTTACTAAAAAAAAAATTAAATAAATTAAATGATAATCCTCTCTACTTCTCTTCTAATAGTTTTACATTATTATTTTTTTGAATAATATCATGAAAATTTTCTAAAGTTTTTCTGAATGCTTTGTGCCAAAAAAAAACTTTTTAAATATTCCCAAGAAAATTCGATATTATAATTTGGTACAATTAAATCTTATATTTTTTTTCGAAACTGAACCTGTCGCAAATCTAATCCTCTGATATTTTTTTCTAACTAAAATAAAAGCGATTTATTATCTTTTCAGTAAAATTCTATATAATGTGATTGGTTATTTCAGACAAATAAGTGTAACTTTTATCTCTGTTATGTTTCCATGAAATAAAATTAATTAGAGATAACAGTTAATTTTATTCTTCATTAATCCCTATTTTTAAAGTAAGGTTAGTTAAAAAAACACAAATATTATTTCAAGGTTCCCCAAAAGTGCAAGATTTCTAGTTGCTAAATATTTCGCTGATTGTATATTCTTCCCTATTACTAAACTTTAATAATAAGAAATGAATGGCTAAAATTTCTTTTCCTTCTTGGTGTCCGACAAAACTTTACATAAATCACTAACACAGAAAATTAAGATTATCTTAAGAAAACAAGACGGCTTCGCTCTTCAGAAAAAAAATAAAAACTTTATCGATTGAGTTATCCAAATCCTAAAATAAAAGGTGCTTTCAGGTAGGTATCCACTCATAACTCTCTAGCCGTATCTTTCCACAATACTTATATCAAGTACCCTAACACAATCATTACCCCCCCCCATCCTCTCAACTTCATTCTATATGCCTCTTAATTTATTTCAAAGAGACCATCTTTTACTTTCATCGAGCCATACAGATCGTGCAAAGGACAAATTTCTAGTACACCCAATGAAATTCTTAGATCCAGAGAGTATTTAAGTCCGCCCAAATACCGGTATAATTGAATCACCAGGATAGAATATTTTTGATCTGATGGAAAGCGGCCTGACGGAATTACCCTGATCCCATGGAACAGACCCAATTTCTGGTTTAGGACATTTAATAGCTTAATCCAACAAAACTCCAAGCCATGTTGAGAAAAAAATAACAACATAAAATTTCCAGAAATATCAAAAGATCACATCTTTATCCCATAATATTTACTATGTTAACTTCCTTTGATAAGCTTGCATTATACTTCTTCAAGGATTTCTCACATCCGTAAGCATACTAGTGATCCACGAGGAGGCTTCTTTCTCAGAGGCTATAGCTCTCCTTAAAGAAATTTATAATAGTTACAATACTTTTTCTTCCTTATTCTCATCATTTAAACTACATTTCACATTTATATTATAGGAATTTATTTTATTTTTGTCGTATATAAATTTTGTTCTTAATTATATTATTTGATAAAAATTATAAAAATGTTAATTTTAAATAAATAAACATATATATTATATATATTATATATAATATATATATAAAATAAATATTAAAATATTTATATTTGTATTCGCCTGATCTGATATCGTAATAAAAAACAAAATACTTTTTGTTATTTAATAAATACTAAATATAAATAGTATTTGAATTTTAAATACAAGATTTCACGTTACTGCCTAACCCTGTCTACAATACATACCTAGACGATGGCACTCTCTGTGGTAACCAACACCAAATAAGCAAAGCCCTCTTCCACCTCGAAAGAGAATGCCCCAAAATAGGCCTAGAATTAAACAAAACCAAAACAGAAATCTGCATACTCAACCCCGAGATTCCCCTAGATTCATTTAAAGATTACAATATTATCGAAATCGACGATATCCAACTCTTGGGCTCCCCACTACTAAATAATAAAATCTCGGAAAAAACTATCGATAAAACCTTCTTCGAGTTTCAAAACTTGGAAAAGTTCATCAATCATATCCCATCGCACCAACTTTTTTATCTATTAAAAAAGTGGCTATATTTACCTAAAATCTCACACCTCTTCCACTCATCCTCCTCATTTACCTCCTCAGAATTTTTCACCAAGCATAATATTCGCTTAAAGACCTTAATGGAAAGGATCCTTAATCTTCCACTATCAGACTTTAATTGGCACCTTGCTCAATTACCCGCTAAACTAGGCGGTATCGACCTAATCCCCTTAGAATTACTCTCCCTATCTCTTTTTATCTCTAATCGCCTTTCGCTCAATTCCGCAATCTCATCTTTTATAACTCCCAATGACGATCTCTTAACAGTAGCAATCGAAAAATGGAATCTACTAACCCCAGACGGTCAAACATTCCCAACCGAAATTTCTAATAAATCAATCTTGGAACCCCTTATAAAGAAACTTCAAAATAATCTTAACCCCTCCGATATTAGCGATATTCAACTACTTCAATTAAACGATAAATATGGCGGATATGAATGGCTCGAGGCACTTCCTAGCCTAACCCTTGATAATCTCTTAACCAATGACCAACTGAGAGTTACCATAGGATTCAGACTAGGATGCTCGCTAACACATTCACACACTTGCCACCTTTGCAACCTACCCGTACAACCAAACGCAAGACACGGCCTAAACTGCTCCCGTAGCCAAGGTCGCCACCTCCGGCATAAAGCAATAAATAAAATCATCCAATCCATAATGCTCTCAATAAAGCTAAAATTCCTAACATTCTAGAACCTACAAACCTCTCTCTACAAGATGGCCTCAGACCTGACGGTCTAACCTGCATCCCTTGGTCCAATGGGAAATCCCTAATCTGGGACGCTACCTGTGTCTCTTCCTTTTGCTCATCAATTAATTCAAATCCTCTTACTAATGGCGAAAATAAAAAAATCAATAAATACTCAATATTAAATAATTTTATTTTTCAACCCATAGTCATCTCAACTAATGGTAATTTCTCCCAATCAACATATTCTTTTTTTAAAATTTTAGCACGTAAAATTTTTAACATAACAAACGAAAAACGCGAGTCAACCTTCCTAAAACAAAAAATACAATTAGAAATTTTTAAACATAATTATACATGTTTTTTAGGTACTTTTTTACTATAAGCTCTTTTTAGAGCCATCGATATTTTAAAATTTACACTCATTTTTAATATATGACTTGTTATATTAGATATATTTTATTATTGTAATTTTAAAATACATGGAACTTTGAAACATTTCCACTTTTATTATGTCGGGAATGATTTTAGCAGATAGCACTGAATCCATCGATTAACACATACACTGATTTAATTTCCTTGGCTCTTTTTGCTAAAAATACTTTGTCTTTAATTAGTTTATAACTTATAGTCTTCTAATACGATTTTCTTGGAAGTGTCATTTATAAGAGATCTCGATTCACTAGATATCCAATCCAAGAATAATGCTGTGGATTTGAATAAATCCATCGTATATTCCTATGTCATTTTTTTTTTAAATAAATTATTTCTTTCATTTTGATTAGTATTTTCTCTTTAATATTTCAATATATTTATCTTTTATCCCATTCCTCTAGTAACTCTATACTATTTCTTTGTTAATAGATCTTATTTGCCATTATATATATACTAGATATCTTGTATCGAAATTTAGTATTTATAATACACAACACCATTTTATGATTCGAATGTGTATAAATCTATCTATCGTGTGGTTTTAAAAAGTATTGCCAATCCTTTAAACAATAGTAGAAATTTTATGCCGCAGACTCAAATGGTTACTGCTTCAAAATTCCTGGTAATTTTCACAAGGCCATTTTTAATAAAAAAAAGTGAATATATTATCTTCCTCACCCCAGAATTGAAAATTGTGTAATTTTACATTGTTTCTCTGTATGATATGGCCAAACAGGATTCTTGTACGTAATATATTAAATTGAAATAAATTGTATTTTATTATTGTGTTATAAGGATACAATTTATGATAATTGATTGATTATCGCAAATGTACTTTCGATGAATGTATGAACGTTTTATTGTAATTTGTGGCGCAATCATAAAAAAAGCCAAAGTTTATCTATGCTAGTTTTATACCTATATAATTGAAGATAAAGCTAACCCACTTTACTTATAGGCATGGCATTCTAATTATACACCCAAATTCAGGACGATCTCAGAGACATATCCATATAGTTTATAATTTTTGAAAATCTTAGTAAAGAATCCTAAAGTGTATAATAAATAAGATTAAAATAAAGCACAAAAAATGATGTGTCTTTTCCTAAGCCATTATGGTTATTTTTCTTATATTTTATTGTATGTTCAGTTTTTTATGCCCCTCTTTGGTTTACTTTTTGAAGACAGAAACCTTGTTATATGTTTGAGTCCTTGCTGAATATTAATTGACACGACGTATACATGATGGAATTAATTAATTTATAAGTTAAATATAAATATTTTTATTCAAATTAAAAATGGTAATAATTATCGATACTGTCTTCACCTCCTCGAAAACTACTTCGTGATAATTGACGCCTGTTACGACAATTCTTCACTTACGACATGGTCCCTCCTATTAGTGTTTTAACTTTTTTAATAATATATTTTTAAATATTTTTAATTCTCAGGTGAACAAAAACAGGGTACATTGGACATAGTTACTTAGTAAATATATTACTAATTTCTGGTTGCTATAGCTTATAATTGGCAACCTATTGTGACTTATAGAATTATATTTGTTAATATAATTCGATAATGTTAGTTCTAGGCGGATACCTTAATAATAAATAACAGAACAATCGAAATCCTTACTTTAGATGAGTATAAATGAATTAATAAGCTAATATTTTCGCATCATAACTTCATACAGGCCTAACATCTTTTTATCCCTATATATTTCATTTACTTGCAAATCTCTTAGTTTTGTATGATATGTTATTATAAAAATTTTGACTTTGATAGAGTATCATGTATAGTTTTTTTAAATTTTATTGAGTGAAAATAAAGAATAAAACATCAAAGTTATGAATAGTGCATTAAAATAATATTATATTAAAAGGCACAACAACTATATTTTAGATGATGTAAGTCATAAATAATGAAAGTAATACTAAACCATATTTTATTCATTTATTAATAAAATATTTCAATGAAAATTTTAAATAGTAAACGTGTATCTTCAAGTCATACAGCACTTGATACTTAAATTTCTTGATAATTTTCAACTATGAACACATCATAATAGCTAGAGTTAGCGGGAATGGCAAAATGAATATTGCCAGATTAGTGATCTGATAGCCAGTAAAAATAAAATTTAATTGGGAAATGTTGACTTTCTGAATCCAGAGTTTGTAGGTTAGTTGCGTAAAAGTGGCTGGCACGATTAATATTAAAGCTTGCATAAAAAATACTTTGAGCAATGTTATAGAGAACTTTCTGTTCCAATTATAATAATGCCTACTGGACATATTAGTGATAAACAATATTTCCATCTGGGTTGTATCATAATTATTCTCTATCACCAGTTCATTTTTCATAATTATCTTAGATACTTTCCTATCTAAATCTTTACTAAGTCCCTTATTAATTCTATTCCCGAGATCACTTGCTCCCTGTTCCTGATTTTTTAGTATAAGCCTGATTGGTAATTTTGTTAACGAGTTCCAATGTTTCTTGTCGATCACCCAACGTTTGTCCTTCATCTCTCTTGAAATCGAAATTATGAGATATCCCATTATAGTTATAAAAATAAACTTCCCTATCAGTTCTCGGGTAATTTCATAAATGAGCCCGATTAATTGTCTCTTAGTAGATATAGTGTTCCTCCATATGATGGAATAATATATAATCATAGGGAATAGGTCATCATCTAAATGATAATTATTTTGACCTAAATTGTAATCATGGAGTAGGAATATAGGTGAAACCTTGATGACCACTAACTTATAATTTATATAAGCGGGTAGGTATAATATTCCGGATAATAAACCGCATATGGATAAGGCTAAAAATGTTTTTTTTGAGCTACACCAATAATGGTACTCAGATTCATAGACCGTGTAAATAAACCTGTTCAAGGCATATAGGAAGGTTGCTAAAAAGTTGAAACTTGCGGATACAAATGTCAATGGCATGTGAAATCTGGCAAGGTAGAAATTCCACCCATATGATAGATATATTTTGAAGGCCTTGGAATTTCTAAAGTTTTTAACAATATACTTTGTAAAATCTTCTATCTCTGTATCGATCCCCCCTAAGTTTTCTGTAATCTTCTGATTTCCTCCATTGTAATGATCGAATCGAAACCCATCATTTCCTAGCTCATTATCCCGCTTTTGTTTATATTTCGCATCTATACTAGAGATATACTTTATAGTTGGTTTCGATCTCTTAATCCTACTTACCTTTACGTGATTGTTAATTTTAATAGGAGAGAAAGATGGAGTAGTAAAAAATCGAAGATTATAATAAATTTGCTCAAATTTTTTATTATTCTGAATCGGATATAAGTCACTATATTTGCGCATTTCGTGGACACTTAAAACTTTCCTAATATGTTTGAACGGTTCATTAGCCAAACATTCAACGGAATTGCGAATCACCAATAGGCTAATCATCAACAAGTTGACCAGACATAAGCTTAATAGAATGATATAGGATGATGAGTCTTCCATTTCCCATTTATTTATTCTAGATCTTCTCTTTGAAAAGTTATAAGATAAGATACTAAATTTATTACCTTTATAAACTCCTCTCTTATGTCTATAAACACTATAATTATTATGGTGACGCTTGTTAGTGATAATCCTTTTTGTTGGAGAGGAAATTGTAGCAATATGATAACCCACCATAGCCTCCACATCAGTCACAGGCGCTTCTTTAATTTTTACAAACAAACTTAATGCGCGAATAAATTTGGACTTACATTGTCTCACGAGCCTAATAAGCAACTCTTTTATTTTTTTATATTTAAATCTAAGCCATTTTTTTGTTTTCATGGGGGAAATTATGAATTTTCGAATTCTATCATCTATAGGACGCCTTTGTATTAACTTTATCAAGTAAAATATGACAATCACATTTATAATCGCTCCAAAAAAGCATAATATGGGTATTACCTTGCAGTGTGCATTTATGAAATGTCGATTTTTATAGACAAAATAATGATGGGGTAAATCATCTGGGTGGCCAAGTCGGCCACCCTTTACCATTGAAATTAGGTTTAAGCTGAATACTTGATTATTGGAAATATTGCATAGAAACATAGTTTTTTTTCTACTTCCTCCAGAATTAAAATATAGGTATTTATATGTGTTAGATATTAAAATAAAATAAATTTTTTTTTTGGCCACTTTTCATAAATTAAAGCAAATTGCTAATTTTATCCTTACTCTAGAAAGATTAGTAAATATATATATATAATATTTAGTAAAATGGAATTAATATATAACCTTCACTCTAATTTCTCTTTGCATATATGTATATGTATTCAATTATAACAATTATATATTGCGTGGGTAAATTAAGTTGTTTTTATTTTATAGATATTATCAAAATTTATAAATTACATAATAGATTAAAAGAAGAAGAAAACCTAATATCATATTTTTCAAAAAAAACTAATTATTTTAGTTATTGAAGGTCGAATTATCATAGTATTTTCAATATATATTAAATAGTATTAATAACTTTCCAATTTATTTAACTCAATCATTTGCCTTATATTCTGTCATTGCAAAAAAAATTTATATAACTATTAAATTTATATAACTAATTTTTTATGAGTTATGTGGAACATTTTAAATTCATAAAATTTGCTATTTTATAGGATCTAAATTTAATTGGATTAAACATCAAAAAGAAGCACTATGTCATATTATCATTCTTTGGCTAAAAATCCTTTATTCATTAACACAAGACATAAATATCTTATATTTTTTTAGATTTTACTCTTCTCTATATTTAAAGTTTACATATTTAATTTTATTTAGATCATTATATAGATATAACATCTTTCTAATTAATGTCTTTAAGCAACTTATAATTTTTTAAAGTGATGTCCTAGAATAACTAAACTTTTGGGAAGAGGTTTATTAAAAGGTGCATATGTTGTATATTTTAGTATCATTATTTAAAATAAACTTAATTTGTTTGTCTGGAATCTAACTCCCTTAACTTTTGGATTCATAAAATATTTGAATAAAATAATAATTTATAAATACGAATTCCAGTTGAAGATTTATATATCTACAATTTTTATAAGCACTTTCGTGTCAACTGCCCAATATGAGAAAAGTTTTACTTATCTAGTAGACAGCTATTTTTTCTCTTCAGACAAACTTTCTACTTTAAATATAATCAGGGCTTCGAATCGTTAAGTATAGCGATTCGTTTAGTTTCGGTTTTTAGTTTAAAATTTTATATTATTGGTTCTATTTTAGTTGTTTTGAAGAATATCGGTTCAATTTGGTTTAGAATATATAACGGTTATTTTCGGTTTTTTTTCTGGCTAACGTTATTTTTACAATTTTAAATCATTTTTTGAACGCTTTTTTTAAATATTCTATGATGTTTGGAATACCTATCTTATGAACTGTAGACAATATTACCGTTAACCTTGTAGTAATTTACAATATATATGAAAAATCTATGGAAATACTAATATAAATTACAAGTTTTAAAGTTCATAGAAAAATTGTATGAAATTCATAGGGTAAATATTCCAAACATGACGGCATACATTTCTTATAAAATCAGCTTATTAAATTTTTAAAAACGCGCTCAAGAAATGATTTAAAGTTGAAAAAATAATACATTGCCTGAAAAATACAAATTTGACGCTAGTATAGATAGTATATATATATGTCGTAGGGATATGGAATAATGTGGAATTCGGAATCTCAACGTGGGGATTCGAGATCTTGAATCCCCACATTTTATTCGGAATCTTTTTTTTAAAAATATTTTTAAAAATATTCCGAATCCCCATGTATATTTTTTTTAAACTTACACTTATGAGGGTTTAGTGATAGTCCTGTAATAGGAGCTAAGTGATTTATAATTGATGGAATTTTTATGATTTCGTTATAAGGGCCTGCTAATGTGCCATCGTCCAGGTACCATACATTTAATTTAAGATCACAATTGGATAAGATCTCTTTTATAATTAATTGAATACCTTGGCAGAATAATGCCGGACCTAAAGGGTCTCCTTGTTGGATGCCCTGTTTAGAGAGAATAATAGAATCATTATATTTTAAGGGTGGGTTGGTTGTAACATGCAGCAATGTATGTCTATAATCTGGGAAAGTTTCACAAAAAGAGGGTTTAAAATGTTCCATCCTAAGTGAGTTGAAGGCATTATATAGGTCAATTTTGAGAATGCATTGATCATGTGAATTATGGAGGATGACACGTGTCGAGTGGGATGCAGCCTCACATCCTCCAGGGATATTAAAACCAAGCTGGTTTTGTTGATAGCTGAATTTGCATTGCATAGGTTTATTTTATTTTTAATAAGCTTGGCCTTTTTTTTATCTGTCAAAGCTTATTGAAAGAATGTGGAGGTTGTTTGGGAATATCAAAGTAACTAATATCATTTGAATTTAATGTTTTTTTGATTCTTTGTGTTAAGTTTGATTGTGATGTTGGGAGATGTAGATTTAAATATATAAATGATAATAATTTAATCCAATTATCTAATCTTTTAATATTTTTATTTAGGGAAGTTAAAATAGCTAAAAAAAATTGTGAAAATATAATTCTAACACCTTTTGGAATACGAGCTATTGTGTGGGGGGGGGGGAGACTTTCTAACCATTCTTGTGCCTCAGCAATAAAGGTTGAATTAATATTATTATCTGGGCATGTAGATATAGTTAAGGGGATTGTTTCTGTGTTGAAGGTATTGTTGGAGCTTGAAGTTGTAGGTATTGGTTCCAAATTAATACTATTAATAAGATCAGGATAAGAAGAAGGAGGCATATTGTTGTTAAAGAAAGTACCTGATGAAGGGCATCTGTTAGGTCGTTTACCATGACAAATAATTTTATTTCCTTTTGTTAAGGAAACATTCTTAAAGCATGTGGGACATATCACCATGGTTCATATTATTGTTATGTATTATTATGTTTAAAGATTACTTTATATTGAAAGATTCTTGATATACTAAACAAAAATAATCTCAGATTCATTCAGGGTCAGCTGGTTATATTCCTTTATTATTGAATATGTATGTCGTATTGGGGATTCGAGATCTTAAATCCCCACGTTTTATTCGGAACCTATTTTTTAAAAATATTTTAAAAAATATTCCGAATCCCCATACCCCATGTATATTTTTTTTAAAACTTTTAAATTATATTTTTTTTCTTCCTTTTTTTGCCGTCTGGCTGGCACCAGAAAATTTCATTTTTTAGAGATATTTTATTTTCTGTTTTTGTTAATTTATATAAAATAAAATCATAAACATTTTCATATGAACATAAAATATATATTTTTAAAAAATCCGAATTATAAAAAATTGTTTATTGCAACTCATTTTGATTGAATTTCCCATTGTTTATGACATTCCGGGATGCTCCTAAATATTTTTAGCAGTTTAAATAAAAAATTAATATATTTTATGTACAAATTAATTTGAGGAATATAGGTGGTTATTATAAAAATAACTTAAATTATCTAGGATTGATATATCTTTGTTGGGAACTTAAAAGTTTAGAGACGATAAATGGTGTTGAAATTCTTCCACCAAACGTTCCTACCCATATTCTATTTTGTTTTTAATATTTTCCCTTCTAAATTTACAAATATTAGTTTTGTCTGTCCTTATGGATAGGTAATAACCGTGATAACCTAATTAAATTATTTTGTCTAATTATTTGAGAATAAATTAATTATAGTAGAATCAGTAAGAGTACACCTTACCAGTACTCATAATGATCACCAAGAAAAAATATCTAGTTCAAATGAAACGGATTTAATATCATGTTCTTATAATGGTATTGTTTTTTATATTTTTATTACTTATTTTTTGTCTCCTATTCATATAGGATTAACCAACACAGGGAGGCCATAGAAAAAACAGTCATTCATTTTTAATTTTTTTTTAAAATTTATAAATTTTTTGATTCTAACGAATCCTCAACATCTAATAATGGTATTAAAGAAAATTTTAATTAAATTGAATAATTTTTTAAAATATAAGATATGTGGGTGATTGATACACCTTATCAGTTGTCAGACAACGCATCCGATTCAGAATACTTATTCGATAATTGAAATTGGTGATATATACACTGTGCTTCCACTAATTTTTTGTCTAAATCTTATATTCTATAAAGGAGAAATATGCCTATGCGTTTGATATGAAGGTCTCGATCGATAGCAATGGTAAAAATTACTCAAATATTTGTTCATGAACAAAAAAATTAGATTTAGCCATTATTAATCATATTCCTGGCAATTCTCTCCTCCTTACCGAGCCTACAGAATTAGATAAGCTAAAAAATAGTTTCATTAAATTTATTCTACATGATGTAGATATAAATATCTAAATACTTATATTAAAGAAGAAGAAGTTTCAAATAGTAATAGTAGCGATAAATTTACTAAAGTTTATATTTCTTAAATAATATTGTTTAGATTTAGAATTGAACATGTTAGTACAACTCGTTTAATCAAAGACTATACTGACATGGATGAGTTTTAATAAAATGCTCTCCGCTATTCTCATCTTCTTAATCAAGTCAATGTCATGTTTTTGAAAAGTATTACATAAAATAGTTCTGCTATAATTAATTAATACATTCTAATGAGAAAAAAAATTTGTAATAAGTATTGTTTCCAATAATTATTTTGCTTCTGATAAAATATTTCTTTCAAGCTATTGTGATATTTCAGAAATAACATTAATAATCAGCTCTTCTAACTCTATAAAAGCTGTTACTGCTTGATAGGGAAGACTCGATCTCGTTGGACAAACTTGCGATTTCTTTCTCCCTGTTGTACAAGGAGTTTCAGAGATAATATTATTATTTGACTAGAAATTTAGATAAATATTACGCCAATTAAATTTGAAAATAATATGTAAATTATTATGCCAAGGAAAACTTGAAATCGAAATTAATTAATAAAATAACTTAGTGGATAAATGTGATAAATAAATGTAATTAAATATATATGAGATAGGAATAAATATTAACTATTATAAATTAATATTAATAATAATATTTTTTAAAAATATAATCTGGCATCTGTATTTTTTGGCTGGGGGGGGGATAGTGGATTTGTTTTCCAGACCCCTCCCCCGCTGCGTACGCGCCTGAGAAAAATAGTTGTGCTACCAATAATATTGGGAAGTATTTCTAATATTTTATTAAAGGCCCATTCTTTTATTTCATATTTAAGTAATGGTGAGCGTCTAAACTTAATTTATTCTCAAATAATTGGACAAAATAACTTTATATTAGGTGATCACGTGTTATTACATATTCATAGGACAGTTAGAACTAATATCTGCCCTAAAAATTTAGAAGGAAAAGTAATAAAAATTGAACAAAATAAAATATGCGTAGGAAAGTGTGCTGGAAGAGTTTCATCACCATTTATTGCCTCTATAAAACTATAAAAATAAATTATTTTTAAGTTCCCATATATCAATCCTAGGTTATTTAAGTTATTTTTATAATAACCACATATACTCCTCAAATTATTGATGTACATAAAATATATTAATTTTTTATTTAAATTGCTAAAAATATTTAGGAGCATCCCGGAATCTCATAAACTGTGGGAAAACATTGTTATCAAAATGAGTTGCAATAAGTAATTTTTATAATTCGGATTTTTAAAAAATATAATATTCATATGAAAATGTTTATGATTTTATTTTATATAAATTAACAAAAACTGAGAATAAAATATTTCTAAAAAATAAAATTTTCTGGTGCCAGCCAGACGGCCAAAAAAGGAAAGAAAAAAAATAATTTAAAGGTTTTAAAAAAATATACATGGGGATTCGGAATAATTTTTATATTTTTTTTAATAAAAAAAGATTCCGAATAAAACTTGGGGATTCAAGATCTCGAAACCCTACGTTGGAATTCCGAATCCCACATGATTCCATATCCCAATACGACATATATATTAGGGAAATATCTTTTTAATTTATATTTTTATAATTCCTTATTTAATTTAACCATGATAATCTAATAGATGTTTTTATTAAAATTTACTTTATATAAATTAGACAAATTCATTTTTTTTTATTTCATAAATCTTCTTATCATATCTAACACGTGGTAGCAGACCTGCCCTAAATGGCGAACGTGAATCATGCCCACCCTCCATATAATTAAGTAAGATAAGAATAAACTTGCGTATAGATACAATATAAATAATATTGATATTATATAAGAAAAAACTTGTTTTAATTTACACAAAAATAGTTGTGTGTGATAACTGATTTACGATTATCAAATTTGAATTGTTCCTGATTTTAAAAACCGTTATGAACCGATTAAAACCGGTTTAAAAATATTTATAACGATTCGGTTCGCTCTTTATATATTTCCTTTATAGCGGTTTGGTCACGGTTAACGATTCCGAAAATTATAACCGTTCATAAAAAATATATTTAGGGTAAAAATTTTACTTTTTTTTAAAATTTTCTTTTAATCCTATGCAAATATTACTTATGCAAATATACAATGTTATAATAATAATTATAATAATTTATTAATTTATAAAAAATAAATAATAGTAATATTTTAATGAAAATGAAGTAAATTTAAAAATGTGTATTAACCACATTTTAACACTTCATTAAATGATTATTTTTTTGATAAAAGTGAAAACATATCAAATTATGAGTCAAATTCGTAGTGACATATTCGAGATTTAGATGATGATATTCTAGAAGGATGTAATCGAATCAAATTTATCGAGTAAGCTATGAAAATCGTGGTTGATAAAAATTCCAAACAGGGCTAATATGGGCATGGACCTAACAATTTGTATTTATAAGAATAATTTGACTCCTGTACACAAAGTGATGGACTAAGTCTATTGGATTGTTATATCCCTCACCTCTTATATTTGAGTTGACGTGTTAATAAAGCGATTCTTAGTTTATTAAAAACATATCTTTGTGACATAATAGAGAATTATTTTTTGATTCTCTCTATAATTGAATAATATATTTCTTAAATATAATTATTCATTAATGTTATATAATATACATTTTTTTTAGCCATAAAAATGTGAAAAGGGTATGCAAAAATTTTTTTTTAAATTAATTAAATGATAATCCTCTCCTCTACTCTGCTAATATATAGTTTTACAATATTTTTATTTTGAATAAAATCATGAAAATTTTCTAAAGTTATTCCGAATACTTTGTGCCAATTTTTTAAATATTCCAAGAAAGTTCAATATTATACCTTGATACAATTAAATCTTCCATTTTTTTCGAAACCGAATCTTTCGCGAATCTCATTTAATATTTTTTTTTCTAACTAAAATTTTAGCGATTTATTATCTTTTCAGTAAAATTCTATATATTAATTAGTTATTTCAGAAAAATAAGTATAACTTTTATCTGTGTTACATTTCCATGAAATAAAATAAATTAGAGGTAACAGTAAATTTTTTCTTTATTAGTCCCTTTTTTTAAAGTTAGATTAGTTTTAAAAAAAAGCACAAATATTATTTCAAGGATCCTCAAAGGTGCAAGATTGGTATTTGCTAAATCTTTATCTGATTGTATATCTTCCCTATTACTAAATAACTTTTCCTTGGTGCCCGACAAAACTTTACATAAATCCCTAACTCCACCAAAACAAAAAACTCTAATTTATTGAGTTAAGAGCCAAATCTTAACATAAAAGGGGCTCTGTTCTGGCAGAAAACCTACCACAACCATTGCTTCAATATGATTTCAACGTCATTCTATATCTACCTGTCAATTTACTTCTGAAAAAAATGAAAAATGCCATCCTTTTCTTTCATCAAGATTTCCCTCGTGTCTTAATGGTATCCGTCTTATATTCCTCCAAGACCTCACTTCCCTTTTAATATTCTCGCAAATCCGTCTTATATTCCTCCAAGATCTCACTTCCCTTTTAATATTCTCGCAAACTCTCATTCTTACTAAATTTAGGTAAATTTCGGTATCATAAAATATGGTAATTTATAAGGAAATAATTCTAGATTACTTCAGCTTGAAATTTTGACAAATACTTTTTGCAAGGCGGTTTTATGGTACTATTGTAAAAAAATATTTTACTTAAATTCATATTTTATTACTAACCATTTTTTCTTTAAATTCTGATAATTGTGTAAATATCATATCATCATATGGAAAATTTCACAAATTATATTTTATCTGCGGTGATACAAACATTATAAATAATATATTGATTGCAGAAGCATATAACATAAATTATATTATAATGGCATTCATCAATTTCCCAGTAAAACATATAAATGCCACTCATCAATTTTTAAAATTAGAATGTGAGAAATTGCTATAAAATGTCCTTTATCTTCTATCTATAATATTTAAATTGTCATAAAGTGGACGATGTTAATGTTACAAATTCTCTGCTAAAAATATCTTGTAAACATAATAACTTAATAATAAAAAACTAATTGGAACTGAAATATGAAAGTAAGAAGAGAGAGAGAAAGAAAGAAAGAAAGAAAGAAAGAAAGAAAGAAAGAAAGAAAGAAAGAAAGAAAGAAAGAAAGAAAGAAAGAAAGAAAGAAAGAAAGAAAGAAAGAAAGAAAGAAAGAAAGAAAGAAAGAAAGAAAGAAAGAAAGAAAGAAAGAAAGAAAGAAAGAAAGAAAGAAAGAAAGAAAGAAAGAAAGAAAGAAAGAAAGAAAGAAAGAAAGAAAGAAAGAAAGAAATCCTCTTCTAGCTATATATCATCGGTTCCACATTCGTAATTACTCACTATAAAAATAAAATGAAATAAAACAAATTTAATATTTTAGTAATTTTTAGGATAATTATTATTTTTATTTTGTCTTGCAATCAATAATATAATTCAAACCATTGCTCACTTTCACTACATATCTGGTATATAAACGACGGAACCATTAGCGGACCTCAATTAAAAACGAATAAGGTAGTAAACAGTATAAGGAACTGGGATGCCCTGTAGATATCATTCTCAACTCCACAAAATCGAAATTTATGTAAGAAACTCTTCCGACAAGTCTCAATATTTGTGGAAAATGAATAAAAGATTGAGTCGAAAATATTTTGAATCTAAAATTCAAACAAAGAGCATGGGCTCAAGATTTATTACCCAGCGAAAGTGGTTGATTAGGGATTAAATCTCCCAATCTTGCTCTCACTGCCTGAGCAGTCTACTTTCGAAAATCAAAATCACGTCCCACACCTCACAAAATAATTTTTCCATAGATAATGCTATCCTGCCATAGAGGATATGAGTTGATGATGTCCTATCGCCAGAATCCAATAGGCAGAAGGATTATGAAAGGCACATTGTAGAATTTTGCTTTAAATCCCTAATATCTAGCATACTCTCAACAGAACTTTTTCTCATTTCTTTACTAAATGGATCCTGGTATGAATTTTAAAAGTCATTCCTTCCAAAAATCTTAAACCCAACTAATCAACAATTAGCTAACCCACGCAATAGGAATCCGCATAAATTGTACAATAACCTTTCCTCCTCTGGCTGCTGCAGAATTCCCACAGACTGTAAAGGAAGACACAGCTTAGATTGTAGATCGGGCAAAGGACAAATTTCAGGCACACTCTATGCAATTCCCTGATCCAGCAAGCATTGAATTCCGCCCAAATACCCGCTGTACTTGAACCACCAGGACTTTTTAAATCCGATGGAAGCAGCCTGACGGAATAACCCTGATCATGAAACCGGGCCCAATTTCTGATTTGGGACATTTATTAGCTTAATCCAACCAAACTCCAACCTAGTTGAGCAAAAAGAACAACATAAAATTTCTAAATATTCGGAAATATTAGAAGATCACATCTTTATCCCAATAATATTCAATATCTTCTCCTTTGGTAAGCTTGCATTATCCTTCTTCAAGGATTTAAGATCTCACATCCGCAAGTATATTGGTGATCCGCGAAGGTTTCTTACTCAGAGACAGAGATTGGCTATAGCTTTCCTTAAAGAGAATTATCAAAGTTTCAATGACCGTCTTTCCACATACCTTTTCTAGACTCATTATTCTTCCTTATTCTCATCATTTTACACTATATTTCACATTTATATTATTGGATTTTTTTTTTCGTATATAAATTTAGTGCCGAATTATATTAATTGATAAAAATTATTAAAATGTTAATTTTAAATAAATAAACATATATATTATATATAAAAGAAATAAATATTAAAATAAAAATATTTGTGTTTGTATTCGCTTGATCTGGAAATCGTAATAAATACAAAATACCTTTTGTTATTTAATAAATCCTAAATATAAAAAGTATTTGAATTTTCAATACGAAATTTCACGTTACTGCCTAGCCCTGTCTACATTACATATAAAATTTTTCTACTTCTATTATGTCGTGAATGATTATAGCAGAAAGCACTGAATGCATCGATTAACATAAACACTTATTTAATCTCCTTAGCTCTTTTTGCTGAAAATACTTTTCGTCTTTAATTAGTTTGTAGCTTATAGTCTAGAATACGAATTTCTTGGAAGTGTCAAAGGGATCTCGATTCACTAGATATCCGATCCAGGAAGATTATAGTTTAAAAGATACTTACGCTGTGGATTTGAATAAATCCATAGTAAATTCCTCTGCAATTTATTTTTTTGCTAAAATTATTTCTTTCATTTTGATTTTCTCTATAATATTTCAATATAATTCAGGTTCCTCTAGTAACTCTACACTATTTTCTTGTTAATAAATCTCCTTTGATACGTACTAGATATCTTGTATCGATATTTAGTATTTATAATACACAACACTATTTTATGATTCGACTCGAAAGCAACATCGTGTAATAGCATATGGAAATGTTAACGTTATTTATATCAGAAGGTATAATGTGTATAAATCAATCTACTATTAGTGTAGTAGAAATGTTTTGGCAATTCTTAAAGTTTAGCAGTAAATTTTATGCTGCAGACTCAAATGGATATTGCTTCAAAATTCCGTAAATTTCACAAGGTCATTTTTTAAATAAGAAAAACGAATCTATATCTTCCTCACACCTAAATTAAAATGGCCCAGTAGAATTCTTGTACATAATGGGTGTATTAATATTTTGAAATTCATTGGAAATATCTTGTATATTAATAATTTATTTCTAAGTGTGGGTACATCAGTTTGTGATAAATGGTCAGTGGCCCCCTGTAAAATATCAGACGGGGTAGATAAATCCTTAGAAAGACATTGAGATCGAATTTGGTTCATGGTAATGTTCATACTCAACTTAAACAAACAGATTAATTTAGCTTTATATTAAATTTAGAAAATAATTGATCTTTATAACTTTTATTAATATGTAAAATAGAATTTAAAAAAACTTCTATAAAGTTATTTGTAAAATTTTTTATATAAAAAATTTTTTTTTGCCGCAATCATAAAAGGTCATTTTTCAAAAGTTGATCTGTGCTAGTTTTTTCCTAGATAATTGAGGATAACGCTAACCCCCCTATACTTCTAGGCGATTTAATTATACCCCCATATTCAAGACGATCACCTATTCATATAGTTAATAATTTTTAAAAATCTTAGTAAGGAATCCAAAATATAATAATAAACGTGAATTAATAAAGCACAAAAAAATCATGTCTGTTCCTATGCCATTATGGTTATTTTTTTTATATTTTATTATATGTTCAGTTTTTTACGTCCCTCTTTGGTTTAAATTTTAAAATATAAGTAAATCTATATATAAATTAAATATTTAACATAGAAATATAGCTATATGTATGAGTCCTTGCTGAGTATTAATTGACACGACGAATACAAACCAATTAACCATATTACAAGTTAAATATAAATATTTTTATTCAAATTAAAAATGGTAATAATTATAAATACTGTCTTCACCTCCTCGAAAACTACTTCTTGATAATTGATACATAATCAAATATAATTTACGACAATTCTTTACAACACCGCCCTCCTTAATTCCGCCTAAAGAACACGTATATTAACTTGAGAGAGGATGCAAGTGATCAGACTAAAATATATAGTAGTATCAGGCAATAATCAATGGAAACTACTGGGTAATACAATCAGAGACTTTCTATGACTATCGCCTATGTCTATTTCTACAGCTTAATCTAGACTAAGCCGAGGTTCACCCCCCCCCCCCAAGTTATTATTTTGCATATACATACCTAGAGCATACATCTAACTCGAGTTATATAAAATAACTATAAAAAAATATATTATACGTATACAATGCAAATTAGATTAAAAAGTTTTTTTGTATCTTTATCAAATATTGTTCTCTTCCATGACCCCCCTCCCACCAATCCATATCTCCCATCACGTTTTTCTTATCTTAACGAAACGATGCCATCCGATTGGCCCTTTTCGCATATTTCTTGTCAGGGTTATCGTATTGTACTATTGTTTCGTGCTATTGCATTCTTTTACAGTATATCCCAACGACATCATTTTTCGCCTTGATTATCTTTGTTGTATCATCATTTAATCCTCCAATACTGCCATGAACATATCATAATAACTAGAGTTAGAGAAAAAGGCAAAATGATTGGTACCATAATGATATGATAAAGAATAAATAAATATTCTAAGTGCTGATCATCGTCTCATCCATAGTCTTTAAGTCAGTGGCAAGAATGAGACTGGCATGATAAATATTTTAATCAATATGATACCACGAATAGTTTGCTATTGATTTATATATTTACTTCTCAAAATCTAAATAAATCTCAAGTTAGCCCTTTCTTTAATAATCGGTTTGGTTAGCCCAATCTCTTCTATTTTAAAAAAATTTGAGCACCCGGTTATTAGATATGAATAACAACTTTTTATAGCTAGCTAACTTCTCTCCCCAATATTTAGGTTTTAACTTTTTTAAAATAATTATTTTATAAAATATTTTTAATTCTCAGGTGAATAAAAATAGGGTACATTGGACATAGTTACATAGTAAATATATTACTAATATCATTTACTTGCTTACTTCTTTTCTCTTAGTTTAGTATGATAAGTTAAATAAATTCTAACTTTGATAGAGTATCATGTATTTTTTATAATATTTTATTGAGTGAAAATAAAGAATAAAGCATCAATTAGACTATGAATAGTGCATTATCAAATAATTTTATATTAAATGGGGATAACAACTTCATATTTTGATGATATAGTCATAAATAATAAATTAATCACATTTTGTTTATTAATAATATGATGCCTTAATGAAAATTTTGAAATAGTAAATGTAAGTCATATACCCCTTAATTATTAAATTTCTTGATAATTTTCAGAAAACCAAATTTTCAACTATGAACAAATCATAATAGCTAGAGTTAGCGGAAAAGGCAAAACGATTGATACCAGATTAAAGATCTGATAGCCAGTAAATATAAAACTTAAGTGGAGAATATTGACCCTCTTAATCCAGAGTTTGTAGGTTAATTGCACAAAAGTAACTGGGATGTTTATCATTAAAGCTTGCATCAAAAATACCCTAAGCAATGTTAAAGAGAACTTTCTGCTCCAATTATAATAATGCCTACTGGATAAATTAGTGATATACAATATTTCCATCTGGGTTCTGTCATAATTATTCTCCATCACTAGTTCATTTTTATTAATTATCTTGGATGTTTTTCTAATTAAATCCTTACTAATTTTATCCTTTTTAATTCTATTCCCACCTGCTCCTTGTACTAGATTTTTGGGTGTTAGCCTGATTGGTAATTTTGTTATTGAGATCCAATGTTTCTTGTCGATCACCCAACGTTTGTCCTTCATTTCTCTGGAAATCGCAATTATGAGATATCCCATTATAGTTATAATAATAAACTTCCCTATCAGTTCGCGGGTAATTTCATAAATGAGCCCAATTAAAATTGCTCTCTTAGAATATCTAGTTTTACCCCATATGAGGGAATAATAAATAATCATAGGGAATAGATTATCATTTAAGTGATAATTGTTATTTTGATCTAAATTGTAACCATGGAGTAGGAATTCAGATGAAACCCTGATGGCCACCAACTTATAATTAAAAGTTGCAGGTATATATAGTAATCCTGATAATAAACCGCAAATGGATAACGCCAAAAATGTTTTTTTTGAACTACACCAATAATGGTACTCAAATTCATAGACAGTGTAAATATACCTGTTTAAGGCGTATAGAAGGGTTGCGAAAAAGTTAAAACTTACGAATACAAATGTCATAGGTACGTGAAATCTGGCCATGAAAAAATTCCATCCATATGATAGGTATATTTTGAAAGCCCTGGAATTTCTTAAGTTTTTAAGAATAAACTTTATGAAGGCTTCTATCTCTGAATCGATCTCTACTATGTTTTCTGATTTCTCCTGATTTCCTCCTTTGTAATTATCGAATCGAAAACCATCATATCCTTTCTCATTAACCCACTTTTTCTCACCTATACTAGAAATATACCTTAGAGTTGATGATCTCTTAATCCTATTTATCTTTACCAGATTGTTAATTTTACTTGAAACGAAAGTAGCTGGAGTAGTGAAAAATCTAAGATTATAGTAGATTTGCTCAAATTTTTTATTATTCTGGATCAGAGGGAATTCATTATATTTGTGCATTTCGTGGACACTTAAAACTTTCCTAATATGTTCAAACGGTTTATTAGCCAAACATTCAACGGAATTGCGAATCACTAATAGGGTAATCATCAACAAATTGATCAGACATAAGCTCATTAGAATGATATAGGAGGATGAGTCTTCCGTTTCCCATTTATTTATATTAGATCCTCTGTTTGGAAAGTCATAAGATAAGAGACTAATATCATTTCCTTTATAAACTCTTGTCTTATGTCTACCAACACTATAATTATTATGGTGACGCTTGTCAGTGATGATCCTTTTTGTTGGAGAGGAAATTGTAGAAATATGATAACCCACCATAGCCTCTACATCAGTCACGGGTACTTCTTTAATGTTCACAAACAAACTCAATGCGCGAAAATATTTGGACTTATATAGTCTCGCAAGCCTAACAAGCAACTCTTTTATCTTTTTAAATTTAAATCTAAACCACTTTTTTGTTGCCATGGGAGAAATTTCGAAATTTCGAATTCGATCGTCTATAGGATGCCTTTGTATTAACTTTATCAAGTAAAATATGACAATAACATTTATAATCGCCCCAAAAAAGGCTAATATGGGTATTGCTTTACAGTGTGTATTTATGAGATGTCGATTTTGATAGACAAAATAATGATGGGGTAAGTCAACTGGGTGGCAAAGTTGGTCACCCTTTATGCTTGAATTTAGGTGTAAACTGATTCCCAGATTATTGGAATCATTTTCTGCTGGCATAGAGGCATATGTTTTTTTCTACTTCCTCCCGAATCAAAATATAGGTATTTAAATATGTAAGATTCTAAAAGAAATTTTTTTGGCCACTTTTCATAAATTAAAGCAAATTGCTAATTTATTCCTTATTATAGGAAGATTAGTAAAAATATATAAAATATTTAGCGAATAATATTTAATATAAAATGGAATTGATGAATAACCTTCACTCCTATTTCTCTTTGCATATATGTATAACAATTATATGTTGCGTGGGTTAATTAACTTGTTTTTATTTTATAGATATTAATCAAAATTTTTGAATTACATAATATATTAAAAGAAATAAAAAAGCTAATTTAATATATTTGAAAAAAAAGTAATTATTTTAAGAATTGAAGGTCGACCTCTAATTATCGTGGCTAAATATATATTAAATAGTAATAATAACTTTCCGATTTCTTTAACTCTCTTTGCCATAAATTCTTACATCTCATGACTGATGATTTAAGATGAATTTCTATCTAACTAATTAGTAATTTGCTTAATCTCTATGAAATTGAGTATATTACGTAATAAACTTCGTAATGATTAACAAGAAGATAAAGGTTATTTAAACGGATAAAAAAAAAATTTAATTTGAAAGGAAAAAACTAATTTGAATTGGTCCCCAAGGAAAATTAAAAATTTAGTTTAATAAATTAAAATTAATTATTTTTAAAAACCGTTATGAACCTATTTAAACCGGTTCAACAACTTTTTTTATATTTTCTATAAGGGTTCGGTTACGGTTCTTATGACGGTGGTTCGCCCCGGTTTGGCTGTTCAGTTCGAAGCCATGGATATAAATTGTTTTTTTATTTATTAAGAAAAAATATATATTTAAGGGTAGAACTTAACTTTATTTTATATTTTCTTTTATTCTACAAATATTATTTACGAAACGATTTTTTTTTAAAAATAAATTAATAAATAGAAAGAAAGAAAGAAAGAAAGAAAGAAAGAAAGAAAGAAAGAAAGAAAGAAAGAAAGAAAGAAAGAAAGAAAGAAAGAAAGAAAGAAAGAAAGAAAGAAAGAAAGAAAGAAAGAAAGAAAGAAAGAAAGAAAGAAAGAAAGAAAGAAAGAAAGAAAGAAAGAAAGAAAGAAAGAAAGAAAGAAAGAAAGAAAGAAAGAAAGAAAGAAAGAAAGAAAGAAAGAAAGAAAGAAAGAAAGAAAGAAAGAAAGAAAGAAAGAAAGAAAGAAAGAAAGAAAGAAAGAAAGAAAGAAAGAAAGAAAGAAAGAAAGAAAGAAAGAAAGAAAGAAAGAAAGAAAGAAAGAAAGAAAGAAAGAAAGAAAGAAAGAAAGAAAGAAAGAAAGAAAGAAAGAAAGAAAGAAAGAAAGAAAGAAAGAAAGAAAGAAAGAAAGAAAGAAAGAAAGAAAGAAAGAAAGAAAGAAAGAAAGAAAGAATTTATAAAATAAATAGTAATTTAATATATATATAAGTGTATAATAATATTTTAATGAAAATGAAGTGATCCAAAAAGAATTTTAGATTTAATACTCCTTTCTTGGCTCACACAAAAAAAATAATATATAAATTTTAAATATTTAAAATGTAATAAAACATATTAACACTTCGATAAACGATTTTTTTTTTTGATAAAAACTAAAAATATATCAAATTATTAAAACCACTATCAAATTTTTATAATATAAAATAATATATATTAGATCATGTATCTTGCTTTTTCAAAATGAACGATGAACGTTTTGTATAATTAATTGCTGATTTAAATTCTATAGAAGACAAAGATATTTTTTAATGTTTTTTTATAACAGAAACAATTTTTAAAAAAAGCCTTGATTGTTGCCTTAAGTGGTATTACTTAGGCCCTGGACCCAATTATTTAGCAGCCTGCTATTTTATGCTAAACTATGTTGCAAGATTTCAAATATTTTTTTATTGGATGATTTTTAAGTTATAGAGATTTTTTGTTTAGTATAATAATAATGAAATATAATAGTATTTAAGACAATTTTTTGACTTGGTGACACTTTATCATATTATAATGACGACAGTTTAACGTCACTTTATCACTCATTTATTTGATAACCTGACACTGACACTTTATCACGTGATACATTATCACGTGATAATTTATCTAATTCATTTGATGACTAAATTTTTATTTATTTGAAAAGTTAAAGTTTTGATAACGGGGATGACCGGAGTAAAACGATTGGTATTTTGCATTTTTTACCATAAAATTTTGTAACAAAAGCAAACTGATCAAAAAGTTGTATGTAGCCAAATCCCTCGACTATAAGATAAAAAAAGTGTAACTCTCCACATATAATATTAATAGCTGTGGTTAATTATGTTAAGCGTGCCATATTTGCCCAATTTACCCCACAAGCAGGGTAAAATGGAAGGTAAGTGGTTAAAATAAATTTCAACATAACTACATTGTTTACTTGAACAAAATATTGCATTTTTTGTCATCTATTCATCACTTTTAAATATAAAAATTATCTTTTTTTTACCGGAATGTAAAAAAAATTATAACAAAAATAGCGCATTTTGAGTGCGCCCATTTTAGGTATAAATTATTCTCCTACTTTGCGACCATTTTTTTAAAAAGTTTTATTCTAAATAACACAAAATATTTATTAATGTTCCTTCCTCAAAAATATCTTTTATATAATGTAGACGTTAAAAAAAATTATATTATCTTTTTGCAGTTTTAATCAGATGGAACATTTTAACAGTTTTAACCTTAACATTACCCCAAGGTGATATATATATATATTATACAAATCGTTATTGCGTAATTTTTAGTTAAGTTATAAACTTCTTATAAATTTTATTTTAATCGCTGTAACTTTAAGGAACATATACAAATTATTTTAGTTAAAAAAACTATTTTTTGGCAGAATATATCAAACCAGGAAAGTTTTTCAAATGATGAATATAGATAAAAAAAAAAAAATTTAAATAAAAATAAAAATACATCTTCACCACCAAATTTTAAGGTATTTATGCTTGATTAAACGGTAAATAAATAGTACATTAGATATGAGAGTATTGCAAGATGGCACGAATTTCTTCCTTTTGAGTATCTGCAATATGATAAATGGTGTGTCCTTAACTGTCGACCTGGATCTTGCATAAACTGTAGGCGTGTGGGGTAACTATATCTGTGTTAAAATGGAGTCCAATTGAGATCCGTAGTTCTTCTTGGGATAGATAAATGTCCAGATTCTTACCTAATATCTTCTCTAAGGAAATAAGACTATTTAATTTATACACTTTATTAGTAAGAAGCATAAATCAATATATCACAAATACAAAAATAAATTATAAATGAAAAAATTTATTGAAGGAAATATGGGCAGTCCACAATTTTACAACAAAAGGTAGCTGCAAACTTATTTCGTTGCTCCAATAATTTATAACAAGAAATATAATTTCTATTAATAAGTCTTCAGATATAGGTCTTCTCAATAGAAAATGAGCTCAGAGGAACCATTCATTTCTCCAAATAATTCTGCCAGGGTTTCAAATAAATTACCAAGATCCTCCTCTGGGACATATGCAAGGGCTACTAACACCTGTTATGTAATCAGGAGTCATCATTAGACGCGGGCTTCTTTTAATCCTAAATCATTTATTTTTCTATTCACGCACCACTTTTAGATTGAAATAGCATTCATCGCAGCCTGTTCAAAATTTACCAATATCTTCGTCGGAAGTTGCGGCAGGTGATAATTGTTTTAGCTCCTAAGATTTGAATTACATCTATTAGAATATATATGTTTACATTTATCATCCTTCCATATGACTCATTCTCTAATTAAATCAACACATCCTATCAAACACGGCTATTGAAACTTGGAATTTTATCTTTCGTCACTCACACTCTAGGTAACCTTAATATTAAAGCATCACTTTTCTAACAACTTTAGGAGAAAAAAAAATTCTCTTATATCTTCGGGGAGAAAATTTTTATATCAGGTAGAGAACATCTCTTGATATATTATGTGGATTCCAATTGCATATCCATTCAGGAGTCTACGCCTAGATTAAATATATTATATTTTTTTACATTTTATAGATTTTTAATCATAATAATTTTCCTTTATTTTCTTAATTTTTGTAATATAATTTTTTATATATTGCTGATCAACTAGAAATTTTTAAACTTAATTATACTTGTTTTTTTAGGAAGCTATTGATTATTTAATTAAGCTCTTTTTAGAGCCTTCGATACTTATATCTATATATATTTAATTTTATTTAGTAATCTTATATATTTTTTATAAATAGTTAGTTAAATTTTAACCCCTTTTAATTAATTAAACTTTATATATATATATATATATATATTTTTTAAATAAAGGATAAATAAATGAATTCGATGTTAAAAATAAAGGGCCGGGTGAAATATCGTGTGTTAGTGTCGTGTGATAGAGGTTAACTAGGCCAATATTTTTTAATTGGGTAAGATAAAGATTCTCAAAAAATTTTTATTTAATAAATCTTATTTTTAAATAAGGTTAATTTATTAATAAATATCAAAGCCTAATATAGAGATCTGAGTTGGTTATAACTGTTTGTAAAAAGAGGCGGACTTAGCCCCACTCAAACTTTAACGTTCTTTTTAATTTTATCATGACTAATTAATAAAATATTAGTGGCTTTTAAACAATAAAAAAAATATAATCAAAATATACGATATAACCAAAATGGACACAACATACACTTTTGTATTACCTGATTAGTATTTCTGATAATTCGTGTAATTTTATTTTAGTATATAAATTAAAAATAACTCAAAAGGTTTATTGCACAATTTTTTTTTTTTTTCCTTTTTAAATAAATTTTATTTCATAAATATTACACTAATTAATAGATATTTAACTTTCATATAATGTATCTGAAATTTATGGAATAGGTAATATTTTACACATAATGGAAGTTTACATTATCAGTTTCATGTCAACTAATTATTATTGCTATTTTTGCAACTTTGAATAAATCTGATTTTGCAGAAATATATTTCGGAATGTATTCTAAAATGGTGTAAATTTCACAATTTTCTAAGATGTACACATATTGGCCTGTAGCATATTCTATCGCGGATAAATGTCGGCTACTTCTCAATCTACAGATGCCAGAGAAAATTTTTTAACATTAAGAAGTTTTAGTTTATATTAGTTTTTCTTTCAAATTTGAGCCGCTATACTTTGAAGAAAAACCCCGAGGCATGATAGTTTTAGCTAAAAACTCGGTTCAGTCGATTTTTTGCCGGTTAAAAATTGGCGTAAAAGGCTAAAAATATAGTAATTACTTAGTAATAAATTAAATTATATATTTTTGTATGATACAACTTATATTATGTTTATAAAGTGGTGTTTTCAATTACATTTACGTTTAATATTACTTTTTGACAAATGTTTCACTTAAGGCGAAAAGAAGATATATTTAGATTATAATAATATATTAAAGGTTGTTAATTGTATAACGTGATTGGAAACAATTGATTTACTAGATATATAAAGAATGATTATTTTTGATATATACACAGATAAAAAAAACCATTCATTTTATTTTCATTCTTGATAAATACGTCAAATAAAGATAAATTACTACTAATTCCAATCAATCTCTGACTTAACAGGCGAATTGAACTTTTCCCCTTGTTCAATATATATAATTTGTAATGTTGCATTTTCTGTCATAATATAATTATTAATATAAAATTTTTTTAAAAAAAACGAGGTATTCCAATATCAACATAAATTTATTAATATAATATACTTTCAATTTTAGCTCTTTACAATATACATGCATTAAATATATGTGTTAAAACTAATAAATATTTATTTTTCTTTAAAAAAAAAGATTAATAAAAATTTATATTATAGACGATGGATAATTATGCTACATCTACATGGAACCGCGAATTGATAAGAAATTAGAAAGGCAAATTTCTAAGCCAATATTTTGGCGAATACAGAAATTTTCTTTAGGATCGCATGTGAGATGCTTAATTTTTCTTTCCATCCTTCAAGAAGGAAAGTGTTTTGTGGCCGAGGTTTCTGAGGGTTGAATGACAACAGAACGAGTTTAATATTGCTTAGCTCTGAATATCTGTTTTATTTATTTTTATTATTTCCGCCACTGAAAGAGAATTTTCATGTTAGATTTATTCAAATTATTAGATTATGAATACCAATAATGAATTTATAATATTCTTGCATTTCGCATGAATATTCATAATCCTGACTATCTCTCTCCCATAAACCGTAGAAAATTAATTATTATAAACTAAATAACAGCAAATTGGCATTCCTTTGAAAGAACATACTACAAGCGAGCCGACTAATAATGGATATTTATAATTTTAGAATTGTACATAAAAAAAAAGTTATTGGCCCTTATCGGTAACCATTAACAATTAAACTTTTAAATATATCATAAACATATTCGGCATATTTTTTTTAAATGGAAACCTACGATTTCTCATTAATTATTAATTACCATTATGAATAATATATTATGTTATTTTTTTTAAAAAAAATTAATATTTGGGATACGATATAAAGTAAATTGGATAGAAATGAGTATAAAAGAATTTATAATATTGGGGACGGTAATATGTGAATCCTTTATTTTGTTTAGGTTATATCAAAATCAAAATTTCTCTCCCAATTTATTTAGATTGCCGCAATTATTTTTGGAGGTGTTTGAGAAGGGGTGTATTGTGTTATGTAAGGTGATTATTTAATATTTATTGTTTTCGCAATTTAATTTTAAGATATATATTAAGGTTTTAATTTTTTAAATTAAATATAGAGAGTTGGAAGGTAGAATAAAGAGACTAATTTGTTGAAATACCCTAAAACAATGATTGGCGAATCGACTTATCTCAAGCTTTTGGTATAATAAAAAATTGCAAATTGTATAAGAAGATCTTTTAAAAGTTTGCGGATAGCGGAATTAGACCAATCTTTATCGGGGCTATTTTTTCCCGAAAAATAAAATCTAAAATCTTTATGCCCCAGAATAAACGAATATCATCTTGGTGCTTCAAAATCTTAGGCCTACACCGCCTCATTGTCTATTGAGTGCCAATTTCAAATTTACTCAATTACAGGAAATTAACCTATGAAGTAAATGGAATTATATTCTATAATCTAAATTTCAATGCATTGAGCATGTATATCTTAGTTTAGATCTGCAATTTTTAATTTTCGAAATCTCGGGCCTAGAAGAGAAGCCAACATTTAAAATGATTTTCTGAACTTTCAGATCGCAAACAGATTGTAACGAAACTTTTATAAACATATTTTCCTTAAGTCAAATAACTTATGAGATAATCATTATCATTTAATGCGAAGTTTTTGTGTAAGCTCAAGATAGAAATTCAACTGTTTCTTTAAATTTTGAAAAAATAAAATTAATAGTTTTTCTACTAAATTCTGAATGATAATTTAAGGATCAATTATTTTCAAAACATTATTAATTCCATTTTTATTAACAGCAGATATTCTTTAGACCATAATTAATAAACTAAGCCATCGGATTCGTTTCATGATTTGGCCGCAAGAAGTCTGCCTTCGCGGGGGATTCTTATGGTATCTGGTTTAGATAAATTAGTAAATTCATTGGAGATGAAAGATGGTGGAGTAATGGTAGAAATGCAGGGTGGCGCCTATTTAGGAAATAGGTTAGTGATTGTAGCCAAAGCTGGGATAGGAGAGAAAAGGTGTATAAGATATTATTTATGGGATAAAGAGCACCATATACCATTACTGTAGACTGCAGCGCAAAAATGTGCCTTTATTCCTAATGATAGAGAATGGTTGTTTGAAATATGTACGGTTTAGAGGAGGTTAGGAAGGATTTGGTAAGTAAATATATATGGAATTAAATTTATTATTAAGAAGTATTAGGGCAATTGCGTTGGGAGAAGAGTCTGGTTTGGAATGTAACATGTTCTGTGGGCTAAGAAAATACAAACCAGCGCACAAATTATAATAATTATTTTTGATTTTTAATGTATTAATAATACTATGTAATATTTAATATGTTATTTTGTTAAAACGATATTTAGGCTTATTTTTTTTGCTTTATTTTTTTAGCTGTTTTTCCCTTCTTTCTATTTATGGAAAAATTGAAGAAGAAAAAAACATTTTTTGTTTTCTTAAAATATTTTTACATTTTTTACATTTCTACTTTTAAATAATCTCTTAGTCCTTTATATAATTTTTATTAAGTAATTATGGTAATTTAGGTTCTTAATTCAGAGACCTTCATGGGCCGGGCCAGTCCGCAGACCTATATCCGGCCAGTGGGTCGGGTATGGGTCTAATATTATATTTTCTAGCGGGTCTGGGCCGGGCTTGGGTTTTAAATTTTTTTAACGGGCTAGGGTTGGGCTTGGGTTTAAAATTATTAAATTTAAATTTAGATTATTTAAAACAATTTAATTAAATATTGCCTTTTTTTCTTTTAATAATAATCATTTTCAGTATTGTAAACAAAATGATTATTTAGATATATTTAAATATTGTTTATTTTCATTAAATAAAAAAAAAATTAATTTTTGTATATGGGCGTGGGCCGGGCTTGGGAAATCTTTGTGAAACTTATTATAGGCTTGGGCCTAGTTTGGAAATTTATTTTAAATGGCCGGGCCGGGCTTGGGCCAAAATAAATTTTTTAATGCTAGCCTGGGCCGAGCTTGGTCAAAAAATTAAGGGCCCATGAAGGTCTCTGTCTTAATTACAGTAATTTATTATGCTTGTAATTATAGTAATTTATTTAATTCTTCTATGATTTTATCATATTTTGAAACTTCTTATTCTAGCATTCATATATACATCTTTCAAAAATCATTCTTCAAATTTTTAAATATATTATTATCCTACGATGTTGCATTAAAACAAAATAAGGTTAATTTATATATATATTCATTAAAAAAAATAGTATAAATAAAGTTATTATAAAATATATTTCGATGTTGCTAAAAAAAAGTATTGTAAATATCACTTAGGTCTTCATAAAAAACTATTAAGCATATTTATAGTTTTAATTTATAAATAAAAACTTAGAATTAGAAGTGATAAATTTTAGCTCAATACATTTTTTTTTCGTAAAAAAATATATATATAGACATATCTTTATTTTAACATATAAGAATAAATTACTTGTTTTAAGCAAAATATTAATTTTTTTTTAAAAAAAATATTTTTTCATTTTAAATACAAATATTAAAAAAAAAAAGAAAGAAAATTACTTTTATATTTAAATTAAAAAAAAAAATCTAAATGTAAAAAATTCGGATCAAAAAATTGTTAATAATATAAATATAAAATATTATAAAGTAACAAGAAAATTTGTTTGAAAAAAACTAACTTTACTTTTTGTTAATATTAAATAAATTTATTCCAAATTTTTTTTTTATTATTATACATTTATATTATTAATTTTTTTTATATCAAAATATATATTAAGTATTATAAATAATAAATATTTCATATATTAAAAATATATTTTCTTATTAAAAAAAACATGAATCTTTTTTAAAATATTTATATATATATATATGCAAATATATGTAAAATATAAATATGATAAAAAATGAAATAACCATGGTTTTGTGACTTGTCCATTTTATATATATTATATTTTTTTTGAAAATTAAAATAAAAAAAAATCTGGGGACGAATGAAAGAAAATTATGAATTAATAAAATATACAAAAAAATGAAAAGTGACATTTAAAAAAAAAAAAATAGCTATCTTGGTCTTAAGATAATGTGTAAAAAAAACCAATAAAGCATTTAATAGAAAAAAATACATTTAAAATGTTAAAAGGTTTCTTGGAAAATTAAATCATTTCTTAGGAGTAGTGTTGTTAAACGGTTCAAAGTGACGCCATTTTTAAAAACGGCTAACTCAATATTATATCCATGAAAATTATTATGTAAGCCTAAAAAAATTTTCTCGTAGATGGCACATAGGATTGAACATCTATCGGCGAAATCTCCAAGCTTAGGCAATATTTTCCTGACTAATACTGAGTTAGCCGTTTTTAAAAATAGGCTCAAATCGAGCCGTTTAACAACAATACTTCCGAGGAACAGACTTTTGAATGCGAATATTTTTTAGAATATTTAAAGAAAATTGTCCCCCACCGAAAGCAAATTCTTGGCAACGAGGATAATTACGGTTATTATTATGATTCACTAATTAAATGTTCTTAATAATTTTTTTCTATAATAATTGACGGTGTTGTTAAACGGCTCGATTTGAGCCGATAAAAACGGCTAACTCAATATTTTATTCAGAATAATATTACTCAAGCCTAATTTTTCTCATATGTGGCACAAAGATCTAGACATTAATTATCGGAATCTCGAGGATTAGTGGCAATATTTTTCTGGCTAAAATATTAAGTTAGCCATTTTTAAAAATCGGGTGGAAACGAGCCGTTGAACAACACAACTACTAATTGAAATACGATGAATATATTATTTTATACATAGTTTTCTTGATTGTGTTAATTTAAATAGGAGGATATTAGGTTATACGTAATGAGAAAAATGTGAATAAAAGTATAAAATGACAATCAATTTATTATTTAACTTAACTTTCTCATGTATTAATTAATATTATACACGATAATATTCTATAAGGGATAATTAATTTCAAATTTGTCGCCTCCAATTTCAGCCGAAGAGGGTTGTGAGCCCATCCCACCCCAGAGTCTATTTTTAATCATATAAAAGAAAAAGGCATATCTTAAAAAAAAACACCCAACTCAAGAGGTATAACTAATATTTTGTGAAAATTACTGGTTTTTTTTTAATTAACGTCGAAATACTAATAAAGAGTTATTGAGTTATATTTATATGAAAGTTTTATATTTTTTTGTTAAAAAACCAATTTTTTGATATGCACTTTGGTAGCAATTAAAATGTATGTTACACTATTTAAAATTGTGTGCAGGATAAAGGGGGGGGGGGGGGGTTCCTGAATACTTGAGATGGTTTAGAGGACTCAAGGGTGTTACCATCTTTATCAAGAAGCGTTTTTTCTTCTTTCTTTCCTTCCTTTAAATCACTCAATTGAAATTAGATATATATCTTATTATATTTATGTTTATTTTTAAACAAAATAAAATTAATTTCTGTATAAAATTCTTTAAAATAAAAAACATTCATTTTTTGGTTTGACCACTTATCGATACACAAGGAAAATTAATAAAATGGAAAATAAACAATTTATTCAAAATTATGCAAATTAACACATTATTATCGTCATTATTGTTATTCAAACATAATATGCAAATTATCTGATAAGATAATGTTAAATTATATTAATTTTATTTTTCTTTCTCTACTTTTCTTTCTTTCTTTTTTTTGGCATTTTTCCATTTTATTTTATTTTTTACTTTTGTATTTTTATTTCATTCCTCGAAAAAAAAAGAAGAAATTTATTAAAAAAATATATAAAATAAAAGTTTTTTTATATATATATATTTTTAAAAAAAATATGTAATTTATCTGAAAAATATTATTATCTGTAAATTTGATCTTTGCTTATATATTATGTAAACTAAATTGTTATGAATATTGACTATGTATAATGGTTTATAATAATAAAAATATTGTAAAATGTAATATTATCAATTATTTTAGAAAACAATTTTTTTTTTTAAATTTTTTAATATATTTTTACTTAATAATATATATAATCGAGTGTAGAAATAAATAAATATTTAAAAAAAAAACTTAATTAAGCATAAAGATCATTCAATTTATTAATGAAACAAATTATGATTAAGTTGAGTTGTGGCCTTTGGGACAAATAATTTTAAATTTTATAATTCATATCAAGACAACCTCAAATTTATTATTTACAATTATTTAGCCGGAGTTAATCTGAAAAACATGATTGTAAATAATTTCTGAGTTGTGAAAAATAAATTGAATTTTAATATACATCTTGTTGTTAGATAAATAAAAATATAATAATTTAAAAAAAACACAGAATTTTAACGTTAAAGTAGCTATTACATTCGATCTATAAGATAACAACTATATAGCAAAAAATAGTATCAATATAATTAATTAAATGGTAAATATCGTAACTTAAAAATATTTCGTATTTTGAATGACCATCTGTGTTTAAATGCAAAAATATGGATCAAAATAAATAAAGAATGAAAAAGGGTCAAGATATTATAAATTTGTTTTATGCAGCCCAGCTTGATCAGATTCAGTTAAGGTCAGAGTTTTCTGCATTGTTATTTTGAAATTTTAAATTAACAAAGTAAAAATTATTTTAAAAATGTAAAATGTGATTATTGTAGAAAAAAACATTTTATTGATATTTATGAATTTTAACTTTGATTTTAAACGAAAAAATTTTTTCTTATAGAAAATTTAAATTAACAAAATAAACTACATTCTAATTTATATCCTATTTTTTTAATAAGGAAAACTTTAAGAAACTTCCAACTCTACTAATATTTTTTTTTAAAAAAAGATTCTAAGATTTCACATGTCGACCAATTATAATTTTTGGAGTAACAAATATTCTTTAGAAAATAGTATCTGTATTGATATAATAACAATTTATATTTATAAGTGTTGTTAAACGGCACTTTTTTGAGCCGATTTTTAAAAACGGCTAACTCGATACTTCGATAAATATTAGGCAAGCCTAAAGATTTTGCTCATAGAAGGAACAAAAGTCTATACATATATTATCGAAATCTCGAGGCCTAGACAATATTTTTCTGGCCAAAATATTGAGTTAGCCGTTTTTTTAAAATAGGCTCAAAACGAGCCGTTCACTACTTAGTTAAGGTAAATTTTATTTTTTTTTGTTTTTTATTATTTTGAAGCTTATTTAATCGTTATTTTTTTTCATTTATGTTGATTCGTACAACGCTTATTACATACAAAATTTTTATTAATATCTCTATTTATCACGTTTTGCCATTTGATTTTTGACCTTCCTTTTTAGCTAATTATATGACCTTCTCATTCAAATATTCATACACTCTGAGTGTGTTCATCAACATCCTTGTCATTATCGGGACTACCTTTAATCCGTTCTAGTTTTTACGAGTAGGATCCTTGCAACTCATAACCCGCTATCATGGTTTAACATTCTCATTTCTATTGTAGCCAAACTTCGTATGTCTTTTTCAAAGTCTGGGTCTCTGATTCATATAGTACAGTAGGTTGTTTCACCCCTAATTTATGTTATATAATATGCTTCTTGTAAGAAGACTTTTCTCTCTCATCCAACCCTCATTAATAATTGATTCAATTTTGCTTTCTATGCATCCATCTAGTTATATTGTGAAATCCGAAATATTAATAAACAATCTATTTATTTTAGCGTTCAGTCTCCTATGTATCTCTTTTTCATTCTTTACTCTTCTCATATTCCGTTTTATCCAGATTTACTCTCAAGTACCTATCTTTCTAGAGTTTTAATAACCTTACTTCACGAACATAGCACAATATCATTTGCAATAATATTTCCCATGGTATTTACACCTTCAAACTCTTTACCAATGCAGTAATACTTTACATTTTAATTGTCTTTTATATAATTTTATATTATCTGTTTTTATATTATTTTTATATTGTATTTTATGGCTGTAAATAAAAAAAATTTAAATTATCTTAAAATGTAAAAGTTAATTTTTATATAAACTTTCTTCTTGTTAAGTAATTAAACATATTATATAAGTGATACTATAAATAAAATATTTAAATTATCGTTTAATGAAAAATATAAGTGATACTATAAATAAAATATTTAAATTATCGTTTAATGAAAAATTTATATATTAAATTTCTACTTGTTAAATAATTAAAAATATACTTATATAAATGATATTATTTTACACTTATGATATAATTTTTACTTTCAAAATTATGATATTTAATTTTATCGTTGTTTGATTTAATAAAGATACTTCTAATATTCCTAATTCTGAGCTAATTCCTACTAACTAATATTGTACATGTGCATTATCATAATAAACAGAAACAGGCTTAAAGACAATCTTTGATGAATCATCTATAGATTTGTTATTCCACACTCCGTTTGTATATACATTGGGTATATCCAAGATATGTATATCTTGAATTAGATTTTTATATGTTTCAGGAACTTTATTAATCCTTAAACTCCACCATATCTATTTTCTAGGAAGGAGGTAATTTTTAACATCAACGAAACCCATTTTCTGTTACCCATTTATATTTTACGAGTAATAGTCTCGTCGCAAATCATGTCTTTATCCTTAATGTTGTAGTAAAGTGGTAAACATCTTTAGAAGGCTAATTGATGATTTTAAAACTTCTGTTTTCCCAACCATGTAGGTAATGTTAGGTCCAGTGAATTTAGTCATAAAATAGTACAAAATATTTCAAAAAAAACAGCTTAAAAAACTTTAAACTAGGAAATATCTGAATTATATATTTTTATTAATTCAATAACTAATCCTAGTTTTTGTATTCAAGACATGGACTTTAAATATATAGGCCGCGTCCTAGGTCATACTAAGAAGTAATTAAGTATCTAAATTAACTGACCTACACAGTCATATGGTTTTGTAAATACAAGGGATGAATCAATGTTTAGATATGAAATATAATTAAATTTCCACAAAAAATATTCTTTAATTTCTTAAAAGTATCAGTACACAGCTATGGTTAATAAGTTCATTTTATTTAATTAAATTTATATATTTTCGTTTTTTTTATATTTAAAGTATTTATTTTTCTATTAATAATTGTATTTATTTTGTATAAAACTAAAATAAATAAATATATATATATAATTAAAGATTAAAGAATAAAAAATAAAATAAGAAAATCAATGATTGTGTTCCCAAAAAGGAACAAAATTTATATTTTTAAAATTATTAATTGTATGTTCCGTCTAATTATGGAATAGGAATTCCTTAGGGTCAAGCATCTGTATTCTTATTTAGAGGCTAAAAAAAATTTCAATCGAACTTGCTAGGTGCGAAAGGACCTTTAGTTTGATTGTTGCATTTGGAGAGGAAATAAAGTTGCCCAAGTTTTTGTATTTATTTATTTATTTGTACTCTGATAAAGTAAGCAGATTGCTCTTGTTATTGGTTGGGAAGGATGAGATCACATGTATTCCCCAAATTAAAGATTTTACTCGTGGGTACAAAAAATAGTTTTTAGACTTGTCAGGTCTGAAAATTATAGCGTCGTTGATAGATTTCAAGGGTTATAAAATGCTAAGGAATACAAGCTTCTTTTTTAAAAATAGAAGGCTTAGTATTTTGTTAATCGAAAAATGAGGTTGCTGACCACCTTGGTTCATAATCCAATTTAGTCCATGTCTTCCTTGCGTTTATAAATTTTCAGGATCGAGATCGCAGTCTAGTTCCATAACCTAGGGCCACTTTTAGGTTATTCATTAGTATGAGATTCATCAAATTTTCTCTTGGCACGACTTCCCAACCTTTCCCGGGCACCGATCTCATCTTCGCTTTGAAATAGTTTAATGTCCTCAAAAATAAAAAGGAATAAGATAAATTGTAGAAAAAATATTTTTAATTGTCATAATCATAGGAAAAACGTTTCGGGAGAAATGTTATAATACCACAGTGATAGGGCAAACTGCAATATTTATTTGGAAAGATCTAGAAAGTAGGAAAAGAGGAAAGGGGCAAGGTACAAAGCAGTGCTGCTAAAGTAGCTATTAAAAGTAGTAGCCGCTACTTGTAGAGCTCTATATTTTTTTTAGCGATAGGTAGCTATGCTAGTTTTATATATAAGTACCTAATAATAGAGTTTGGGAATGCATCTGTGGCTTAATAGATAAGAAAACATATCTAGGAATTTAATCAAGAAAAATTTGTAATAAAAAAAATTTAGGGAAATGTTCATGAAATATGTCATTGAAGACCTTTTTAAAGTTTAACTTGATTATAGCCATATTACAGGAAGGTGTTAGGTATAATTAAGAATGGCATGGGAGATTATTTCACATCCCACTTAACTTCGAATCCTAACAAATATGTACTTAGAAAATTAAACGCTTTTGTTTAGATCCGAGTCATTCTTGAATATAAAACTTAGTATGATTGGCCGAATATCTTCACTGGGATCTTGTAGAACAATATGGTTGGCGTCATAAAAAATTTGGCGAATAGATGAGGGTGGTCTTTGTTTAAAAATTATTTCGAGAAGGTTTTAGGAACAGTTCAGAAAATAATTCTTTGGGGTCAATGTTAAATTTTACAAGAAATGGTAAATGAGAAAAATGAAATCGTGTAAGTCCAGCAGCGGAAAATTTGTTAAAAGAAGTGATAGCCTGAATAATTTTATAATCATTGGAAATCATAATTGTGTGAGCCGGGTGTAAGGAAGGTAAGGATGTATACTAGGTAGGAGAGTGAAGGTTACGAAGAAGCAACAGTAGCTGAATTTTTCAATAGATACTAATTTAATGGCATTTAAAATTCTTTTGATATTTTTGGGGCAACGCAGGGTAAATTGTTATAATCATAATTATCATTGTGGTTCTTATAATAATCAGTCATGGGGCAGGATTTAAAATTTCCCATGAGTTTAATGTGATTTTTTATATATTTTCAATATGGTGGTATGACCTAATATTAGCTATAATTTAACTTATTTTATAAAATATAATGAATTTTTTTTTAAATGTAAATAGAATAGCAGCGGAAAATTTGTTAAAAGAAGTGATAGCCTGAATAATTTTATAATCATTGGAAATCATAAATGTGTGAGCCGGGTGTAAAGAAAGTAAGGATGTATACGAGGTAGGAGAGTGAAGGTTACGAAGAAGCAACAGTAGCTGAATTTTTCAATAGATACTAATTTAATGGCATTTAAAATTCTTTTGATATTTTTGGGGCAACGCAGGGTAAATTGTTATAATCATAATTATCATTGTGGTTCTTATAATAATCAGTCATGGGGCAGGATTTAAAATTTCCCATGAGTTTAATGTGTTTTTTTATATATTTTCAATATGGTGGTATGACCTAATATTAGGTATAATTTAACTTATTTTATAAAATATAATGAATTTTTTTTAAATGTAAATAGAATATGATTTATGTTAAAAAAAATGAATTGTGTCAAAAAATGGATATGAAATCACCTAATTCTCGGGCGACGATATTCATATTTGCACACCTTACCACATATAATAAAATAACATTAACTGGATACGAATGACCCGACCCCATTTACGATGATATCGCGGATGCAAATCTGTAAAATATTTTGGTTTTATGAAAATAATTTTTTGTTTTTAAAAAATTGGTTATCGCAAAATAATTAAATAAATAATATTTTCATTTTTGTAAATTTATTTATTAGGGCAGCCCGATACAAATTTATTCAATGTCTGTATTCCGTTACTTTTTTAAATAGGCGGAAATAGTTATGCTAATTACTCTGAAAAAAAAAATATTTAGAGGAGTAGAATCGCATTTTAAAATAGACCAAAAGTCGGGGCAAAAAAAATGACCAAATTATTTCTGAAAAAAATGTCAGTAACATTATTTAAGTTACTTTTAAGCGCGAATTGAAGGCACGAATTTAAACGACGCAAAGGAAGGATAGTGGGGATAGTTCATAATGTCGGATTTATTAACAGTACCGTCGTTGAGGGAAGAAAAATAAATTCACGTTTTTTAAAATATCATGAAAAAAAAAGTGAAAATCTTAAGAAGATCAAATAATGCCACAATAATTTCTCCTCGGCATCTTTAGATTCCAATTTAGTTTGTGTTTAAGAAAATATGAATAATGGTGCCTAGTTAACCTAACTAAGCCCTTAAAATTAAATAAATTGATCCCTCAGGGAAGGTATGCAGTACCAGTTGCAAAAACTAAATTTATCTATCATTTGCCGCATTAGTAGGTATAAAAATCATTTATCGACTCTTTAAAACGATTAAATGGATCGACTTCAATTTGTATATTATATTTAAAGGTTCCCTAATATACTCAATTATGTGAATTTAAACGGGGATAATATTCTTAATAAGTTTCACAACATCCATACTAATCAGTTAGATATTAAACAAGTAAACATAGGAAATGATACGGAGGTATTATGAAAAAGTTGGATTTAACTTTTTTTACCAACGTTATTACCCTGCATTCTCACAGTTAGCGTAGCGTGAATTTGCGGCGAAGTATATAGCGTATTTTGTATACTTGGTCACAAATTCGTGCTAAATTATGAAATGCGGAGTAACCCCTCGAGGCAAATTCTCAGCCGGGAATACAATAATACAGCTTATTTTTTTTTATATTTGGCCTCGAATTTCGCACTAACTACGATTGAGCCGTTAATAAGGCTTCATTTAATCACTTCAGAGTTAAGACTGAAATGCCCAAAATGAAAAAATCTTTAGACGATCAATAAAATACTTAGTCTATATTTAATTCACTATGTTACCCTCTGACCCTACCGGGTTGACGATCAAACCCTGGCTGACTCTCTTTTGAATTTTGGCAGGGTTACATTTTTTTAATTCTAAACATTCTGCTTAAATATTAGAATAACTATATATATATATATATATATATATACTGATATATTGCATAAAGTTATTCATCTAGAATCAAGATTTAAATCAAATAATTATCACCTAAACCTCGAGACTTTGCCAAAAGAGGGAACCTTATTTGTTTGGCTAATTAGATTCATTTGTTATTTTATAAAAATAGGCGATATCTAGGTTATTTAACAACATTACGAATAAAGAGTTACTACTTATTATCTTTTAAATTCAATTCATATATTATATTTATTTATAGGGCTAAATAAAACAATTTTAGTATCTTGCCAAAGTTTAACGTTATAATATACATTCCAAACTTGCACTGCATTTGTGCCTTCATATTTTTCGAATATGGCTTCTAAGGAACTAGATTTCGTGATATCCAGTTTGAAGTTCAAATTATGCACAAAAATTACTATAATGTTTCAAATACTGGCTGATGTCATCTTCAATATTTTTATTTAGCTTATAACCTGGGTTATGATTCATTTCTCTGGGTGCCTGATTAGAAGATTATCAATTAATATATGGTTTTTGTTGTATGTGAACACACACTAAAATAATTTTGCTATTTAAAAAATTGTTCAAATATGAAATAAACCAAATTTGGATAAGGTGGAAGGGGGTAAATTAGACTTACCTAAAAAAATATATATTCAATCAATTTATGGAAACAATTTAATATTAACCAGATAGAAAAGTTCCATGTTTATTCATTTAAATTATTTCAAAAAAAAATTTTTTTTTTTTTATTTTACTCGGAGAGTTCAATATACCCTTATTGTAAAATTATTAAACAAAAAAAATGATAGTATTTAGAAGTGACTTCCCTAACCTGCATAGGAAAAGGAGACACAAATCGCTCATATCAAAAAAATAGAATTTATATATTATTCTTTATCAATACTGTATTTAGTATATTTTTTACTAATAATATTATTTTTTCAAAATAAAATTAATAAATAAATAATTAATTCATTTTTTATTTTTTTTTGGCTAAAATTATTATTATGGGGTTTTTAAATTCTGATAATAAGTTTATAAAAAAATCTCATCATATCATAAATGGGTACTGTAAAAAATGTGGGTGAATATTTATTTTTATTTTTTTTTTGAAATAAACCACCTTTCCAAACAAATAAAAAAAATTATGTTTTTATTATATAATTTGAAATTTAAATTATTGAAAAAATTATTATGGGACATAATCTAGGAAAATGATTAATAGAAATTTGCTAAAACTATATTTTAAAAAAAAAGAAGGAAGAAATAACGCATTAGCTAAATATCCTCTAATTCGGCTAAATTTTCAAGCGCTTGTCGGAGAAAATCCGTTAACATTAAGGTGTTTTAATTTGTATATTAGTTTATTCCAAGCATGAGCTGATATCTTTTTAAGAAAACCCCTATAACCAAAGTGATAGTTTTCGGGTAAAAACTTGGTCTAGAAGATTTTTAGCCGGTTAAAAATGGCTTAAAAGGCTTAAAAAATATAGAAATTACCCAAACTATCGCAGAGAGTCATATATACTTGTTGTATATGATATAATCTTAGAAAGTTGTCAAATTTCTCCAAAAAACAGAATTTTTTGAATCATAACAATTAATACCTTTTTTTTAAAAAAAAATAAATAAATAACATATTTGAATTAGGCAAGTTTCGACATAATTTCGAAAACAATTTCTCAGAATTCGTGTTTAAAAAATTTTTATTTCGAATGCGATACCTAAATAAAAAATATGGCAAAATTAATTATAGTATTAATTTTAAATCTATCAAAAAATAAAAATTTGAGTTTTCGAAACATGTAAATTCCCCCCCCCCCTTCCCAACAAAAAAAAATTACAAAATTTACAAAATTAAATATTAATATAAATCCATAATATTTAAAGTAGGGTTGAGATGAGATAACCAGTTAAGCCATACCATTTATTCTTCTCTAATTTTATTTAATTTGCATAAATTTAAATATTTAAAAAAAATATATATATTATGTATAAAAAAATGCTTTTTTACAAAAAAAAATCGCATTTATAAGTATAAATGTGATATAAATTAAATGAATGGTAAATGTAAAATATATTAAATATTATTATAATATTATATATTTTTTTTTAATTTCATTTTATAATTTTTTTTATTAAAAAAAAATTAATATTTAATATTATTATTTGAAATTAAAAATAATAAGAAATAACATTTTTTTAAAAAAAATGATATTAGAAGGCTTTAATTTTAATGAGATAAGGAGAAATGGTAATGGGTTGACAATGATAGGAAAGAAAATATTGTAATATACTAAAATGATATTTTGAGGAATAAAAATATATATATTATATTTTTTAAAAATATGGCACATCTACACCGGAAGCAATGAGGATTTCGATATCATTCTTTGCGCAATCTTCGTTTGTTTTAACCGATTTCCTCATTTTATGCTCACAGAGTTAAAGGAGGGCTAACCCATTAGGTGTTCGGGTACACCCAATAAATTTTAGCTTGAAAAGACATATTTAATAATTTACTTTATAAAATTATAAATATTAAAGATTTCTTACTTCATTTGAATTTTAATAAATTCGAAATATAAAGTAAGGGGAGAGAGGGGACGCGTTGTTAAAGCGCGAATAACTCTTTAACTCTCGCTTGAGTAAAAATATAATAAATAATTTTTCCCCTAACTTATTATTTTCAAATGTTAATTGCTGTGCTATTTTATTTTTTTTACTAAAATCCCCTTTTATTTAAATTATTAATTAAATCAGCTTAGAGTATTTATTTTTTTTCTTCTTTTTGCCAAAAAAATATGTTTATCCTTTAATAATTAAAATTTTGGATTCATATTCTTTAAAAGGCTTAAGTTATAAAAATAAGAGTTATTGAACGATTACAGCTTAATTAAAAATCTAGTAATTTGTAATACTAAATATTATCTTAGAGTAAAGCGGCTATGGAGGGTAAAACGGTTAAAATATTTCATTTGACAAAAGCTGTATGAAAAAATCAATTTTGAGATATTTAAAACGTCTACTACATATAAATAAAATTATTGAACGATTATAGCTTAATTAGAAAATCTAGTAATCTGTATTATATTATCTTAGACTAAAGCGACTATTGGAATAAAATGGTTAAAATATTTCATTTGATAGAAGCTGTAAGAAAAATCAATTTTGAGATATTTAAAACGTCTATAAATAAAAGTTATTGAAAAATTATAGCTTAATTAGAAAATCTAGTAATTTGTATTTTATCTTAGAGTAAAGCGACTATGGGGGTAAAACTTTTAAAATATTTTATTTGATAAAAGCTATACGAAAAATCAATTTTGAGATATTTAAAACGTCTACTACACATAAAAATAAATTCTTGAGCAAGGGTCCTTTCATAAAAGCGTTGTTCATTATGCGCTATAAAATTTTTTATAGATAGTCGAAATAATGAAGAATTAAAATATACACAATGTTCCCAAATGGTAACGTTTTAGATGTAACTTCCTTACGTTCCTTTATTGTAATATCATTTTAATGTAATTATTTGGCTTGTACTTATTTAGAAGCGACTATTCTTAACTAAATAAAATTCTATTATTCTATTTAACCGTGCGTGATTGGTGGTTTACTTCATTCTGAGCGACCCGTGTCTGGACTTGGGTACGATCACAAAAATGTCCGCCGACAATCCCGGACCATCGAACTCCGCCGATTCCTCCCCGAACTCGACTGTCCATAATAAATAAATGACAAGATCGCCTCCCTCAAATAAAACGGGGAAAAATTTTTTTTAACCATTTTACCCCATTAGCCGGCTAAAATGTCTCATTTCGCATAATAAATCATAAAGCTTCCTAAAATTATGTTTGTAGAGAGCTGCATTTTTTAAAAAAAATATATTTTGCACGTAAGAGCTCCATTTTATAACTTGTTCTGTTTTGCTTTAGTTTTAAAATAATTGTGGTGGTTAAAATGACATATATTATGTGGATTGATTGTTTTTTCAAGAATCTGAAAGATAAATTCCCCCTCCCCCAAAGAGCATCTAATTTTTTTATGATTTAAACCTCAGAACCAGAATTTTTATTTAAGTTACCTAAAACTAAAACGAATACTTTATGGACTGGCCCAAAATATTACCTTCATTTAAAATGACCTTGTACAAAAGATATGTTTTAATTTAATTTTATATTATAGAATAGTGCTTGGGCTACATTCATATTAAATTTATTTGATAAAAAAAACAATCTTTAAATCTTTTACCTTACGAGCAAAAAAGATGGCCACTTATCCCTGGTTCCCGCTGCCTGGATTAGGGATTTCTTTTTAAAAAATGATTGGCGTATATATGTCACCTAAAATAATTTTTGAGTATAAGGCTATTTACCGACCCGTGTACAATCATTATCATGAGTCGAAATAAATTATTAAAATTTAAATGAAAATCTTTATTTTAATAGGAAATTCATTAAATATTATAATATGGACAAAATTCTTTAAATACCTTCAAAAATATAAACTAAAAACTAAATGTACCATGCTAATATCCTTATGTAAATATATTTTTAAAAAAAATACAAAATTTTGTCAAAAAATGTTGAGAAAATTTTTTTTTAACGACTAATTCCATTTTCTAGTTAATAAATTTCCTTTAAATTTTGATTTTAATTTTCTTAGTGGAGTATTGACCGGTTATTGGTTAATTAAAATAAATACGTTCGAAAGCCGATTAATGCTGTCGATTTATCGAGAAACAGAGTCATATGTCTTGATGAATGTGTATGTATACAATGGGCAAACATTATTTATTTATTTATATATTATGTATAAAGAATCTTAGAAAGAAAAATATTTGTTTTTTGACATCTTATTCATCTTAGTATTTTATATTTTATACAAATCTAAAAACCCTTATTAACAAACATCCTTATTAGAGAAACTTCCATGTTTCATATAACAATTCCAAGAACCTTTGCACTTTTAAATAATTATGAAACATTAAAGTCAATCATCGATGTTTTGTATTCAGAGAGAGGGGAAATAGAGATATATGAATTTTTTTTCAATAAATCACTAATCAAGAATCTTATTTATATTTGAAATAATTTTCCTTGTTTTAATCTCGTATGAAAAATCGAAGGATAATATACAAATTAAATATTTAACGCGTTTTATTATAATCCTGAGATATACATGGTTTACATATTCTCGACTCTTATTGATTTTAAAAAAAATGCAAAATTAACTACAAAATTATTAATAATTATTCTTTTATATTATATAAATGATTTTAAGAGGGGTGATGTAATATACACTTCAAATTATGCGAGGAGTGATACACCCCCATTCCTATATCATTTTGATGCACCTTCCTCCTTGTTTACCTTGGTTTTTTGGATTGGAGACAAAACGCATGAATACAAAAATAAAATTAGTATACCACCTGAGTAAGTTATTACAATAACCAAGGTAAACAAGGAGGAAGGTGCATCAAAATTTACTAAAACAGCTGTCTCTACTCTTAGAAAAACTAAGAGTACCCTTAACCCTAAAGGGTGGGAAATATATTCTAATATTAGGGTTTATACACACATGATATCAATTTTTTTTAACTATAAGACATGATTTATCTTGTAAGGTTTCATTTCATCAGTATATAATATAACTATCGTCTATTAATTTTAAATAAATTCAAAATTAACTACAAGAAAATTATTAATAATTATTCTTTCATATTATACAAATGATTTTGAGGTATTAATTATACAAACATGATAATAATTTTTTTTAACTATAAGACATTATTTATCTTGTAAGGTTTCATTTCATCAGTATATAATATAACTATCGTCTATTAATTTTAAATAAAAATTAACTACAAGAAAATTATTAATAATCATTCCTTCACATTATAAAAGATTTGGGGTTATTAATTATACAAACATGATATCAATTTTTTTCCACCTATAAGACATGATTTATCTTGTAAGTTTTCATTTCATCAGTATATAATATAGCGGTCTGCAAAGCCCGTCCAAGACCGGGTAAGGTCCGTAAATTTTAATTGAATTGGATTATCGATGAATTTTGATATTTGATAGAAGTGATTAATCCATTAACTGATGTGTTTTTGATTTAATCACTCCCCAATATTTATAAATAGTTGCTTATTTTTGGTGTTCTCAACCACACATATTTCGGGTCAGGACTTGTACAAAACCGAACCGGGTCTACAATCTTAGTAAAAAAAAATTGGCGAACCAGGCTAAGCCAGGATAAATATAAATTCCAGGCGAGCCTGATTTTACCATAAATACTCTTGATGAATTGTATGCAGGGTAGTCTGGGGCATTCTTGCAAGTATTTTGATCCATGGCGTTAAAATCATAATTATGACAAACATTGAGATTTCCGATAATGACATTATTTTTACAATTCTTACTCATTCCAATAGCCCTGGGTAAGGAAATAGTGCAATTTTGCAATTATATGCTTAACATTATAAAACGTAAAAAGCTTGCAATTTATATTTAACATTTATTAATATGCAAAAAATATATATAGTATATCAAAAAATTAATAATTTGACTCCTTTAGTCAAATGTAAAATATAATTGTCGGGCACATTTTGAGTGCGCCGACTCCGGACACTTATGCACATTTGACCAATATCCACCATTTTGCTTCCTTTTAAAATGTTTAGATTTGTAAAATTTGACGCCGAATTACCTTATAACAAACTGACCCCTTTAAATTTTACTCCCCAACGGAATCACGACTGAGGATGCAGCTCCATGAATGGGAGTCTCTACTTTTCTATTTAAGCATAATGGTGCTTCCTACAATATTTATAATCTAGAGAATTATTAATATAGTTTTAACTGAAAATGTTGATTGAGAAACATTTTTTTTTAAATCGTCTAGACTTCCATACCATTTTATATCTTGGGGAAAGTCATATACCTAGGATAATGGACTTCGATAATTTTTTTTAAAAAAAACATACCCAATTCCAAATTTTAAGAAATTTCTGATTTCCTATTATCTTCCTTTCACTTTTTTTATATTTTATTACTTTTTATTTCATTTCTTTCGATACTGATTCTTTTTTATTTTATTTTATTTCTTTTTTATTTCTTTTTTATTTCATTTTATTTATATCATTCTATTTAAACTGATTTTTTTTAAAAAAAATTTCTTTGACCGATAATGAAATAAATTTATAAAATTTAAATTATCAAAATATTTTTTTTGAGGATGATTGGCTCCTCATTATTTTAAATTTAAAAATTGGACACATAATGATCCAGAATATCGCAATGGATAATGAAATATTTGATTAATCAAATATGAAATAATCCTAAAAAAAATAATAAAAAGAAGATTTTAATTTCTTTATCAATTAAAATAAATCTTCGTTTTCACATAAAAAGCTTAATTGAAAAATATGTTTATTTTTTGTTTGGTTTGATTTGATTTTATGAGGATCAAAGTTTTATAAGTTTCATCCTTTATAAATCAAGTATCAATTAGCAAAAGAAAAATAAAAATAAAAAAGGAAGAAATAAAATAAAGATAATAATCAAATTTTATATCCAAAAAAGGATTGAAAAAGGCGAAAAACAAGGGGGATAGGGTTATTTTTAAGCTATATTTTTTAGAGTTTACAAATTTGTGCTGTGCGTTAAGTGGTAATTATCCGCTAATAATAATGTATCCTATCTCTATTTTTGATAAAATTGAATTTATATTACATTTAGCCGGATATTTTTTTTTATGATTTAACAGAAGGAGTTTGTTTTAGAAAAGTTTTGGCACAAATTCTCTGGTAGCTCAAATCAAATAGAAGTTTCTATCTGAGTAGAATTGATCAATGGTTCTTGACCAAATTATATGAAATTTATATGATAGGGCATTTATCATATTTGTTTTTAAAAAAAAGGGGCTCAATGAATGATTTGACTATTTTCAAAGATTAATTTATTTAAGTTGTTTAATGAATTTGGAATATGGGAATTTGATGAAAACGTATTGCGTTAGTGTTGTTAAACAGCTCGTTTTGATACGATTTTTAAAAACGGCTAACTCAATATTTTATCCAGAAAATTATTGCCTAAGCCTCAAGATTTTGATAATATATGTCTAGACCATTGTTCCTTCTATGGCAAAATCTATTGAGTTAGCCATTGGTAAAAAAAACGGGTCATTTAACAAATGGCGTAGAATAAGTATATTTGTAAGGTATTAGTAATTACACAAATTGACTAGCATAAATACGTAAACCAATTCTATGATTGTGTTGTCGTTAGCATATACAATTGTTTAAAAAAAAAAACTTAAAACCAAGAAATGTTAATTTAATCCAGATTAACCGATATAACATGAATTGTAAGACAATTCACTAGTAGGTAATTTCACTTTTTTAAACTGCTATAAAAAAAAATTTATATTATATATATTTGCTTCTATTAATTTTTACATTCTAATTTATAGGTTTCGCGCTTAGAGCAAAACGCGTAAATAGGCGCGATATTCGCGTTAGTATCTTTTATCTTTATAATCTAGCCTCAAGCCTTGATATATTTTAAGATTTTGTGTAATTAGACAAGTGGGTATAACTTATTTTTGATTGAAAAATGGAGGTGTGCTTATGGCCAGATTCGAAAATCTTTTATTAAAGCTTAAATTATTAATTAAACCAATAATTTTAAAAACTTTTTTGATGCTTGGTTGATCATCATAAAAATAATTATAAAAATTATCATCAACACCAATTAACCATATTTTTCATGTCCATTGTGTAAAATATAACTTGTCTTGAATTAGAAATAAATAAATTTAGATAGCCATATATGTATATTTAATAATAATACAAAGATTAAATTTTAAAAAATTTATTTGATAAAAATAAACGTTTTACTCATATACTTTAATAAAAATATACCTAAATAAAATACAGATACCACCGATTCAGCATTCTTTTATCTAGATACATGCATCTAAAGGTACTTTTATAAGAATCACACCATGATGTATTGATAACAATTGATTAAATTTAAAATTGGAAAAATATATTTCCAGACCCGACCCCTACCCGAAAAAAATATTTTCATACATCACCGAAAGCAAAAAATAATCAATTCCCTTACTCAATTCCCGGGATGAGGTGGTGGTTTGAGTGCGGCAAATCTTTGATAAAACAGATTCTCGTCCCTAATTTTTTGAAAGAGGTTTAATTTTTCTATCGAAATAGATTTGAGTAGAGAAGAGTGATGGGCATAAATGAAAGACTAAGAAGGATCTATGCATTTGTTATTTAGTTTATTTTTCGAGATTCGGCGACTGCCAAATACCCAAAATTTATTCGTTTTAATTAATAAAATATCGTTCAATGAAAAATGTAATTTTGAGAAGAAAAAAAATTTGCAGTTTTCATATAGTTATATAAGAAGAAATAAATTAAAAGGGTTTATATATTTTAGCATTATCTGTTTGGACGGATTGAATAATGGCTAAAATTTAAAGTGTATAAGTTAAAAATGATATTTAAAAGTAATTCAACATAAATTTAAGCAGCTGTACTACTTTCTTAAATGGAAGGAGGTGGAAAATAACAGTAGGGGACTTTATCATCCTTCTGGTATCTATGTGACATTGAAATAATATTGAGGAATAATGTCTGATTTTCCAGATTATGACAATTTTTTTGCCCTTATATTTTAGATTTGAATATCAACTTATTCATAATGTAGATGAACTAGAGTTAGTTTATTTAAAACTTAATTTTTGCAGCAAAAACGTTTTAATTATAAATTAATTTTTTTTTACAAATGATAAGAGTTATAGATATATTTTCAGAAAGTAAATGATTTTTTTTTAGCAACAATATAAAATGAATTAATTTTCTTCAAAAAATATGTAAATATAAATATGTTTCCCAGATTTTCATTTTTCAAAATAGATATTTAAAAATAACATTTTATTTGACCACAAAAAAAATAAAAATAAAAGATTATAAAAAAACATTATTATTATCACATAATAATATGAATATATATTTTTTTTTAAATATTTTATTTTATATTATAATATTTATTTTGTGTGACAAAATGTATATTTTATATTATTTTATATATATTACATAATATATATTAAAAAAATATATATTCATTTTATGGAAATTGTGGAAAGAATTTGCATTAATTTGCATATATGAATAAATAAATAATATAATATAAAAAAGAATAATGATTTGTTTAAATAATTGAATAAATGAAACCAAAAATATAATGATAAAAATATCTAAAATAAAATAAAATTTGAGATTGTTTGGAATGAGTATACATGAAATATATCTGTATATATATTTTTTTCCCCATTTTTTGAGATAAAAAATCAAATTAATTTTTTATATTTTTAAAATTAAAACATGATTTGTTTTAAAAAATTTATAATTGTTTTATAATTAAAATACTAAATGTTAATAACTTATGTTTAAAAAAATAAAATATATCAAATGAGATATTTATATAAATATATTTTTTTGGAACAAATTTAAACACATAGTTTCAACCAATATAGTATTATTATATTTCTTACATAATAATAAAAAAATATCAAGGTAATAATTTTATAATTTATTTGTTACTTACTTAATTAGTTAATACATATATTAGTCTTCTGAATGACAAGCATTTCAAGAAGATATACATATATATCAGTTATTATTTTTTAATATTTTGATTTACTAATAGGGCCCTTTACAGGACCGTTTCATTAAAAAAACACAGATTAAAGCAGTAGAAGTAGGGGAGTTAAAAAAAATAACTTTATCTTCTAACAGAAAATATTTTCGGGCTCTAAATGTTTTTACTTCCCCTTGGCCTTAACACATTAATTCGATTTAAATTCATACGTCGCGGTTTACTTTAAACTGATCCAAAAATAATAATAGAAATCAACTCTAGCCTAGATCTGGCATTATAAGGAACCCAAGGGGATCCAATAGAAATGGTAAACTTTTTGATCAGTTTTTAAATTCTCACATTATTATCTAAAGTTAATCACTATGAATATTTTATTATATTTAAATATACTCATATATTGTGAAAAGTTCTGTATACAAGATTCTAGGAATAATGTGTCTAACTTTATTTCTAAAATTATTCCTTTTAAATATTAAGGTTTTAAATGATTAAATCTAAAAACAATTAATTCATTGTTTTTTTTTAACTTAAGTATCAGTTCTTATTTCTTGCATAAGTTAATTTTCTTTTAATGATCGTTTGACATTTTTAAAATTATTTTAATATAAATTTAATTAATATTTTATACGGACATTTTAATTTAAAAATAATCTTTTAAAAAAATAAAAATTTTTAAAGTTAATTTTTTGACAAATTAATTTTATTATAATTTAAATTTAAATTAATTAATCCCTTTTTTAAATAAATTATATTTGCATATTTAATAATTTTTTAATTCGATTTAATTATTTTTATATAAAAAATTCAAAACTTTCACAAGTTTTAAATAAATTAATTTTTGAAAATTTATAAAATTTTCTTAGAAATATGTTTTGGACATGTTTTTATTTTTGTATTTAAAATAACTTATTTATTTCATTTTTATAAGGTTCGAAAGTTTGTGAATTTGAATTTTTTGATATTTTGGACACACAGCCTAAAATATATAATATTACGTAAATTTGATAAAAAAAAAAGAAGAAAAGACTTGTGTTTAGTGTTGTTATAAAAAGATTAAGATTATAACCAAAATAACTTTATGTAATCCTAAAGATTTTGCACATAGCTAGCAGAAATGCTTGGACATCTATTTGCAAGATCTCACTGCTTACATAACATTTATTTTAGCTGAAATTTTAATCGGGCCATTTTGAAAAATCTAATTTTAACAACACTACTTGCGTTAAATGTCTCAATTCGATGGAGTTTATTATGAAAAATGAAATTTAGTCCCCCCACCCCCAAAAAAAAATTACCTTTAAAATAAGCCGGGTTAATTAAATTTTTTCTAAATTAAAATCATATAATCATATTTTTATAAATTTTCACAATCTATGATACCTTTAATTAGTATACAATATTAAAGGGGGAAAAAAATGAGTATAAAGTACTCATGAAATATCTAAATAAAAAATTGGTACAAACGCACTTCCCCCACCCTTTCTACACTCATTATTATATTAAATATTTTTGTGGACACTTTTGCCCCCAAAAATGAGGAAACAAAAATTACTGCAGGTCTTAGGGTTGAATCTTAAATATAGATATTCGTAAAACACTTTACAGGATTTTAGATGCGGCATAATATGTGATATATAAAATAATATAGCCGGTTGAGTGTTATCTATACTCCCTAAAATTACACTAGAGGCCGGGATGGTATACCTCATGTTTCTATCCGACCTTTATGTTTGTTGTATTTGTAAAGGCTTGCACTATTGATGGAACCTTGATTTAATCCTTTATTGTTAAAGGGTGTACATCAGTTTTATTAGATCCTCACCACATATGAAGGAAATTTTGCTAACGATTAACTTGTTAACCCTTCTTAACTCTTAAGGCTTTTTAAAAACGCTATAAAATTGCCTTAAATATCTTTTATATTCGAATACAATTAAGAGTTTGGTCATCGGTTGTGGGAAATTGGTTAGGTTGGGTTGGTTGATATATTAGGATGCCTTTGAAATTATATATTCAATTAACTCGATAAAGATAAAATTTGTTTCAAAACAAAAAATAAATTAATTTATAAAATTATTTTTAAATACATTTTTTTTAAAAGATTGTTTTAAGTAATAATAATTTCATAATTTTATTCTATCTATTGATTTAATCTAATTTTTTTATTTTTCAAAAAATAAAATATAGTAATATTTTTTAATCAATCTATTTCCAAACTAGCTTACTTAATAAAAAAAAATCATGTAAAAAATGACATAATTTGAATATTTTTAACGATATTTAAAATTTAATAAATCATAATCCTATTTTTAAATTCAATATCAAAAAAAATAAGCCAATTTTTAAAAAATTTGACACTCAAATTTCATTAAAATTTTAAAACTTATGAAAGTTTATAAAGATTTAGGATTTATATTTAAAAGAAATAGTTTTAAATTATGAATAAAATATTAAATATTATATAATATTTGCTAGTTATTATTACTTTAACAATTCATCTGCGAAACTGAGTCACCACTCATTCATAGTTAGCGTGAATTCGCGGCGAATTTTACAAAAAATAGGCTCTATTTTTTGTGCATTTTTATATACTTCTTTACGAATTCTCGCTAACTGAGAATGCACCCCGCATTTCATCTTACATTATTATAAACTTTACATGTTTGAATGTTGAAACCAGAACCAATTTTTGGAACGCTCGGAATAGAGACTAATTTAGGGAATCGAAAATAAGAACTGCTCCTTTAAAATTTATAATAATTAGAAACCAGAAGTAAAACCTCCTTTTAAACATTTCCGTAACCGTCGGAAACCGGTTTTAAAAAATGTGAAAGTAGGTAATTTATACATATTAATTTAAAATCTTGCCTTGATTTCATTTTAAAGTGTTTACTTATTGTTTAAACACATTTCTGTGATTAATTCAACAGTGATTAAAATTGTAAACAGAAACCCTCAGAATTTCTCCAAAATTTTAAGCACTAAAATTGCAGCATGATCCCCCCCCCCTTTTTTTTAGTAGTATTCTGAAAATGAATCAGAGCTCTTTTTAATTTCCAGGTCTCTGATTACAATTAATTTGTTTCATATATCAAGAATTTCTATTTTTTTCCAAATTTATATTTCCATAAAGAACACTTCCGGTTGGCAAAAAAAAGTAACGATGACCAAAATTAAGGCCAAAAATTATAAATGTTTTTATTGTGACAAAGGATTTTATCATTACTGGCAGTTAAGAGATCACAATCTTATCAAACCTTGTGGGCCTTATACATGTCATTATTGTCGAAAAAATTTCTTGAGTTGCCATTCCCTGCAATCCCATCTCCTGTCATTCCATCTGTGCTTGTTTAGTGATGCGCAGGTGCCAATTAAAAGAGAAACAATGGGTTTTGATAAGATGCTAGACCCTGAAAAAAATCATTCAGATTATTCGACCGAATTAGATACTGGGAAAGATATCGCTTCAAATAATATGCTTATAACAGATAGGTTCAATGATAATTTGTCAGAAAACAGCCTTGAATTAATGACAAAAAGCCCGAAAAATTTACCCGATATTTCTACGATGGATCAAAAAAATTTTACTTACAGATGCAAAGTTTGTGCGGATAAGTTTCAAGATGAGGTGTCCTTAGATGTTCACACGAAATCCCACCCGCTAAAATTATACGCTTGCAATATATGCCTTAAAAACTTTTCCTCTATTTGGCAACTGAAGTAAAAAAAAAATAAAACATATTAAATTTGACCTTTTTCATATTTGTTTTTATAACAAAAAAAATTAGATCGCATAACAACGATGCCCATGTTTTCAGGACGGCCTATACGTGTGCATTATGTGGATGCAAATATAAAACATCTCTTTTCTTAAAACAACACATAAAATCGGATCATCCTAGGTATCGTTCATTAATCACAGTGAGATCTTCCAATATACATCCCACTATTGCTTCCCCAAGTATAAGAGAAAAAGAATCTAAGGACAATTTATCAGAGTCTAGCAACCTTGAACATCATTTTTACGGTTCTCCAAAATCAGTAGCAAGCATTTCCTTTGAACTGTTAAAAGGAGCGCGCGTAGTAAAACAATGCGTCACTTCATCGAATCTTCAATCAGAGCCTTGCTTGTCTAACTCCTCAATATATCCTTCGTTTCGTTCAAGATTAAATCTAGCACCTTCAAGACTATCTTTGCATAAATGTAAAAGCATCTTTAAGAATTCCGACAGGAGGACCATAGACTTTTTGAATCACATTCCACAAGTCAATAATTATTTTCCGTCATTTGAAGATAGCCATCTTGTCAAGAAAAAATGGTCGTCACCGCAAGATTTATATGGTTGTAACAATTTTATGATGAATATAGCTCGCAGGAGTAATGGGTATATTAATGGATGTCTCCACGGAGATGAATTACATTGCGATTCCGAAATTATTAGTGATGACCAGGGAGGCGCAACCGACGTTTTAAACAACTTGTTTATGAATAATTACTATATAGATTTTTTGCCAGAAGCTTCCCTATTAAAACATAATATTATGGCTCGTCATGAGAGGATCAGAATGACCAATGAACCATGTCATGGTAGGTCATTTAAACTTAGCAAAGATGCCGCATTGAGAAACAAGAGTAACTTGAAATCTCTGACTTCTGACGATTACACTAATAGCGAAATAATTTCAAGAGCCTGGGCCAGAGTTAAAAATGAAATATCTACCGAGTCTTTGTGTTACGGTATAAGTTTTGGAAATAATCACCAAAGACTGGGTCTAAATAGTCAAAAGGATGCTAAACTTATGGCTGGTCATATTCCTTTTACAAGTGAGAGTCTAATGGAAATTAAATGGGCACATCCAACTTCTATATGTAATTCAGCGGTATTTAACATAAACGGCGTTCAGGACGTGATTGATGCTAACATTGTTAACCGATCCAAAAACATTTTTGAACCACTTAGCCCGAAGAATTATGATGACAGCGCCATAAAGGTAAACTTAATGAATGAGGACAGGTTTTTTAAAAATCAGATCCATTATCAGAATGAAATCTTAAAAAATATATCCACTCCAATCAGCGTTAGAGGCACACTCAATAATCGCGCAAATGGGAAAAGTAAAATTTTTGAATGTTTTTACCTATTATTTTTAGTTTTAAGACCTTTTAAAAAGGGTTTCAATTAATTTACATATGTCATTTTATTATTTATTTAAAATGTTGCATCGAATTGATATTTGATTGAATCAGGTCGGCTTACATAAAATGGGTTAAAAATAAACAATTCAATTTTAGCTAGAGGTTTGGTGTCATCAAAAAAAAAAGAATGAGTAAGGAGGGGGGGGGGGGGGGGTAAGGGAGTGGTAGGAGCTACTTGCTTCCATATATTTTTTTACAGGATTGGTAAGCCACGAAAATGTTTGTGAGAGTGAGGGGAAGGGGTAATCTGCGAGTTATTTTAGGCAAAATTAGTGTTGTTTAAATGATTAGATTCCATTTTAAAAGATTTTAGATAAAATTATATGACTCAAACCTCGAGATTTTACTTAATAGATGTCCAAATCTTTATGATATCCATGAGCCAAATCTCCAGGCTTGTGTAATCATTTTATTTGAAAATTTTGGGTCAGCCATTTTTAAAAATCGAACCGTTTAAATAGCTCTAGATAAAATCTAGAATATATAATCTATATTTTTTTTATTTCGCAGACACGTGATATTTTTTTTTCTACAATCGTAATGGCCGGTGTCCTATTATTTTTTTTAAAAAATATTGGGCCAGCCATTTTTAAAAATCGAACAAGCTCTAGACATCTAGAATATATAATCCATATTTTTTCTTTTTCGCAGACACGTGATATATTTTTTCCACAATCGTAATGGTTGGTGTCCTCGAAATTAAAAATAAATAAATAATAATAATAGGAATTATACCAATTCCTAATTCGTTCACATTCGCATTTTTATGTGATTTCTAATTTGTAAACTCAAATTTTTGTTAGTCATCTCAAAGCCAAAAGCTACCTTCCTCAATTCAGATACCAAATATAATACCTCTTTCCCGCCCAGTATATGCCCGGAATGCGGAGCTAAGCTGAAGAACAAATCTAGTCTCAAATTCCATTTGCAAAGGCAGCATCCAAAAGGAGAGCTTTTCAACTGCCCCATGTGCCCTAAATCATTTGGCAAACAATGGATGCTGAGGAATCACCTGATGACGCATAAGGATAAATATCCGTGTTCCTATTGCGGTTAGACATTTTAATTTATTTCATAACCTAAACTTTTAATGAGTTTGATATCTTTGATAATGCAAGCTAGTGGTGATATAAAAGTCGGCGTATAATTTAAGTGCTCTACGTTTTTTCATTTTTAAGTTAATAAAAATTAACCAGGCACAACATTGCTATAGTTAGAATTTTTCTAGGAGGGGGGAGGGGGTGGGTGCCTTTTCTCCATAAATTTTATTGGGCGGCTTAGGTCACCAGCTTTTTGAAAGCCCTCGGTCGAATAACATTTTTTAAAAAATATTAAAATTTCTTTTTACTTATTTTTTATGGAAATAGAAGAATGGGTGGGGGGGGGGAGGGGGGGGGGGGAATTAACGATTTGGGCCCAAAATCAAGAATTTTAATAAAAATTTTGGGTCCATGTTAAAACAATCAAAATTTGATTGACACCTATGGATTTGGGTAAGATTTTGTCTAGAAAACGCGTTGTTCACATATAACATCCTAGCTCTTATATTAGTGCCAAAAATTTAATTTCAATTTAACCGATTTTATTTTAATAAGAGATTAAATCAAGCTTTTAGCCCTAAAAAATATCCCTCAACTTTAAATAAATTTCATTCCAATCTATATATAATTATGTTTTCCAATAGATATAACATGTAATTAATCGTTTATATACTATTAAAAATGTATTTATAATAATATTAAAGAATACACAGGACCTTAATAAAAAAAAAACATTTTAAATAATATTAAAACAACTAATTACATATCAAAAACCGTTGCTGGATCACTTGGTTAACTCTTGGTTTAAAAACGCTAGAAAGAAAGAAAGAAAGAAAGAAAGAAAGAAAGAAAGAAAGAAAGAAAGAAAGAAAGGAAGGAAGGAAGGAAGGAAGGAAGGAAGGAAGGAAGGAAGGAAGGAAGGAAGGAAGGAAGGAAGGAAGGAAGGAAGGAAGGAAGGAAGGAAGGAAGGAAGGAAGGAAGGAAGGAAGGAAGGAAGGAAGGAAGGAAGGAAGGAAGGAAGGAAGGAAGGAAGGAAGGAAGGAAGGAAGGAAGGAAGGAAGGAAGGAAGGAAGGAAGGAAGGAAGGAAGGAAGGAAGGAAGGAAGGAAGGAAGGAAGGAAGGAAGGAAGGAAGGAAGGAAGGAAGGAAGGAAGGAAGGAAGGAAGGAAGGAAAGAAAGAAAGAAAGAAAGAAAGAAAGAAAGAAAGAAAGAAAGAAAGAAAGAAAGAAAGAAAGAAAGAAAGAAAGAAAGAAAGAAAGAAAGAAAGAAAGAAAGAAAGAAAGAAAGAAAGAAAGAAAGAAAGAAAGAAAGAAAGAAAGAAAGAAAGAAAGAAAGAAAGAAAGAAAAAAAGAAAGTAAATTTAAGGCCCTGCCCGTAATATTTTGCCCAAATTTTGTCCGGTCCGACCCGAAATACTTTTAGAAAATTTTGTCGGCCAGAAATTATTTTTTTTATAAAAAAAAATATCTAATTTATAATATTCATTTATATTTAAAAAAGGCAAAAACTTGAAAAATAAATTCGATCTTCAACAACACATCGCTTTATTCCACGAGAAAAAATTATGATTATATTATGTTTATTATAAATATATAATATATATTGTCCAATATATTAAATACAGTGTAATATTAGCTTGTCTTCCAAAAAAAAAACTTATTTTATAAAAAAAATAATATATATATAACTGTAATCATTATAATATATTTTAATAAACTAAATTAAATATGACAATAAATAATAGAGTATAAAATAATTTTTGATGCATATATCATGTTTGTTTGGAGTGAACTAAATTATTGTGATATGAAGTTTGTGCACAAATAAAAAAAAAGTTGAATTGAAACTAAAGTTTAATGGTTTGACTAATCGTATAACATATAATATTATAATAAGAATACATGTTAATCCATCTACCTTCAACCATCAAAAGTCATAAATTAGATTCTATAAATTTTTAAGTTTAGGAAAAACATACTCAATCCCTTGTGGATAAAAATTTGGAAATTGTAATATATTTAAACATTATTTAACTTCTATATATTGCAATTTAAATATTTAAAATTTTTGAGTTGGAATATTCTTTGAGTGAAAAAAACAACAAAAGGTTTACTCTAAAGAAAAATTGCGCGGCAAATCCTAATCGCTGTCACTTTGACTGTCACTCTCGCTGAGTTTCAAATCGTCATCTATATTTAAATTTATGTTTGTTTAATGAAAAATTTAGCGTGTTTTCTATACTAAAAGATCAAATCAGAGTTAAAACGGGAACCCTCGGAACAGCGCCAAATTTAAGAACCGGAAACAGAACCCACTTTTAAAAAATTTTTAAAAATAGAAACCGGAAAAAATTAGATTTTTTTAACCTAAATCGACAGCGTGTCTCTTCCCAACTCCACTAGGAACGTGATGAGACTTGGGCGTTGTTTGGCTATTTTTACTAGTCGCGATGGTAGGATTAACGACGGTCTTTTCTTTACTTTTATCGCGTTTACCCAAAAAATTTCCGACATTATCTTTGGCGTTAGAATAAACGTTGACGTTGTTGGATTCTTTCGTGTGATTACTTTGATCGTCTTTATTTTGAATATTTCGACAATTTTTTTCGGTATCGTGTGTGGGAGTCGATTTATCTGAATTTTTCTTGGGTCTCAGATCATTTTTTTGATCCGAAGAAGATTCCGATGAAGAAGAGGAATGATAGGAACGCGAATTAGTGCTTTTGGAGGTTTTAGAGGTTTTCGAGCTTTTGCCGGAAGAATTAGAAGAGGAACGGGAAGTGCGGGAATTACGAGAAGAGGCGGAAGAGCTGCGAGAGCTGGCGGAAGAGGGCGCAACCAATTTTGGAGACGTTGCAGGAGTGGGCTTGTTAGTATCTTAGGGGTGGGAAAATTGAATAGATGTATAAGACATTATTATATATATATAGCTACATGGTTGAATTATATATAAGTAAAAAAAAATGACGATAGCTGACTTCAGGAAAAAAGAAAGTATAAAGGTTATATAAAATTTTAAGATTATCCGAAAAATATTTTATAAGCATCTAATCCCAATTTTAATGTACCTTGGTGAACTAAAGTATGGTCTCTTTTATCTAGACTAGACTTGAGCAATTCAGAGGCCGACGCTTCGTTGTTCTTCATCTTCTTGCCGCTTTCACCTTCCTTTCTTCGTGGATGCGATAGGGGAGCTGTAACACATTTGGCGTCTCTCTTATTAGCATTAGCAGTTTCTGAGTCATTTTCGTCTGAATCGGTGGTGGCGGATAGTCTGTAATTCCTTTTATAATTGTTTACAACCTCTTGCGAGTTATTTGTTATTGCCGCGTTATTTTTACTGATTTGCGAGTTAACGGAATTATTGTTACTAAGGGAAACGCAGATTGGCTCATTCAGAACGTCTATTTTAACGTTAGATGACTTGTTGGTAACGAGGCTGTCGACCGTTAAATTGGTTGGTGAGGACTTCGGTTTTAGGGCAGGCGGGCCTGCATTTAGTAATACGGCAGGCGGTGAGATGATGTTAGCGGTTGGGGGAACCACGGGCTCGACGTTAATATTTTTAAGTTTTGAACTATTAAGTTGGGCTGTTGCGTTGCCGTTAGAGTTGAGGGGAGGCGCTGATTTCGGGCCCAGTGTATTCGTTGGTCTTCATTCGTAATTATCATTATTAAAGTTTAATAATTTTATTATTGTGAAAGGGTGAGAGAGAGAGAGTAAACCAAACCCCTTTTAAATGCTTAAAAATAGTTTATCTAATATATGCAACTCCTTCCTTCTTACAAACTTTTAGTCAATAAATAGGGTCGCCGTTAGGGGTTAGGGTTAAATTTTCAAAAATAATAAATTCGAATACATTATATAAAACTCAAAAAAAAGAGTGTTTAAATATAATATAATTACTAAATATACCTATTTAATAAAAAAAAAAAAATTTGAAATAGTATTTAGATACAAATACTTTTATTTGCGAGTCAATTTTTATAGTACCACTAATCAATTCCCTTTAAGTAGGTAATATATTTATTATTAACCATATTCGTGGTGAAATTCTAATAATTATGTAAATAACGACATATCGAAAAAAAAATTTGAAAAATAGTATTTCGATACAAATACTTTTATTTGCGAGTCAATTTTTATAGTACCACTAATCAATTCTCTTTAAGTATGTAATATATTTATTATTAACCATATTCGTGGTGAAATTCTAATAATTATGTAAATAACGACATATCGAAAAAAAAATTTGAAAAATAGTATTTAGATACAAATACTTTTATTTGCGAGTCAATTTTTATAGTACCACTAATCAATTCTCTTTAAGTAGGTAATATATTTATTATTAACCATATTCGTGGTGAAATTCTAATAATTATGTAAATAACGACATATCGAAAAAAAAAATTGAAAAATAGTATTTCGATACAAATACTTTTATTTGCGAGTCAATTTTTATAGTACCACTAATCAATTCTCTTTAAGTATGTAATATATTTATTATTAACCATATTCGTGGTGAAATTCTAATAAATATGTAAATAACGACATATCGAAAAAAAAAATTTTTTCCTCAAGATGATGGATTAATGATAGTAAATTTTTTATTTTCTAGTTGAAAATCAAAAAAAAAATATGGTTCAAATTTAACTAACTCGGGAGAAATGAAAGGCGATCATTAAAGATAAAAAATAAAAACATATAGTTTAAATTATTCCAAATTTTTTACTATTCTTACTTTTACGCCGCAGTCATAGTTAGCGAGAAAATATACCGTATTTTTGTGCATTTTCATTTTTATATACTTGGCCGCAAATTCGTGATAACTGTGAATAATACGGATTTACGCGTTTTATCAAGCAATGTTTGCTATTGATAAAAAAAATCGGGGGGGCGTATAAATTTGTTCCCGCAATTAATCTGACTAAATATTATTTATCGGATTTCTGATTAATATTCATTAATTAATAATCTTATAAATGTTTTAAAAATAAAATATGTAGAATCAAAATAATAAACTTGTTTGAAAAAAGAAAAAGGTTATGCAGGGTAACAAATGTTTGGGAATAATTTTTGAAAGTATTTTGTAATTTTTATTGTATCTAAGATATTTTCGTGTAGTGTAGAGGGGGGGGTTGAAGCCTCCTGAAAAACTTTGGACAATCTCCTTGAAAAAAGAATAATAGTCTTGAGTGTTGATGGAAAGGTAACGCTTTGAGATTGGCCTACAAAAAAACGAATCAAATTATTCAACTATTCGCATTCGAATAGTCGGGTTATTCGTATGAATCGAATAATTCATTATTCGTATTCGAGAATTGAATTTTTTTAAAGATTGTAAATAAAAAATAGTAATAGATATGGGTGTGACAGTGATATGTTTTAATGACACTTTTTAAGTATTCTACTAAAACTAAACTAATTTGTAATTCATGCATATATCAAAATTTACAAAAAATAACAATCGAAACAAAATTCAACTGTTGTAAATTGTGTATTTTTACATATTATATATACATATATATATATATGTATAACTTTATATAATATCTAATGTCAATAAAGTAATGTTTATATGTAGATTAGTAGATTATATATTTAATTATATATAATATCTTACGACAATATTATATATTATATGCATGTAAGACATCAAGAGATTGACAATCACTATGAATATTATGACGGTGATCATCTGAAAACCAACTCCTTTGTTGTTTACAAGTTAAATTTATTTTGTTATACATATATAATTGAGTTGATAAACAAAATATATATGGAAATTGGAGTTACAAACAAAATCTCGCCAAGAAACATGCCTGATTTTTAGGAAAAGTGCTAATAAAAAAATGTTTATCTACGACTTTTATACGCGTTATTTCTTCCTAATTACAATAAAAGTTGTTCAAATTCTTTTAATGACGGGCCCAGCTGATTTTCATTCAACGACGCCTTCAAATGCATCATTATGTATGCATCGTCAGTCTAGATATTTTTATATGTCATTGATATATCTCGAAAAATTTGAAGTCCCAAATTTTAACATTTTCTGAGATATAAATAACTGTTTATAATTGTTGGATATTTTTTTCCCATCTAACTAAGACAAATATTATTTTTCTATTATTCATATTCGATTTGAATAATTATGCAATCGTATGAGTAGAAGAATAATTCGTTTTAGGCCTACTTTGAGGTAAATGTGGGGTTGAACCCAAGGATCCTTCTGGAGTTCATTACTGTAGTAATGAGGTTACCAGATATAATCATGGTAGCACAGAAAAAAACATAATTTGAATAGGTGCTGCCATGCAAAACCCTTATTAGAAGAGTTAGCTACGATTTTTGCATTTATCAAAAAATCGCCCGAACTAGAATCCCTGTAAGAACAGGTCTGGCAGTCTCAGGCATAAATTAAAAATTATTTTGTTTCTTTAAAAAAAATGGCGAAGGCTTCTATTTTAAATTTGGCCTGGTATGAAGTTGATAAAAAAAAATTCCACATTTTCAAATCAAGAACAGCTGGAATTCAAATTTTAAAAAAATCTTTTTCAAACATGGCTTGTCCCGCATAATGCAGGCACCATATAATATGACCCACGAGGGTATCTTCCCCATTATATCTATTAATACTCAAGGTCTGTCCCTTTATTTTTATACTCCTTTCACGTTAAATACGTCTGCCCAGTATCTATAAATCAAAATTAATAACACAATTACAGTAAATAGTACCTATTATATTATATTGTATATTCCTACTGACCCGAGATTATTTTTGGGAAAATTTTTTGTATTAGCCCTGATTTCTAAAATTTTATTATCTTGATTAATTTAGGCTCTATCTATATACAAATCGTTCCAAGAGGAATTTGTAAATATGAGCAATATAAATGAATACACCCCAATTATAGGATTTTCAACATTTTCTCTCCCACTGATTAATTGATTAATTTCCTTAAAAAAATATTAAAATCGGTCTGGCACAGATTTTTAATGCGCAGCCAGAGCCAGATCATGATTTTAAAAGTCATATCATTTTTTGACCTGTTCCCAGTCAAGCCTGCAGATCTTTGATTTTTTTACCATTTTCATTTTTTTTTAAATAATACTTTTCTGGCAAAGCCTAGCAATTCAAATATAAGATCTACCCCTCTAAATAATTAATTATTTTTATTATCTTATTTTAAAAATACAATGATTTTTTTAGGCAAAGTTTATTTTATATTCCATCGAATTTCATTTTTAAAAAGTAATATAATAAATATATTCTTCATATATATAAACAATTGTTAAAATTATTTCCAAAACTTTGGATTGTAATTTGAGTTAAAAATTTATAAAAGAGAATGAATAATATAGAAGATTAGATTGTTGAATATAGATTAAATTTATTTCTACATCATTTGTCATTAATAACTACTATAACTATAAATGATTTAAAATATAAAATAATGAAAAATATGGTAAAAAAATAATAATAATACTGTTTTATAAAAGGTAGAAATTTATATTATAAATTAAGACAAGCTCATATTTCTCATAATCTTTTAGGATTATTCCCCATTAATTACAAAATTTAATCAGCTGACTCTTTTTTTAAATGAATCTGGACAAAATATGGAAAAAATTAAAGAATACAATTTTAGGAGTTAAGTGGGATTTAGACCTAATTCTTACCAGACAATAAATATACAAAAATAGATTTGTTCGGGCTGAGCTGTGAAAAACAGAAGGCATGCAAAAAGATAGCCAATATTCCTCCAATAATCTATGAGAGAATGGGAAGATACCTCAAAGTAGCACACTATTAGGAAAATCAAGAGTGTCTGTACTGAATATTTAAAAAATGGTGGACCAAACCCCATACAGAACCTGGCCATGGCAAAGCCAAATAATGACTTTTTTTTAAAAAGATATAGCTAATAATTTAAATTTAATAACTTGTTTAAGTAATATATTTAAAAATATAATACCTTATTTTCTTAAGTTGGATTGCTGTTGATAATTTTTCAATTGTGATTTCACCAGTTTCATGGTCAATAATTAACAAGCATTCCTTAGGTATCGATTTTTGAGAACCACAATAAGTTGTATGGGTCTTAATTGCACCCTGTAAAAAAATCAAAATAATAATTATTTATAAATTTAAATATATAATACATTCATCATAAATAATTTTTAAAATGAAAAATAAAATTTATCTTTTTAATGCTCTTAAAATTAAGGTGGAATAATATGTTAAATTTTTACATCAATATTTGGCAACACAGCAGTGACTCTATTTCCATTTTCAATTTTCATTTGTCCTATACCAGTATCTTCAATTGAAGCAGGCTTAAAGTCATCTTTAAAATAAAATTATGAAAAAAACATATCATTACTTACAGCGAATAGTATGAAATGAAGAATCTGAACTATTGTTAAAACTTTTCCCTACTTTAAGATCCTTAAAATCATCTAATACTTGCATATCAGCTATCTAGAAAAAATAAATAAAATCAGCAGTTTGAATTAATGAATGAATATTTATAGTAGCCGGTTAGAAAATATATTAAGGAATTTTGATAATTATTTCCAATAATTATCTTCTTTTTATTAAAAATTTAATGTTTTAGCAAACGATATTATTATTTTTTTGGAATTAATATTATCTTTAAATATAAACTAATAAATTTATTTATGATAAAACTATAATATTTTTCATAGTAAAAATAGAACATTTTCAAATTAACAAAAACGGTTAATTAAAATTTAAAAAAATACAAAGTATTTACCTATTTATGATATGTAATATAAATATAGTTAGTAAACGATAATGAATTAGAAATAAATCATAACAAAAAGGCAATATTGAACATAAATAATAAAATAAATAATACAAAATAAATAAAAGCGAAATGGTATTAAAAAAATTTTTTAATTTTGACGGGGGTCTCTAAATTTTTTAGGGCGGTCGAGCCCCTGCTTTTCCCATGACGCTAGAGCTCAGGCTTTAAAAAAGAAGGTCCATAGCCGGGAATTTTTAGTTAAAGTGGCAAGCTGTTTAATTTTGTGGCCGATTTTTTTGAAAAAAATAAATAGATACTATTAAAAATTTGTATATACAAAATAATTTTGAATATCAGAAATAATATTATTTATAAATTTCAACATATATAGCCAGGTTTTATGTTATTTTTATGATAAATCATTAGCATCAAAGTTTGTTTTCGTTCATCTTTCATGGATTATGTGATGCTCGATAAGACCCATTTTTACAGTAGAGATTGAGACTTTGCGAGACACTGTTAATGTCTCAATAATAGGTGCCGCTGAATTTATATAATTCTTGATAAACTTTGGGTTATCATATTTTTATAAGAAGAATTGTAAAAAATTTCACATCTAAATAAATTCATAGAAAGCATAAAAGAATCTCAAGAAATAAAATTAAATATCTACAAATAAATATGAATATTAATACATGTATAATAAAATATAAATATCTCATAAATATTTCATTTCATTATATGATGAAGAACCTATTTATCTTTTGGATTAAACAAATTATATAATTATATACTCAGTCATATATTTTGTTATTTATGCAATTGGGTTTCTGCCATTTTATTCCTCCATTTTCACAATAGGATATATATATATATGGATAAATGTATACATAAAAATATTAGGAAGTTTATCGTACATGATTATTAAACTCATCATACATTATAAAACATATAATAAAATATCCATATATTTAATCATTAGTAACTGACAAATATAACACATAATATATAAATAAAATATTACAATAAATTACTTCTTTACTACAGTTATATAATAGGAATATTAAAAAATTTAAATGTTATGTAGTAATATGTTTAAATTTTATAACACGCACTCATATCATCTACATGAGAAGATTTTCACTGGATGCAAACCCTCTTCAAAAATCTTTGCCTATTCCCCTTAAAAAATCATACCGCCTTCGGCGGCGGTGTCTTCCTATTATTATTTTTACCTTTTTAATTTATTTATACTCTTTTCAGAGATTTTATAAAGGATAACTTAAATTAACTATCTATACTACCAACTATCAATATTTTGTGAATATAAAGAATTTATTTTTTAGATAATAAATTCAATTAAAACCTCCTTTATTTACAATGAATTAATTATTATGGCATTATAAGCTTGCTGAAATATCTAAACTTTTTAAATTACATTTAAAAGGATAGCAGAAAGTTTTATTTGGAAAACAATGTGAATGATTGTTTTCAATATATAGATTAGTCGATGAATTGTATTATAATAATTCCATGATAAAAGTATTAATTTTTACAGCAATAGATTTTGTCTTATTTCATCTCAAAATTTAATAGATAACCCCCCAAAAATGTTTCTTACCCCTATTAACGCAGCCTACCCCCTACCCCCCTCAAAAAAGGGATGCGAAATGTTCCTACCCTTCCCGCTCATGTAGACGCTGCGCAATCATTAAAATATAAAAGTTATTTCTAAATTTTAATTTTTTATAAGTTTTTTTCAATCGAAATCAAAAATAGATTTTAAATTTTTTTTTACATTAAACCATAATGTTATGCATCAGTGGTATGTTTATAATTAATGTGCGTCACAGCTAAGTAAGGATTTATAAATTACTTTGCATGATTAAAGTATCCTTCACAATCTGGAACTGATATCTATAGATATAAATGGGAAAAAATTATATCTTTTTTTATATAATTTAAAAAATAATAAATAATTTTTTTATATTAGTCTTAATATTAAAATAATATATATTTATTTAAATTATATGCTCATATATATGAGATAAAATTTGCACTTAAATATTTTTATTTTTTAGATAAAATATCGTTAAATAGTATATCACAATGTATATTAAAAGTATCTATAAACGGATACAGATACCTTTGAAATAATACAGAGATATAGATGCAGATACTTAATATTAGTGAATTTTCAATAATATAATTACAACAATAATTACTGCTTTAAAAAAAGAAAAAATATTTTATTTAGAAAAGTTGTGGAAAAAAATATAATGCAAAAAAATTTTTTTTTTATTTATTAAAAATAAGCATCCTAATGCTTATTACATAATACATTCGCATCATTGTCTCTTTATTTATTAAAAAATATAAGCAATCATTGGCGTAGCTAGGAATTTTCCTTAGAGGGGGTCCATACATATAAAAGCCTGGGGCTTGCCCCCCAGACCCCTTTTAACTGGCCTTCGGCCCTTTTACCCAATGCATCAATAATATGTTATTATAATTTAGTAGATTATTCTCAATGACTTTATAATAATACCACCCAGAATAATTTCAATAGTAATATAATATCCTTTCACAAACATCAAAACCAAAAAATATATATATTAATGGTATTTATTTGATACAAAGTCACTTTTAAGTCTTTTGAACGTATAATCTAAAAAAAAATTTTGCTCTGGGAGGGGTCCAAACCCGAAAACTACCCCTGTAGCTACGCCATTGTAAGCAATATTAAATTTGCTTCCCTTATATATATTTTATAACGTAGTAAATTTAAATTTTTTAACGTAAGAAAAGTGATAGTTATTTTTTTTAAGGTAGTAAAAATAATAATTCTTCTTAGCATATTAAAAATAATATTAATAATTTTGACGTTATAAAAATTATAATATTTCAACGAAGTCAGATTAGTTTTTTAACATATTATAGAGATTATATTAAATTTTATTAATTTTGTAGGAAATATTTTAAGGGAAGCTATGCTTCCCTTGCTTTTATGGAAACTTCGTCAAGGATTTTACTATTGTGAGGGTGGAGGGTTCAATCAAGATAGTGCAATCGGGAATTTTAAGGATAAGGACGGACTCGACTTTAGTTGTAATAACGCATTAACCATAGTCATGACTCTATCTTAAAAATATATTTTTTTTTATAGATATGGTATGTTGATATTTATAATCAAAAATTTATTTTATTTTAATAATTTTTTATATTGAATTTAAAAATATATGTATAAATTATGCATATTAAAATAATTCCTAAAATTAAATATATCTTCTAAAATATTAAAGAGATATTCAGTTTATACACGATATATTTGTAAAATACTTTAGCATATCTTAGAAAAAACGATTTTTCTAGCCTACATAAGTTTTATTTAGACCATATTATTTGGTTTAACAGAAAAGCTACAGATTCAATGTGTTATAATATATATAATAATTTAAATAATAATAAACCTTATCTTACAAATAATTATAAATATGAATTAAATTCAATAATTATTAATATTCTTCATTTTAATCTTAACTTGTTTTGATATATTTTTGAATTGGTTGCGCCAATTTTAATATTTAAGACATTAATTATTTTTACCTTATTTCTTTATATAAATTTTCTTTAGTGATTAATCTACACTTTGTTTTATTTTCTTGACAAAGTTTTATTTTCTAATTCGAAATTTTAATTTCTAGGACACAAATATAATAATGCCAGTTTTTAGCAATTTTTACCCCTTTTATACGGTTACTAATAATACAATATAAATCAAGATAATATTGATATATATTGCTATAAAATAATATAGCAAAACTTACCATAAGTCTTATAATCAATAACCAAATTCTCGCACAATTGTTACAGAACAAAATTATTGCGCGTAAACTAAAATATAATAAAATTTAAAGAACCAACTCATGACAATAATAATAAATAATCCTAAAATTAGACAAAATTTAAATAATTAAAACAAAAGATTTTTAAAATCAATAAACACATCTTAGAAAAATAATACTCTTAAGCGTTTTTTCTATTTTGCTGTATATGACGATGACACAATCAGCCTGTTAAGATTATCAATAGTTATAAGGTTTACCAAAATACCATTATAAAAAAGTTTAAGTTCTTTTTTAAAATTCCTGGGAGGATAAATTTTATACCGGCGATGGCACTACATGCCCCCATGTTCTTCCAAACTACAATCCTAAAGATTGCCTAAATATATTACAGAAAATATTTTATAAGTGTCGTTATGAAGTCATGATGATATCATATAAAGATGATTAGAAGTTAAGATGACGATCGCAAAGTTATGATATAGATCACATTTTAATTATTTAGTAATCGATAATTTCTTAAAAAAATGAATTCCATTCCAATATATATCTTAATCTGAATTGTTTAGTTAATAAAAAATCAAAATCAGGAGCATCATTAGTCTTTATAGCCTCAAGGAGTTCAAAAATTATTTTCAAAATGACCCTTTATTTAAAAATTTTGAGGGGCCTGTTTAGATTTTTTAGGGACTAGAGGCCCTTCACGTCCCCACGTAGACCCTTATGCGTATAATCATTTGCTTTCCTAGACCACTCCTTTTGCGGATAGTATATTTTGAGATCATCATTTATATTTACTTTGTGTTTACATAGATGCAGACCCTCCTCAAAAAACCTATGCTTCCCCCTAAAAAGTTTTTGCCGTCTTCGGCGTCGATATGTTCACATTATTAATTTTACCTTTTTATTTATAATGGTACTCCCTGTTGTATTTGTTAGTATAAATTAAAAGATTATAGATTTATTTATGTATTCAAATTTTTTTTTGTTTATATAAATCTTGAAGTTAATTGCAATAAGGCAATATTTTTATTATATAAATTTTGAAGTTAATTGAAATAGACAATATTTTTATTTTAAAAATATTTTTTTTTATTTATATATATTTTGAAGTTAATTGTAATCAGACGATATTTTGATTTTAAAAATAATTTTTATAAATTTTCAGTAATTATTTAAAGTTTATAAAAATTGAAATTTAAATTCTTATATGATGTGAATTTCATATAAATAAACAATTTGAATTCAAGATCACTTGTTAATTTTTACTTTTAAAATTTTTTATATTAGCTTAATTTAATAATAAAGTTATATCCATTATATACACGATTTAATATCTAACTATACACACAAATTAGAAAACTCCCTTCTTAAATTAAAAAAAAATTAACTTGTTATTTTAGCTTTACTCTCTACTATCAAAATATTGTGAATAAAAAGTTATTTTTAAATCACGTATTCAATTAAAAATTTACTCATTTACAATGAATGCATTATTATAGAATATTGTTTGGCATGATGAGTGTGTTGAGAATGTTTAACCCTTTTAAATTACATAAAAGGATAGTAGAAAGTTTTATTTTGAAAATATTATCTACGATTTGATTGCAATCATTATATAGATTTGGTCAATGATTAACAATATTATTGCATTATAATAGATCTATAGTAAAAGTATTAATTTTTACAGCAATATATTATGCCGTATTTTACCTAAAATTATTAGATAACCCCAACCCCCCAATAAATTTAACCTACCTCCCTTAAAGGCATATACCCTCTACCCAGTGGCGTAGCTACGGGGGGGGGGGTTTCGGGTTTGGACCCCCCCCCCCAGAGCAATTATTTTTTTTTTTTTTAGAATATTCGTTTAAAAGACTCAAAAGTGACTTTATATCAAATAAATACCATGAATATTTATATTTTTCTGGTTTTGATGTTTGTGGAAGGATATTATTACTTTTAATTTTAAATATATATATATAAATTATTCTGTATATTATTTTAAAGTCATTGATAATAATCTATTAATTTTAATAATATATTATTGATGCATTTTTAAAAAAATATTTATTATAAATTATCCAAGATATGGTTCGAAAATAATAATATGAAATAAAAAAGTGCATAATCTACCCACCCCCCTCAGAGCAATTTTTTAGATTATTCGTTCAAAAGATTCAAAAGTGACTTTATATCAAATAAATACCATGAATATTTATATTTTTCTGGTTTTGATGTTTGTGGAAGGATATTATTACTTTTATATATATAAAAATTATTCTGTATATTATTTTAAAGTCATTGATAATAATCTAATAAATTATAATAATATATTATTTATGCATATTTAAAAAAATATTTATTATAAATTATCCAAGATATGGTTCGAAAATAATAATATGAAATAAAAAAGTGCATAATCTACCCCCCCCCCCCCCCCTCAGAGCAATTTTTTTAGATTATTCGTTCAAAAGACTCAAAAGTGACTTTATATCAAATAAATACCATGAATATTTATATTTTTCTGGTTTTGATGTTTGTGGAAGGATATTATTACTTTTATATATATAAAAATTATTCTGTATATTATTTTAAAGTCATTGATAATAATCTAATAAATTATAATAATATATTATTTATGCATATTTAAAAAAATATTTATTATAATTTATCGAAGATATGGTTCGAAAATAATAATATGAAATAAAATAGTGCATAATCTACTTTCTCATGCTTTTGAGGTTAAAAAATATTTAATCCAGTGTACTAATTAATATCTTATGCATTATAGGCTCTATTGAAAATAATAAGGATGATGTAAATACACCAGGTCAAAATAACATTTAATATAAAAAATATTAAAAATTAATAGCTAACTATTTTTATTTTAGAATTTAAAATTAAACACCTAGTCATAGTTTTAACTAAATTAAAATTGCCAGTACAAACCACTTTGGGTAATTTATTATTTTAAATAATTTTGGCTAACCAAAATATTTTGACATTTATAAGATATACCCAAACGTAGGAGGGAAGAAAATGATCTTGATACACTCATTTATATACCCAAAGACCATATAAAATCACTACCTAGTACAAGTAATATAATCTATTAAGATTTAAATATTTTTTATTATAGATTTAGATATATCAAGTATTACATTTAATAAAAATGATGATAGTCAACAAAATGAACACACCAAATCACTAATTAATATAGAAAATCAAAATTTTAATGATGAACTTGATATCATAAGCAACAATTTACCACCCACATCAGGTATTTTATAATGACCTTATTTAAATGAATCACTAATTAATATAGAAAATCAAAATTTTAATGATGAACTTGATACCATAAGCAACAATTTACCACCAACATCAGGTATTTTATAATGACCTTATTTAAATGAATCACCAATTAATATAGAAAATCAGAATTTTAATGATGAACTTGATACCATAAGCAACAATTTACCACTCACCTCAGGTATTTTATGAACTTATATGACCTTATTTAAATGTATTCATTTAAATTTTAGAAATACCTAGATACTCTATAAAAAATTATGATAAAAATAAGCTAAATACACTTGATCACTTCAAATCTCTACCTATTAAAAGTAATGTTAACTATTACCTTTAAATATTTATATCATAATTTTAGGTATATCAAGTATCACATTGAAGAAGAATGATAGTAGTCAACAAAATATTATAGGCTGTATCAATTTAGAATTTAAATGTTAATATGTTGTTTTATTTTAATTTATTTTTATAGGAATATCTCAATTAATATTCACACCAAGGGGTAAAAAAAATAGTGATAACAAACAAAAAAATACACTAAGTCACAACAAATCACTATCTAATAAATGTAATGTAATCAATTACTTATTAATATTTACATTAAAATTTTAGATATATAAAAAATCTAGGGAGAATTTAAATGGAAATGAAGTTCCACTCATGTCAGGTATTAGTCTTATTTAAATTATATTTTTAAAATCTTAGCAATTCCCACATACTCCAGAAAACTAAAGGATAATAGACAACCAATTATACTAGATCATTTAGAACCATCACCTACTACAAGTGATATAGTCTATTACTTTATACTTATAATAATCAAAAGTTGGTTCCAAAGCTAACATGTCATCTATGATTATTAGCCTAGGTTTCTCAATATTAATTTTAAACATCTATCATATATTGGTAAAAAAATATTGCCAACACAATTTTGATTTTTTCACTTTGAAGGATATCGACTTAAATTTACAGTTTAAAAAAAACATTTATTTTTTAATCTATAGTTTTAATGTGTTTACTAATTATAAAATATATCATTTATAATTAAGGCAATATAATATTTATAATTAAAGCAATTTATATGTGTAATACTAATATTTATAATTAAGGCAATATAATATTTATAATTAAAGCAATATAATATTTATAATTAAAGCAATATAATATTTATAATTAAAGCAATATAATATTTATAATTAAATCAATATAATATTTATATTTTAAATAATCGCTTTTTATTTGTAAATAACTTCTAAAAGTATAATAAAATGAAACGTATATCAATAAAATTGTGTCAATGTGTTATTTTAATTAAAATTAGTGGCTCAATTTTAGCCGATATGGCTAACTCAATATATTAGCCAGAAAATTTTGCTCATGGAGATACAAGTTTTATATTATTCGAGAAATCTCTAGGCTTGAACAATATTTTTTGGCAAAAATATTGAGTTAGCTGTTTATAAAAATCAGCTCAAGTCGAGCCGTTTAACAACACTAATTAAAATAATTAATAATTCTAGGACTTTTATATTATAAGAAAAACCAATATGATTTTTAAGATAAACCCGGCCGAAGGCCGGGCAAAAGGGCCGAAGGCCTGTAAAAGGGGGTCTGGGGGGCGAAGCCCCCAGGCTTTTATATATGGACCCCCTCTAAGGAAAATTCCTAGCTACGCCACTGCCTCTACCCCTTTAAAAAAATGGATGTAAACTATTCTTACCCCCCCCCCCCCCTCCGATCCAACCCATTCATGTAGACGCTGTATTTATATACTAATATTATTATTATATATTATCGTTGAAATCATCTAATCGAGTTAAAATAATCTTATCAATACCATATGAAAAGATAAAAGAAAAATCAGATGATCTGTATAATTAATTCTTGTCTTTTTTTCTCTAAAATATTTAATCAAAACGTTCATAAATATCAATTACTAATTGACAGATACAATATTATACACTTTTCCTATTCTAGATCTTTTAAAATTAATATGTACTTTAAAATATCATTATTAAATAATGATATATATTTTTAATATAACTTCCTTGAATGCCAATGCAGTAATTTAATGTTATTGATCCATTTCGATATCTATTTAAAAATTAAAAAATTATTTTGTACATTTTAATCGTTGACTTTAATAGACCAATCATTGACAATTTATGATCACAATAGCATATAAATCATATGGTATATTTAAAATTTAGAGCGAAATGTCTAAATTAATAATAAAACTATTATTTAGTAAAGTACTTTATATTATTATTATCTTTTTTTATTTTTTAATTACAAGATAGCATGTCCCATATCTAATTTACCTAGCAATATTAATATTTGTCTTAGAATAAAGTTATTTTTACAAACAATATGGTCTAATTACTATAATTCAACCTTTCCTATAACATTAAATGAAACGTTTACTTTCGAGAAAGTATAATAAAGTCTTGATTAATCAATTAAAAATATTTTTAGGCAATTAATATAACCTTTGAAGAATTTATTTATAAATTAAATGGTATAATTTTTTATATAATGTATTAAAAATTAATATTATTTTAGATGAAATAATTACAATAGAATTGTTGCAATTTTCGGAATTCTCCAAAACAGCTTTGATTATAGCTGAATATAAAAATTTTCTCTACAACTTTTTATTCCCATTTCCTATTGCTTGTAAGGTATCAGCAGCTATAGAAAAATCAAGAAAACATCAAAATGATCCTAAATTTATGTTAAGAAATTTATTAGAACAATATTTTACTTTAAAAAAATTTTATCCAAACATCATATACATGGAAAACAGGAATGGATTTCTGGTATAATTCTTACGATTTAGAAATAAAATAAAATTTATATCAGAAAGTTCATCCAAAATTAGAACATGAGATATTTATTCAATTTGTGAATGAGAATGATCATAATAACTATAATTCAGATCAAACTGTCAAAGTTATAAATATACAAAAATCAAAGGTATACTTATTTTTTTAAAATTAAAATTATATTTATAATAATTAAGAAAAAATTAAACCAAATAACCCCCAAATCATCGATCCTCAAAATTCACTCATTGAAGAGACCACCTATGTTAAATTATTTGAAATCACCCAAAACCCCATTTAAATCAAAGTATAAATTGATATGAGATTATCTTTATATTAGTTTTTTTGTTGCTGCTAAAAATGAAAATATATTATTGATAGGCATAATCATCATTTTTCAACTAAAGATTTGGAGCATTACCCCCTATCATTCTTTTTTTATTCACCTTTTACAAACTTTTTTCTGGCCTTCAGTCAGATTTTGGGTGAGAAAATTCATGATAATTTTTATTGAAGTAATTTTTCCATTGGAATTTTAGTAATATACAAAAATTTATGGGAATCAATTATATTGCTTTAACAACCAACAATTCTATAATTTTATACTATATTTAATTATATTTAAGTAACAACATATAAATTATAACTCTTTCAACACCATTATTTGGACCTAATCTATTATTTATAGATTGTGTATTTGAACGTGATTTATTAAGTATAAGTTATGCCAAATTCATACTAGCATTTCTACATTTTTATTTCCTAACTTTTCTCTTGGCTTAGAATGTGTTTCCAAAAATTGAACACATACATTCTGATGAAACACAATGAGGTAAAAATTTTTGGGCAATCCATAGCTTTCCACCATATTATTGGAGCAAGATATCTTACTCCATCTTAAAATTTCAGAGTTCCAATAAAAACCATCTTTGGCTTGATATTCACTTATTTTTTCAATAATCAAACCAGCCACTATAACTTAAAAAAATTAGAAAAAGATTTTATTATTGAAATCCCATGACCAATCTCAATATCATCATGGTTATCCCCCATAAATTTGGTATTCAGTAGATTTACAGAAAAATGGATCTCCTTGCAACAGAATTCTTTTCTCTTTGAATAAATGTTCCTTTTCTGTATATTATCAACAGATTTTTTAAATATTAAGCATTGCTTCAGTTACTTCAAAATGTGTTTCTTATAGTAAAATTTCTGCATATATTAGTCTAATAATTTCTATCTTCTTTATTTGTCCCCAAAGGTTTTAAGGTTTTATCAAAAATATTATGGATTGCCATTGCATGTAAAATTTATACTCATTATCATTATAGTTGCACCACCCCATCGTTTTGGACTTGGCCATTTTGGTGTTGCATAACCTTGCCTCTCTTTTAGTTTTGCAGAAAATAAAATTATTCTGAATTTATTTTTTTTTAAAACGTTTTAGCCTTTCTCTATATTTTTTATTCAATGAATCTATAGCCATTATATCTTTAATTTAATAAATTTAGTCATTGTGCCGCATACACAATGTTGCAAATGGGCATGGATTTACTTATTTATAATGATTTTTTAAAAAAAAACATTTAAAGTATTAGAATTTTGGGAATATACTCTTTCCCATTCAATAAATTCCCATGGAATATCCACTGGAATGCCCGGGTTTAACCACCCCTACTCAGATTACATTTATATTTTTAGATGTTAATTTTTTATTATATTTTATGGATAATCTAAACTTTTTCTCAAAAAAATATATAATTTTAATAATTATTTATAGAATATTATACAATAATAAACCCTATAAACTCACTGCCAATTCAAAACTCAAAAACAAAATATAAATGTTGGAATAAAGAGAAAATTGAAATAGTAAACAAAATTGTTCTCCCAGTGGAAAGAAATGAAAATAAAAGGATATTTGCTTAATATATTAATATGGTGAATATCCTCGATAAACAAATTAAGGCAAGAAACCTTTCCAGAATTTATAGGGGGACCATTGAAGTGATACCAAATCCTAAAAAAGGAATGTACAAAAAAAAGATAAATCCAAAATCATAAAATAGGTGATAAATCTTTTAATGGATGACAACATGTCTACTATCAAAGATAAAGGAAATTTGCCTCCTCCATGTTTCCCCAAAAATATATTTAAATAAATAAGATAGCCCGATCGACGAAATACACCGGGAGCAGTTCTTATTCGCCAGACTCACTGCCTTAAAATGCCACCTTTCTTTCGATTTCGGATGTATTTTTTTATTTTGCATCCCTTTTTTTAGGATTTGGTATTGCTTCAATGGTCCCTCTTATAAATTATAAATTCTGGAAAGGTCCTCTTGTCTTAATTTGTTTACAGAGGCTATTGACCATAACAATATGTTTAGCAAATATCCTTTTATTTCCATTTCAGTGATGGGATAACAATTTTGTTTAACTATTTTTTAATTTTCTCTTTATTCCTACAATTAAATTTTCTTTTTTTGGGTTTTGAATTGGCGGTGAGTTTGTAGGGTTTTTTATTGTAGAATTGGCACTCATGGCAGATCGCAAAAATGCTGGAATGGAAAAAGAATGATTAGATTAAAACGAATTATTTAATATTGATGATTGAATACGTGGTGGGGAATATTTTGATTAATAAATAAAGGGGAATTTTTCTAAAACTATCATTGGTATTATTATTGGATAATAAAATATATTATTAATATTAAAAACATCTTTAAATTTAAAAAAAAAATTATTATTTAGTAATTAAAAAGTTTTACGAAAATTTTTTTATTTTAATTAATATCTTCTATTACATGAATGAGGTATAATTCTAATTTTTTTTAAGACTTTTTAAACTTGTTTATTATACCACTTAATGGTCCTTGTTATTAACGTATTACCAAATAAAACACCTGTAACCCTGTATAAGAGTCAGAGATTTGACCAAGCCTGGCCCAGGCCCCCAGTAAAAAAATTTTTTTGGCCTAATCCCGGCCGTATTTAATTTTAAAAAAATATATTTTGCCAAGAGGGGATTACTTTTCATTTTTATTTCTAATCGATTCAACATGAATACTACAAAAGGATTAATAATTATTCATCGAGTTTTAAAAAATTTTTTTGAATAACAAAATATTAATTTTTCTAACAAAGATTTCAAAACGTAGCCAGCAGATTCAAGTGTCCCCAAAAATGCAAGTGCGAAAAATGCTTAAAACCAAACGCGATAGATCAGAACGTTGTTCGTTATAATGATAAAAAGCAACCAATCTATAAAAATAAGAATTCGGGTAAAATATAAAATATCATAAAAATTTTTAATAAGCCACACATTGCATAATTTATGTTCTTGTTCTGGTAAACTTTTAAGGTTATATAATAACCTAGTTCAAATCAGCATGGTTTTTTTTTCTGGAAACCTTTCGTTTTTCGATTTTGACTTGGATTGCTAACATTTTTTTACAAAATTTAAAATGGATTTAAATTCAAAATTTGCATTAATAAAAAAAATGTTTTAAAAATGGCATATACAATGAAAGATTTACCGTCCAGTTGGCTGCTCCCATATATTTGAAATACAATTTTTCAGGATCCTATGGTTAAGCTTTTCATCCACATCCCATTTTCCTTTCTATCCTCCATTTAGGCTTCATTCTTCAATCCTCCGATAAGGAAATTATGTTACACAATCATCTACCCGAAATCCCCTCCTCCCATCATCATCTCTTTGCATCCCTTTTTATATGCAAGTTGTCAGCAAAACCTTTGATTTATTGTTTACTACTTAGTAGACCCCATTCAGAAATGAATCCGATTCACATAATAATTTGACCAATTATTTGAATAAAACAAACAATTTTATATTCGTTACTATATTGGATTTGATTAGTATCATTAAATCGAATATTGAATTCGGTTTTAAATAGGTAGCTATCAATTTTTTTATAATAAATGCTTCTTAGACTTTTATCTGAACCTTTAAACAAAAGTCCTTTCCACACTCCAACCCGTAGTTTAGGGAAATGCAGTATTGCCTAATTGAGCCGGTGAAAGGAGCATGCCTTCATATAGTTTACAGAGGTTGGGAGTTATCTAAATTTTGTGGCATAAAGCTAGGCCTCGGTTCAATGATTCTATTATTTTCGGCCAATGGTCCAGTTTATACTGTATCATTGAACCGACCAATTAAAAATGAATATATAGGGCTAGGTGAGGTCTTTAAAAACTTGAAGTATGGTACGCTCTAATCTGGACCCGTAATCTTCACCACCTATTGGCCTCAACTTTGGAAGTTATTCCTTTTTTTCGAAATGCTTTTCTATGATATACTCAACAATCAAACGTTGTTTGAACCTTTCTCGTTCATTCCCGCTAACCTCAATTCAGATGTTATTAAATCATTCTCATATTTTTTTAAAAAGCATGTTGAATATAATAATCATCCCCTTTTTCTAAAGCCTTGCCCTTCTCTGTAGCTTTTGGTTCCAACAGGATGTGGCACATTATAATTTCTTCAATAATATGCTCGATTTATTCATTTTATTATTTTTTTAGCACCTGAAAAATTTGTTTCTGGCACAAAACTCTAATAACCATTCATCTACAATTTCATTCCTATTTTATCTCCACAGGAAACACACTTTCTGCTTTATGCACACAGACACCACCCTCAATCTTCCTGTTAATCTCCTTAATATTCCCCTTACTAACAATCTCTCCTGCTCACACCACAGCTTTTTTTATCCTCACCTGATGTTAGTTTAGCCAAGTCTAGGACTGTCATATTTCCCCATTTTTTTATGATGGCAAATGAGGGAATTCGCGGCGTTTGTTTGCTTGTATATCATTTAGAATTATTTTTCTCCCTCAGATACTCTTTCACTATTTGTAGTCTTCTAGTACCTAATGGAACAATAATCATATTTATTCCTGGCCGAGAGAATCTTTTAAATCTTCAATAGTCTTCTAGAAATATTTTCAACTTCCCGCATTATTGTAGAAGATAGAATTATCTAGTATAATCATGTTAAAGTAAATTGACTGGACCATACTACAGGAAACTGGCATCCTTAGAGACATTTCAACTTTACAGCTGTGTCGATGCAGAAGACATGATTATCAAGGAAAAATTATTTTTAAGTGACAGGTTAATAGCTACTTTTTAAATTATAGCAAACACCAGGGGAAATGAGATATATATTTTTATTTCCTTCAAACGAATTTTAAAAAAAATTGTGAAATTTAGCATTAGACTCATGGAACAAAACCCTGGCCATCATCAGGCCTTGGCCCAAATGTTAAATTCAATTATTTAAACCAACTATAAATAAATTTTTAATATAACCACCAGCTGTTCATAACACCGTTCAACTATGAGTTTTAGAAGAAGAAAAAATAACTATTTACAAACAACAAAGATTTTATATTTAAATATTATATTAAAAGAAAAATATGCAAACTCAAAGATATTAATAAATGTTTAATAATAGTTCCAACTCCTTCAACAAAAAAAGTAACGAAAAAGGTGAGTTGGGCCAATTTGGTCGATGATTCAAATGACTTAAAAATTGCTGGCCCTGACGATGTCTTCAAGAGCGAACAAAAGGATGAAGTTGAAGAGATGGAAGGTTTGCGATATAAAGTTTTAAATCATTTTGCACTATACAAAAAAAATGCATAAATTATTCTGCTTATGGAGGGGGGGGGAAGAAGTTAGTATTTTTCACTCCCAATCTAAAATATATAAGTGTCTTAAGTATAAATGTATTTTACATGCTATGCATTGTCACGATAGAACCGCACGACGAAAGATTTTGTGACATCTGCCCATTATTCAGGAGATACACGTTAAAACCGTACTGGGCTCATCACGTAAATCATCGTAGTAACGAAAGACGATACCTTTCGCAAGACCCGAGTCTTTTTAAGGAGGTAATAATTAATAATTTGTTTTTATTTTATTTTCTTATCATTACCTTTTCATTTCATTTATTTGTTTTCCCTCTATTTCTTTTTATTCCTGTCCAGAGCTTATAGTTTATTAAATTATAATAATCATTTTTCTGACAATTCTTAATTCCGCCGGAACCTTATTAAACAAAATTGTAACAGCTGATCAATCATAGCCATTTTGCATATTACAGTTATGACATTAAAATAACTGGTCAATCGTAAGATTTTTTTAAATGTAAATTATATTGTTTTAAAAATGGATGCGCGATTTTATAGAAAGGTTTATTTATCGTTTAATATTTTTTTATAAATCGGGTGGTCCGGGCCCAGCGTTTTTTTGGAACCGAAATCTGAAAAAACAAAAAAAATGTTAAATAATTTTCCTTGAACAATAAATTCGATGGTTAACAGGAAACGTTAAACGAACACGCCTTCCCAGACCGAGGGCTTCTTCCAGATGTTCACAACGAAGGATACACCTCGACTCTTTCCAAAAATATTTCCTTGTTATCCAAGTATATATATATATTTATAAATATATAAATAAGTTTGACAGAAAATGCTAAATTTTTTTGTGTTGCTGGAATTTAGTGTTGTTAAAACGACGCGATTTGAGCCGATTTTTTTATAACGGTAAACTCAGTATAAAAATAAGAAAAAGATCGCCTAAGCATCGAGATTTCGTTAAAAGCTGTCTAAACCTTCGGGCCATCTACGAGCAACATCTTTAGGTTTGTTACGAAATTTTTTTCTGGATAAAATATTGAGTTAGCCGCTTGCTCAAATCGAGCCTTTTAAACAACACTATCTGGAATATTTATTACTTAATATATATAACTTAAAGTAAACCGGTTTTTTTATCATTAAGAAAATAAGTTTCTTTTGTATATCGATATTTTTTTTAATTATATGATTTGTGCTGGAATTTATAAAAAATTTTTGTCCAAAATATTATCAAAGTCTGTCACCGACAACTATGAAAAGGGCAGAATTGCATAGATTGATGAAAGAAATCGAAGATTCGTAATATATACTTTCGCGGAATATATATTTTTTTCTTTTCTATAATTTATGTGTTACCGGAAAACGAAAATTAAGTTATGTATTGTACTATACGAATATAATGTTAGGAATTTGAATGTATCTAACTATATGATTGTTCAATTCAAATGTATTTTTTATCCTCATATCTTACGACGGAGCCCGGAGAAGTCGGGCCAGGCCTGGATTAAAAATATAAGAATTTCGAATAAATAACATTATAAATTGATGTTTATGTATGTTAGCGTGCGTCAATGTGTTTTTTCAACTTTAAATCATTTTTTGAGCGCTTTTTAAAAATATCTGATTTCATCAGAAATGTAATTTGCATTTTTGCTAGCTTTAGCGCTTATAATTTATTTTTTCCTAATAAGTTTACTTGATTATTCCTTGAAGTCAGCTTTGAGATTTATTCTCACAATCTTTTTATAACTAAGTTTTTTTCTTTTCTATCTGTTTCTTTTTCTTTGAAATATTCTTTCCATAGTTTTTTTTTTCTCGCACGGATAAAAATGTAAAAACCAAAAATAATATAAAACTTTAAAAAATAAATAATTTTAAGAAAAACATCGTTGGGTTCCTAAAAAGGGAACAATAGTTAAAATGTAAAAATATTGATATGCATGTTCTGTCTAAAGGAATAGGAATTTTTTATTGCGATTTAATATTATGAGCTAAATTTAATTTAAAAAATTTTTTTAGTTATAGGAACGAACTGTCCGATGTTGCTATTGGTGAGAATACGAAATTGCCGAGGCTTTTGTATTTATATATTATTTTAATCTCTGCTTTAGTAAGCAGGTTGCTATTATTATTAGCGGGGAAGGATGAGACACAGTACAATCCCAAATTTATTGATTTGCCCATGGCCCAAGTGGATAGTGGTCCAAATTAGCTTAAAAATTTTTACCCTAAGTTGTTTAATCTTAATTTTTTAAAAATATAATATGATTATTGTTATATATTTTTTTCCCCCTAATTTTATTTCACTTTTTTTCCCCTTGATATTTTATTAACTTTTTTTTCCCTTGAAACATTTTCTCCATAATTTTTTTTTCTTCTTATTTTCCTCTTGATCGATTTTTCTTAAATGATATTTTCAGTAATGTTGTTAAACGGCTCATTTTAAGCCGATTTTTTAAAACGGCTAACTCAATATTTTAGACAGAAAAATATTGCTATAAGCTTCGAGATTTCGAGAATATATGCCTAGACCTTTGTTCCTTCTATGAGCAAAATCTTTAGGCCTGCGTAATGTTTTTCTGAAATATTGAGTTAGCCGTTTTTAAAAATCGGCTCAAAACGAGCCGTTTAACAACACTACTTTTCAGGCATTTTCTATTTGTGTTTTTAATATTGAAAAGCACCCTTTCTTTCACTTTCTCTTTCTTTTTTTCTTTCTTCCTTCCTTCCTTCCTTCCTTCCTTCCTTCCTTCCTTCCTTCCTTCCTTCCTTCCTTCCTTCCTTCCTTCCTTCCTTCCTTCCTTCCTTCCTTCCTTCCTTCCTTCCTTCCTTCCTTCCTTCCTTCCTTCCTTCCTTCCTTCCTTCCTTCCTTCCTTTCTTTAAATATATAATTTATATTACGAATTAAATAAAAGTATTTATATAATAAATAATATATTTTATAAAAAATTAATATACCATGTTTTTTTTATTAAAAAAATGGCTAAAAAATAACTCATTTTTATAAGAATCGAGGAAATGTTTTCTCATCTTCTTAAAATTGTAGTAATTAATAGGCACGGGACAAATATTTATGTTCTTTGGTCCAAATCATGTTAAGTCAACTAAGTAATGCCACCATATATTCGTGTAATTAAGTGACAAAGTTCTCTTAGGCATAATTCCAGTCCAAAATGTGTCCTCATTGGGAAAAGGGAGTATGGCAACACTCGAGAGATTTTTGGGGAAATTATCTCCGCTAATCTAGAACTCTAAATATATCCCCAACCAAAAGAAAACTTAAGGTCTAGTTCGTTCTCAAAATCGTCATCCATTTCATAAAATAAAATGTGTCTGGTTAGTTTTTAATGAAATAAGCTTGGACATAATTTTGAAGTTGATTCGAATATTATTATAATATAGAAAAACGTAAAATAAAATATCTAAAAATAAGTACAGATACCGCTAAAATAGTATCTAGATATAGATTCTTTTTATAAAAGTGTAACAGGATACATATGCCACATTTTTGGGTGAAAATAACTAGTAAAATGATATATAATATATTTTTTCACTAATTTAGAAAATAAAGCCCAATCCATTTATTAATAAAATTAGCAAAAGAAATGAGGGAAAATTCAATTTTAGAAGGAATTTTAAATATATCATTTTTATGGGCATAATATTCAATATTCGTATTCCATCATGAAAATCACAATATTTTCAAACTTTATAAATTTCTTATATTAACATTGCAATCCAAATAAATAAAAGATGAAAAGCAAATAAAATTTGAGAATTAAATTGAACATCCATTTTTTTTGAAAAAAAGATTTCCCCTTTCGTATCCTTAAGAAATCAATGAGGATTACAATCTCTTTCCCTATTCCACCACTCGGATATTTTGTAAGATTTGTTAGGGATATCCCCGAGATGCAAATGTTTACAGATTTGGCATAGATATTCATCATCTATTCTCGGTACTATAGCGTATTCCTTTCTCCAAGCGTGATACTCGCTATAAAGCGTGTCGTTTAAATCTAATTTTAATAGGTATTTAGCCAGTTCTATCGTATTGTTGAGATAAAAATAAGGGTGATTTTTTGGTATCTCTTGATTGTTAACTCTAGTCGATGAATCATCTTGAGATCGATTGCCTTATATAATTTGAAAAAAATACATTACATTATAGGTGTGCCGTAAGTAGTGTTGTTAAACGACTCTATTTGAGTCGATTTTTAAAAACGGCTAACTCATTATTTTATCCTGAATAATATTGCACAAACCTGAATAGTTTTCTCATAGATGACACAAAGGTCTAGACATTTGTTAGCAAAATTTCGAGGCTTAGAGGCAATATTTTTCTGGGTAAAATATTGAGCTAGCCGTTTAACAACACAAGTCGTAAGTTATGCGGTTATTCGGAATACGAGAGGGTTAGAGATCTCGAAACTTAATGATTTTTGAGGAATTTGCAAGAAAAACTACGAAAAGAAAACCGCTACATTTAACATTAATAATTGTTTTTAAATAGCTTTAATTATATGTCTTATTTTTTTTGAAAAAAATAGATATTTTATTTTTTTAAATTAATTTTCAGAGTTGTCAAAAGATACTTTTTAAATGGATCTAGATACAGATACATCGTCTAAAATAATATCTAGATTAGAGACCTTCATGGGCCGGGCTTGGGCCTAATTATAAATTTTTTAGCGGGCTTGGGTTCGTTGGAAATTTTTGCAATAGGGCTTGGGCCTAAATTTTTAAATCCAAATTTAGCTTATTTTAAGGATATTTAATAGGATAAATATAACAAATCATTCTGATTTTATTAGTGTTATTTATCAAATTTCCTATACACCTTGGGAGAGTATATATTTTTTAAATCGGAAATTGGTATAATTTTACTTAACTTAACACAACGGCCTGAACACGAAACAGCGAAAATCAGGGAATATTCCCAAAAATGTTCCCAAAGATGGCCAAACTTCGAGGATTACTAGAGCTACCATTAATTTATTCTTTATAAATATTTTTAGCTATATAATATTTTTAGCTTCATTCTCATTATTGGATATGTCTTCACATGGGAGGATGATACAATTCATAATGAGACGGATGCTGATGAGATTAATTTATATATGGATATTCAGCTAAATGAAGAGGATATCAACTATGATGACTGCATCCTAGATTGGTGGAAGAAGCATGAAAAAATCTTGCCAAAATTGGCAAGATTAGCCAAAAAAATTCATGCAATTCCAGCATCTAATGTTTCCAGTGAACGGAATTTCAGTACTATTGGAAGGGTTATTGAAGAAGAACAAATTTAAATAACGAAATTGTAGATAATATATTATTTTTAAATGATAATTTGAAAATATAAATTAAAATTTTGTTTATATCATTTATTAATATTATATATATATATATTATTAGTAAATAAAATATTATATTTCTATTAGTATTACTTCAGCATAAGTTAAGTATACATAAAATAATTTTATGGGCTTGGGCCGGGCTTGGGAAAATTTTTAAATATTATAGCGGGCTTGGGCCAGGCTTTGGAATTTTTTTAAATATTAAAAACGGGCCCGGCCGGGCCTGGGCTTAAAATTTTTTTTTACGATTGGCCTGGGTCAGGCTTGGTCCTAAAAACTAGGCCCATGAAGGTCTCTAATCTAGATACAGATATTTTAATCAAAAATCTATCTAGATACAGATATTTTAATCAAAAATCTATCTAGATACAGATACCACATTTTTATATCTAGATACAGGATCTAGGAGATATCACATTTTTATATCTAGAAGATACCACATTTTTATATCTAGATACAGGATCTAGAAGATACCACATTTTTATATCTAGATCCTTTAACAACTCTGTTAATTTTTATTTAATTGTATCATAAACCAATTTTAATAAATTAAGTAAATTGTTCTATAAATGAAAAAAATATGGGATATTACCTTATTCTTGAATCGCAATTTAACTTTTTATTGGAAATAAAAAACAAATACCAATTTTCAAAATTCTTATGGATAGAAGAAAGGATTCACTAAAATTTTAAATGTTCCTTTAATAAATATAACATATTTTTTGATATAAGCTTGAATTAATTTGAAACAAATATAAATTCCTCATAAAAAACTTCTTGTTTTACTCCCTGTGGTTAAAATTATTTTTCAATTTTTCTTTTAGTTAGAGCGAGGAAAGTTGAAATAAATATTCTGTCGGAGCCTGAAAATTATTTTTATTTTCTGAATTATGATGATGAGGCCATTTATTTTAGTTTGCCATTGCATACAATTTTAAATAGTAAAAGATAGGATATTAAAAGGGTAATGAAATACAAAAATAGAAACAAACATTTTAACCAACTCACTTTAAAAAAAACACTTAGAATCAGCATTTCCTAAAGACCGCATAGAAATCTAGAATAATTGCTAGTAATTACGATCCTCACATAAATTGCGACATATAAATAATATATGAAATAAATATAAAACTACCGATGACTCCATCCGTTTTCGTAGCCAAGGGCGAGGCCACGTAAATAAAAGAAAATGGGGGCGCTATCCTGACATATTCAGAATATCGAGCTCCAAACACTACGGGAACCGTGCCCGCGGAGAGCGCTCGGAACACTTTTTCTGTTATATAATGGGCGCAATTAGAGTTCTCGAACGCCAAATAAAATTTGTAACTGGAGATTAAGTTTTGCATGCAAACTTCTTTTACGGATTCATCTTTCGACTCGTCACAGATCCAAGAGCCATTGCCGGTGAATCGCTTAGAACATCCGCCAAGCACCTCAAGTCTACGAACTCGTTCGCTCTCTTTTGTACACGATAGAAAAAATATAATATGACTAGGAAAATTATTTTTAAGCATTTTTCTATAATTCTAAATAAATTTATTAAAAAATAAATTATTTTATGGTCTAAATTAAATTATAATTTTTATCTCTTTGTTTAAAAAATGTTTTACACCCGATTTCACCCAAGTTTGAACTGTCCATTAAATTCTAAGATTAATAAAGTAACTCCCCCTATTTCCTCTTATTATTAACCATGCCTGAACTTTGCATCATTTATGCACGCATGTTTAACAAAGTTTTAGAAAATAAAAGATAATTCTCATAGATATAGAGCTTATTATTCTCACAAAAAAATGGGGTTAATCTTTTTCAACTAGATAATATAAATATTCCGATTCTCATTTATGTTCATATACAGATACTCCTTATAAGTTACTTTACTGGGATTATTTGTCATACATTGGAAAGTTTTATACAATTAATGGGTTTAAAAGCTTACAATCCTGACCTATGAAGAAAATCAATTCATACATCTAAAATATATAAAAAAAATCTAATGGGATTCAATGTATTTGCAGTGTAATCAATCAGAGAAATCATCGAAAACGGTTATATCATCGACAAATTATTTTAAGAAAAAATTAAAATAAGAAAACGAAATCTCTAGAAAAAATAATATTTATTATACTTTTTACATATAAGTTGAAGTTACAAAGAAAAAATCATCATTTTTTAAGTAGCCGGTTTGGCTAAGATGTCACAGATCTCTGAACTAGGAAATAGGTAACTATTTTGATCTCAGTTCGATCGCAACCCCTTTAAGTATTAAGGTGGCAATTATTTTTTTATTTATACTTACATGATAAAATTATCAGTATTATTGTAGCTTTTCATTCTTTAATTAAATAAATTTAATACTGTACATTGTTTTATAATAAAATATATTTATGTTTATATCATGATTAAAAAACATAAATAATATGCTAAAATATCGTTTAACTCAAATTTTCGGAAAGAGCCCGAAATGTCATTTCCTCCTATATTTGTTTTTCTTATATATCCTAAAAATAAATTTCATATTGGCTTCAGGAAACTGCGTTCTCGCCCTTTCCTATTACGACCCTCATGTGAATCCATAATTAAATTTTATGCATAAATTTAATTTTCTTGTTTGAATGCCAATATTTGCAATTTATGATGGTTGTGGACCAAATTGGGCGAATCGGTGTATATATTATAAATATTAAAAATAAAGATATACTGTTATTTTGGATTGAAGAGATATGATCCTGGATTTCTTTGATATAAGCTAAAACATAATTTTTTTTTAAATTGAATATATTATAGTGAATTTTTTTTTAGCAATATAAAAAATTTTGTCATTCTTAAATTAAATTTGAAAAATAAATCTTCAACGATTTTTTAAAGTATTTTTTGGCCCAAGATTTCGCCTAAAGTTTCACCTAAAAGGTCACAAAAAGTGCCAAAGCGTGTCCAAAGGAACTAATTTAATAAAAAAAAATACTCAAAATGTATAATAAATAGGAAAATTTAGTTTAGAAAAATTTAATAATAAATGAGCATTAATGTAAGCAAATTAACAAATGCTATTTAGCCTGGGACAAAGGACCAAAAAGCAAATACTCAAGTTAAATGAGCTAAAGTATAATCAGGGACCCGGAGTGAACTCTAATAAATCTCGAAACAAAACCATTATAAATATATGAACCGCAAAGTAACTGAACCAATATAAATTTTTTGAAGGAATTAAAAGAACCATTATATAAGTGAAGTTGAATTGGTTTCAACCAAAAATAAAAAAATGGAGAATTTTCGAATACGATGATATCATTTAAATAATTGTCAGAATTTCTGTAAATGATCAATAATAAAAATTTTATTTAAATAGTGGTATATATACGTTAGCGTCAATAACGTTTTTTTTCCGGCAATGTGCTATTTTTTCAACTTTAAATCATTTTTTTTTGATCGCGTTTTTTTTTTAAATTTAAAAATCTGATTTTACCGGAAATGTGTGCCTTCATGGAATACCTATCTTAAGAATTGTAGACAATTTTGATGTTAACCTTTAAATCATTTGTAATTTATATATAAAAAAAATAAATGGAGAGTCTAATATAAATTATATCAAGTTTAAAAGTTCATTAAAAATAAAATTATCTGAAATTCACAGCATACATTTCCGGTGAAATCAGATTTTTAAATTTCTTAAAAAAAAACGCGCTCAAAAAATGATTTAAAGTTGAAAAAAAATAAACACATTGGCGCCAACAAATATACTATAAAAAATGCAAAAATTATTCGTCATTGGTTTGTATTTAAATAAATACTATTTTCGAATTTTTTAGGTATTTAGTATTTCCTCTCTACAGAAACTTCCTAAATAGCATAATGAATACAACAACCTCCCCCCCCCCCTTTTTTTTAAAAAAAAAATAAAATATAATACACTTACTAAGTCGATAATTATTTGCCATGCAATTGCTTATAACACTGACAGCCAAATCTTTTTTGTCTTTCGAATAGGTTTTGTAACTGTTGGAAACCTTGGATTTCAATTTTATAAATTCGAATTTCAGAAAGCTGTAGTATGGTTTGGTGATATCCGATTCGGGTAAATAGGTGACGGTCCAGTTGAAGACGTAATCGTATTTCTCCAAATTGCAAATTTCCTCCGGATTAATTGAGCAAGTCAGAATAGGTGATTCCTAACCATTTTATATATATTTATATTTATATGTTTGTAAAAGAATATAATTATATAAAAAATTTTGCCCATACCTATGATGATAAATAAAATAACTCGAATAAATCGAACGAATGAGTTTGTGATGATCATCAGTCTTTGACAATTAACATTGACATTAGTAAATTAATTTTTTGTCACAAAGTTTTACCTACAATAATTAGCCTTTGTATTCGCAGGCAATAGTGTTGATAAAAGGTTCGATTTTTAAAAACGGGTAAACCCAATATTTTAGCCAAAAATATCGCGCAAGGCTGGAGATTTTGCTCCTCATAAGATGTTAGAAATGTTTGAACATCTATTAACGAATTCTCGAGACTTCATAACATTTTTTTTTGGCTAAAAATATTGAGTTAGCTGTTTTTAGGAATGGAGCCGATTAACAATCCTACATAAAATACGCGAATATTTTGCCTAAGATAACGTCGCTTTGTATTATTGTAAGCTAAGGGAAAGGTTTTAAATATATACAAATAAATGGAATTTGAATATCGTCGGTCCAGAATTGGAGTGCGCTTCACGTGCCAAATTATGAAATACTATTTTAAAGTACAAGATTTAAATATGTAGTAAAAATTTATATATATATCTATATAAATAAAAAATTGAGAGGTAATTCATTAAATTTTAAATGATGGCATATAAAAATTTTATGCGAGCATATTTATTCGCCGAAATCCAAATGCAATTGGGTCAAATTTGGTGCTGTTAAACAGCCCTATGCCTGACTAAGATTTTAGCCATAAAAATTATCCTCTAGATTTGACGAATTTAGGTTAAAACCTGCCATCTTTGAGCAGAATCTCCAGGTGTACATAATATTATTTTGGCTAATGGTTCTCTTTTAAAATAGATTCAAACCAGGCCGTTTAACAATACTAATCAAATTAAACACTTTAGGAATTATTACAATATTGGTGTATTTTATTTATGTACAATTAATTATTATAAATTCAAAATAAACCTTTCAGTATAACTATACTTATAAATCATCAAAGTTATATAAAATTTTAACGCACAATCTCTATTTAATTCAAACTTATTTCTTAGAAATAATATCTTGGCTGAATGAAAAGTCATTTCAATTATTTAATAGTATTTTTTTATTTTATTTTTACCATGCATTTTATTAGAGTATTTTTTTTTTCTTTTCTTTTCTTTTATTTTAAAATTTAAAAAATAAAAAAGGTTGTAAGTAAAATGATAAAAAAATTAGCTTAAACAAATCGATTTTTGATTTGTATATTTAGAGATTAATCAATTGAATTTCACACCTGACTCAAAAATAGTAAAAGATTGCCAAGTGCACCATTCCAATTCTCCCGACGGATTAAATTAATATATATATATTATCATAAAGTAAAAATATCAAAATTTGTTTTTTGTTTTTGACTACCATCATATAAAATATCCATATTTGATTAGCCAAAACATTACTATTTTTATATTGGAGATTAATCAATTAAATTTCGCACCTGACTCAAAAATAGTAAAGATTGCCAAGTGCCAAGTGGAACACTTCAATTCTGGTACGACGGTTTAAATTAATATCAGTATATATTATCATAAAGTAAAAATATCGAAATTTGTTTTTTGTTTTTGATTACCATCATATAAAATATCCATATTTGATTAGCCAAAACTTACTATTTTTTTATTGGAGATTAATCAATTAAATTTCGCACCTGACTCAAAAATAGTAAAGATTGCCAAGTGGAACACTTCAATTGTGGCCCGACGGATTAAATTAATATATATTCATAAAGTAAAAATATCAAAATTTATTTTTTGTTTTTTTTATTACCATCATATAAAATATCCATATTTAGCCAAAACATTACTATTTTTATATTGGAGATTAATCATTTAAATTTCGCACCTGAAGTTTGCCAAGTGTAATACTCCAATTCTTGTCCGACGGATTAAATTAATATATATATATCTATGTTATCATAAAGTTAAAATATCAAGATTTGTTTTTTTTTATTACCATCATATAAAATTTTCATATTTAGCCAAAACATTACTATTTTTATATTGGAGATTAATCAATTAAATTTCGCACCTGAAGATTGCCAAGTGTAATACTCCAATTCTTGTCCGACAGATTAAATTAATATATATATATCTATGTTATCATAAAGTTAAAATATCAAAAAAAATTTTTTTATTTATTTACCATCATATAAAATATCCATATTTGTTCATACGAACGATTTTTAAATGGCAAATCCTGGAATTCCATATCCCTTAAATGAAATATGAGGGCATCTGAATTTGACAAATAAGTTTTATTGTTCAAAATGGAGCACGATGAATATTTGCAATTTTTAAACGGGGCTCTTCCCATATTTTTAATATCCCACGTATCGTCACTGAAAAAGGGTGTCCATAGTAATACAATTTTAGTTTTATCAAACGTTATATCTGTTATTGTTGGAGATATGTCTGATTCATCGGGAAACCAATATTCTGGTAAATTATGTAACGTTTGATTAAGTATCGATTTGGAGATGTTGTAGTTTTCGTGTAATTTTTTGTAACTTAAAAAAACTTTTTCATTTTGAAAGACATATACCGTAAGAAATATTCCGATTAATATACAAAGGCCCTTTATTTTTTTAATTAAAATCCTTTTGTTAGTGAACAATCTATTTAGTATGGCGTAAAGGTTACTGTATAGTTTTTTGGCCATCTATCTAATAATAATAACTTTTTTTTAAGTTTAAAATTAGTATACAATTGGTAAAATATCCTTAAAAATTAATTTTTTTTTGTTTATTGTATGTTAAATTTTTCAATAAATGAATACCAAATAATTGTCCTACTTTTTCGTGGTATATTATTATATATTCAAAAAGAGCAAACGCGCTACTTAAGTCATCTCATGAAATTAATATGAAGTAACACGATATTTAATAAAATAATTTTATTTGATTAGTAAAATATAATGTAAATTTAAAAATATGTTTTTTAAAAAAAATTTCAAAATAGATGGTAAATTAAGTTTTCCGATTTCGCTCTTTTGCTAAGAAAATATATATTCCAATTTTACATTTTTTTTATATCACATTTATACAGCAGAAATAAATACAAAACTAATTTATTCTACCAAATAATAAAGATTTCAAATTTTCCCTGGTTCCCACAAAATTATTTGAAACTTTTTCACTATAAAAACTAAAGTTTAATAATTACAGAGTAATGACATCGATTTGATTTAGACTATGAGAAATAGATGAAAGCAAGTGTTTGTTAAATGGCTCGATTTCAGCCGCTTTTCAAAAAATTACTAACTCAATATTCTGGCCACAAAAGTAACCCTCAAGATTTCGCTAATAGATGTCCAAAACTTTGTGCCATTTATAGCGCGAATCTTCAGGTTTGAGCGATATTTTTCTGGATAAAATGCTAAATTACCCATTTTTTAACAAATAGGCACAAATCGAACCGTTTCACAGCACTACTGATTAGCACTACTTCTGAAAATAGAATACTGTGAAGAAAAATAAGCTCAATCCTAAAGAAGATTGAATACATATTTATAAATTTATAATACTCTACATACAATTATTTCATAAGTAAGTTTATATATATATATTACAAAATTCTAAAGAATGTTTTTATGAATCAATCTATTTTTCCACATTTTAAAAAAAAATAAAAATATAATTTAAATTTATATATCACATTTAAAATAATTAAAAAGTTAATATTTTTTTTTATGAAGATTTTTAACATATAATATTTTATCATAAATTTAAATTTTTGTATTAGAAATTGTCAATATTTTATAGTCAATAGTCCTAATAATTTTTATGAAACTTAAGATTATCTTGAATAACTCCTAGAATAATTCTAAAAAAATTTAATTTTCACCCCCTCCCCTTTCCCTATAGTAAATTCCTGCGTACGCGCCTGGGAGATAAGATTTAGAATAGAGTAAATGTTTCATATTAATATAACTAGTTACATTTCAAAATTAACTTTTAACAACACTAAAATTTATTAAATATTATATAATTGTAAAGATAGAAAGAAAGATTTAGGGTTTAAATAATTTTTATTTAGTTTATTTACATTTATATCCTTTAAAATATTAGAAGAAAAAAAATGTTAACTTTTACTATCATATTTCTTTAATTTTCAAAAATAAAAATAAACTTTTTTTTGTTTCCTTATATATAAAAAATATATTTGAAAATATGTTCCTTGACATACATTTGTACCTTCATGCATACTTTTTTTGGGCCCATATTTAGTTCTAATTTAATATTTATATATATTTTCTTAAGCATCTTATTTACAATCGATATAATATGAATCATGGCTTTCAATTATATTGCTTCCATCATCTAATAAAAACACTTATTTTAAAAGTAGGGTTTTCATTGACAAGCATTAAAAAATTGTTGCGTATCATTCTCATTGTCCTCTTAACAACATTTTTCTATTCAACCCTAAAATACATCAAAATGGAACCTTACTTAAAATCTCACCTCAATATTTATTCCGATCAATTTAAGATCAACTTTCAAAATTGGCAAAAATTATCCAATAACAACCTTTGTATGAATCGTGGTAAGTCTAATCGTTCTAGATGTCGCCAGAATATTAGCGGTACTGGCCAACAAATTAATTATTATGATAATACTGAATTAGAAGAAATTAGAAAGAGACCATATGAGTTCTTAGATGAAAACTCTAACACCAGTCTATATAAAAGATTCCCATTGTTAGATATTCCCAAGGCTTTCTTTATCCACAACGCCTCTGAATTATGTTCTGGCATGGGTTGGAGTTATGATTTTTCTTCTTATGGAAAATCTTCTCAAACGTATTTTTCTAATACTGATACCAATACCCGGAGCACTAATAGTTTTATCACCTCCTTATTCCAAAATTATATAAAAATAATAAATGATGGAATGAACATGTCTGAAAATAGAGAATATTTTAAAGATAAATATGACATTAATGATCAATATTATAAACCAATTAAACAAATGTCTCTAATCATAGGTATACTCAGCAAACCCGATGATTTTGAGGTAAGGCAAAAATTGAGAAAAATATGGGCATCATCTATATCTGCATATTTGAAATTAAGTTACTCCAATAGGGCCACTTATATCGGGAGTTATTTAACTTTCAATAATTCTCGTAACGAAACAGTTGTTTGTAAGGTTAAGGCTGTGTTTATTTTGGGAATTTTCGAACCAAAGATGGATATATCAGAAGAAATATTAGCAAAAATGTCTAAGACAAAACTGGATAGGTGGAATAACAATTGTAATAAGCAGAGAAAAGAAGTTCAGTTAGCTATAGACATCGAATCAATAGTGCATGGTGATATCATACAAGCTACTTTCGTCGAGAGTTACAAAAATTTATCTTATAAAACAGGCGCTCTTTTCAAATGGGTATCCACTTATTGCGACAATGCACAATTCTTACTTAAACTCGATGTCGACAATTACGCGAATTTAGATGTCTTAATGAGTGTGCTAGAAAATATAACTTCACCTAGTATAGAAATAGCAGCTAATTTTACTGAAGACAAAATCTTGAGTTCAGAGCATCAACCTTCATCAAAGAATACTTTAAATTCAAAATCACGAGTTATTCCTAAAGATAATAACGACCATAACAATTTGGGTAAAGATACCAATAGATTAACACCTCTAGTCGATGATTTGATGGAATTTCAAAGAAGTTTTTATTGCAATGTGTGGGATGCAATGGAAGTGGTACGTGAAGTAGACCATCCAAATTTCATTGATGTGAAGGACTTCAAAGAAGATATGTACCCTCGATATTGTAGTGGAATGGGTTACGTATTGAGTCCAAAGTTGGCAGGAATAATTTACCAAAAATCTCTCGAATGTTGTCTTGTGCCCTTTCCCAACGAAGATGCCTTTTGGACCGGAATCATCCCTAACAAGACATTGTCGCTTAATTACACAGATTTATATTCATATTATATTTATAAGGAAAGTGATTGGCATGGAGAAAGTTACATATTTCGATATTACGGTGAGGATTTTAGCTTGTTGAGAAAGCATTATTTCCTCAACACATATTTTTAATAAATTGAAGTTATTATTAAATTCAAATTTAATTAATATATTTTTCTTAGTTCAGTCAATTGTTTGACGTAAATAAGGTTAGGTAATTTAATCATTGTTTTATTTTATTAATGAAAGTAGATTATGTATAAAGGTGTGGATTAAGAATTGTTTAAAACCTTAAGGTGTAAGAAAAAGCGCAAGTCAACGATTGGGACATAGTTTCCCTTTCATATTAAAACTGCTATATTTCAGTAAAATTTCTGTATAATAAAGCTTTGATCATTTATTAATATAACTATTAATTGATTATAAATAATAAAAAATTTAAAGGTATATAATGATAAATAAAAAAAAAAATTTATGATTTTTTTTGTTAATATAAAAATAAAATGATAATTTGGCATCTGGATATGGCATATTTTACGGGCATTATTAAAACCTTGAAAAATCAAGGAAAATAAGGTGACAGAAAATATATGAAAAGAGACAAAAAGTACCCAAAATTTTTAAACTACACAAACGACACGCAAAAATAATTACTAAACCATAGTGTAAACATTTCTAAAAAAATCGAACGCGTTCGCGTTCAACGTTCATTGACAAAAATCGAACGCGTTCACGTTCAAGTTCATGTTCAAAAAAAAACGCGTTCACGTTCACGAACGCCTTCACGTTCATAAAACCGTTCAAAATTTTATGATAAATTTTTTTTAAAAAACTATATATTTTAGCCATGTTAAAAAATAATATAGTTTTATTTTGATAATATAATTATAAATAAAATAAAATATAGCGAATAAAAAGATATTTTTATTTATAAAAAAATTTTTCTTATTAAATTTTAATAACAATTGTTTTTAAAATATTTATCTGATAGACAGGAACACTTGGCAGTTAATACGGCATTAGCCTAAAAACGCGCTCTACAGGGGCAGATGAGGGGATTGCGGTATTATACTTAATAAACAACTCTTTTAACGTGGAGAATTAATTTAAAACATATTGTTTGTTATTTGCAAAAAATTGAGGTAAGTTATCCTCCTCCAATCCATTCTCTACTCTCGAAAAAGGATATCTTGAAATTAACGGTTCTCTAGGGTTTTCAAAGCCTTTTTTTTAATAACGCTATAAGTTTATTTTTAATAGGTTCGTTCTGTGGAAGTTTTATCTATGGCAATTGAAGTTTGAGCTGGATGTATAATTGCAGAAAGAACATATTGACCCTTATATATATGTTCAAATCTTTAAAAAAATAAAATATATATAATTAATTGAGAGTGATAGGTTTAATACCTTTATTAATCCCATTTAATACGGCGTCTATCAATGGCTGACCATATTTGAGGCCACTAATTTTTTTAATTTTAAAATAACTATCGTTATTGTTGGGGTCAAATATCCCAAATGCATTATTTCTTCAAATTTAATGATTTAACTTAGTTATATCATAAAAAATCAAATAATTAATATTAAAATCAAATGTCGTTTTAATTTGGAATCTGATTTTGACAATATAATACTTTTTGGCCATATTTTACACTTGGTAAGCATTGAATTAGTTCCTTCAATATAGGATGTTAATGTAAAACAATCATATTTGGCCATAGTAATGATGGATTAAATAATAATACCCATGCTTATGCTAATCTATTAAATTTAAGTATAAACAATAATATTCAAATTAATAAACTATGTGTTAAAAAAATTGAAATGTGAAAAGGAAATACACAGCCGATTAAAAAATATAAATAATACATTTTTTAAAAAAATTCGGAAATAAAATTAAATTTTTCAAATAAATATATTTTTAAAATTGAACGAACGTTAAATTCGAACGCGTTTATCATAAAAAAGGAACACGTTCACGTTCACGTTCAAAGTTCGTCAAAAATAAAAGGAACGCCGTTCATCATTTTTTTCAAAAAAACGAACTTGGTTCACGAAGGCGTTCAACATGATAAATCTTTAGAAAAACAAAATCACAGAAAAGATAAAATAAGGCAAACGCAAAATGAGGCAAAAAATACGATTAGAGAAAAGCATATGTGGTAAAATATTAGTGTAAAATGTTACAAAAACCATAATTACAAAAAAGCATTCAAAATGGGGTAAAATTTGAAAGAAATGCTAAAAATGATGCAAGAAGCAAAAAAAATGACACAAGCACACAAAATAGTGCAAGATCACAGCTAAGCAGTGAGCCAAAATAATATAGTATAAAATATACATTTGAATCTTTTAAAAATTATTATTTTTGGGCAATATTTGAAGGATATTTTAGTTATACTTAGGTATAATTTCTGTGATGAAGTAATTTTCACAAAAATGACCCATTGTCATACATAATCTTCATTTAAATTTTTTAAAATATTTTTTTGGCTGAAATAGAAACTTAATTATGAATATTTTAAATATATTATAATTTCAAACAATAATCTAACATAGTTAACAATTCTCTTAATTTCAAAACTTTTTTTGGCGATGATAGTTTAAAAACAGATTTATATTTTCGCATAATTTCAGTGATAAAGTTATTCACAAAAGAGACAATTGTCATAATGGTCAAGCTAAAATATTTAAAATATATGGTTTCAATTAAAGATCTGCGAAATTTTTTTTAAATATATCTAAATTTATCAATTTTATATTGAATTTTTTATGTAAAATAAAAATATTTGATTTTATTTATTGAAACTGAACGACATATAACATATGTCTCTTATTATGAGTAAGGGCCGGGCCGGTAAATTTTTTTTAAAAAAATCGAGTTCGGGCCGGGCAGAGCTTGAAAAATTAGGCCCGATGCAGATCATTAGTTTCAATAATAATATATGTAATATTTTTTAAAAACTGTATATATTTAAATTATAATGCAGTCTCGAAGGGAGTTAAAAGGATCAGACATTGTGTCCTTAAAGATTTAATAATATAACAAGGACATCTAATTAATAATTCGAGCGGTTTAGATCATCTGTAGGAGGACAAATATTTTGTATCTTTTTGTGATCAATTATCTTACATCAAATCAAAGTTAATTAACATATTTTTATGATTGCATTGCTAGTAATTACTTTATGCCTTTAGGGGGATTCTAGGTCTATGTAACTTTTTCTGAAACTAAAGTCATAGAAAAATATATTTAATTAAAATGGAAAAATTTTTAAATTATCATCTTCTAAAAACTTAATAAAATCTCCCCCATCACAAAATATTTTTGAATCTAATAATTTAATGATTTAAGTTGAGCGATTCTTAGGCAAAATAAAACTATTAGGTATGCTTCTTCACTTTAAAATATAAAACAACACGCACCAAAGAATATTGTAAAAAGCAAATTTTTCCCTGGATTGCTTCAAATTATTATTTAATAATATCTTGAATGAAATAATAAAAAATACATGAATCAAAAAATAATTGTTCTAATCAGACCCCGACCCAGGCCTTGGTCTAAAAAATAGGCTAAACCAGCTAGGATCAATTGCTTCTTGCACAAACCTGGAACATGAATCCGAAGAACTAGTTTCCAGCATGGAACAAACCCGAGATGGGAATTCCGAGCTAACTTTAAGCATAAACCTGGAACATGAAGCCTGAGCAAAATGAGAAAACAAGCCTGTATCACTAACTCTAGCAAAAATAAGGATCAGAAAATTCTAGAAATCTATTAGTTAGTTGTATTTTTTTTTGAAAAAGTAATATCAATATATTTTTTAGTCTAAGAATCTTTAGATTCTTAAACATATATGATTTAATATAAATGAACAAAATTAAATTAACATCGGCTTTTACCTTACGCCAAATCTGATTAAGCGTGAATGAGTCAAGCTATTAGAAACACGAATTCTGGAAACAATTATTATATTGTTGTTAATATTTATTAATTTATCTATCTGGTAAATGGTTTAAAGTGGAAAATAAATTATCGATAAAATGAGATATAGATTGCCAAAATTGGCATCATGCCAGATTACTGTAGGGGTTTTAAAAATATGGTTGTTAATAATTCTTCAATTAATTTTGCTAATCACAAAATAAAAGACAAATTAAAACTACGACACCACTATTTAAGCGTTAAATCAGTCAAACTTCTGGAGGCATTAATTCGGAAACTTATATTAAAGATGTTAGTGTGTATTAAGTAAATATTAGTGCTTCAATCCTTTGGCAGATTGTGCAATATATTGGCACGAAATTTGCCAAGATAATATTTCAAGAGGCGAATATAACTATTAAAAATTTATATAGCTATATAAACCGGTATATAAATCACAATAAAATATAAAATTAAACATTTTATAATGATTTTAAAAAAATGAATCAATATATTATTTATAAATTAAAATTTAATCTTTTTTGCGATTGCGCCAATTCTTTAATAATTTATTCTGTGTTGGATAAATAAAGAGGGAGTTATAAAATCTTTGTAAATTAGTTAGAGCCATCTAATGAATGACAAATCGTTTATTAATTTGAGTCAAAGGTTTATCCAAAAGTTGAATAAAAAAAGGATATTTTTTAATGATTCTCAGTCCACGTCAATATTGTAATAATATGTTTGTCGGTTAGCTGAGGCTTGAAAATCTCAAAGAGTATCTCTTGGTAGATATTATCTCTTAGTTTTCTAAGCTGTTTATTTTCTCGATTCTCATAACTTGAGCCTAATCCAGATCATTTTTTTTGAAAATATTGCAAAAAATTGTTGCATAATAAAAAGTTTATTAATATTCTAATAAAAAATTTTGGCAGTCATGTTTAATATAATGCATCAGATTCAGTTGAAATATGTGCTTCAGGATATATTCTCTAAGGATAGTCAAAATTGACTCTTCTAGTTCCAAATCCTGTAACAGCTTAATATCGAAGGCTTCATTTTGTCGGGTATGCTTTTTGCATTCCTTCTTCCGGTAGCACAAGAAATATTCGAAATAATTATATTCAGAAATTCTCTCTATTTATTATCTGAACATTCATATATTCTAGAAAATTTCTAATCATAGTAATTAGTAGAGAGAGTTTAAATAGAATTTTATTTGTTTAAAAAAAACTTTTTTATATCATCCGTGTTTAATGTTTAAAAAATGTAAGAAAATAGTCCTAAATTTCGTGAGAGAAGATATTATTATTCAAGGAATATATAATTTTTTTTTGATACAGCCTACGACGGAAACTTGATTAAAATCATCGAGACAACTCAGGTTAAAGTAAGTTATGAAGGAATCACTAAATATTTACTAGCAGTAGTTGTAGAGTCGAGAAAGAACGCTTTATTAGGAAGAATTTAGATCAATGCCTTTAAAAATATTAAATAAATTCATAGGAAATGTCGACACCAATTATGAAGACAAAATCAATAAACTTATTAAAGATTGTGAATCCAAATTGACTAGCGAACCAATTAACAAAGTAAATGTCAAATTACAATTAAGATGTGACGCCCAACCCTAATATAATACCACCAAGACTATATCGTATTCAAAGATTGATCTTGTGGGCGAAGAACTGAAAAGATGGATACACAAAAAAATTATTGAGCCTGTAAATGATGTGCGATGGGCGAGTCCTATAACCGCCGTATACAAAGATGATGGGAGCATCAGGCTTTGTGCAGATTTTAAAGACACTATAAACCCAGCTCTCGAAGACTTTAGATACCCACTTCCACGTATAAATGAACTTATAGCTAAACTTTCAGAAGGAAAAAATTTACCAAAATCGATTTCAAAAATGCTTTTCTACAAGTTCCGATCGATAAAAATAGCAGAAATTTTTGACTATATCTACATATATGGGATACTACCAATTTACCAGACTTCCTTTTGAGATGAAACTTCATCTGCTATATTCCAACAAATCATGGACCAGATTTTCGGTATGAAAGATGTCATATTTTATATTGATGACTTATTAATAACTGGAAATAACGATGAAGCACATTTAAACAACATCAAAAAGGTATTTGGAATATTATCGTACGGATTAGTACCTAACTTCGCTAAAAGTTTATTTTTTAAGTTCTGGGTCACGATATAGATGACAAGGAGATTCATGCTAACCATGATAAAATTGAAGCAATAATAATATGCCAGAACCAAAATCAGCTGCTGAATTGTCAACATTTCTTGGAATAGCTGGTTATTATAGAAAATTTTTGAATAACTTCGCTGATTCCGTTGTACAAAATGGTCAACAAAGAAAGATGGGAATGGAAATTAGAACATTCCAGAAGTTTAATGATTTAAAATTTCGATTGTTGATATGAAATGATTTTGCGTCTAAAGAATAATAAATGATAAAAAAAGTTAATTAATTCATATATGCCTCAATTGATAATAGTTTGTGAAAACTACATAATATCTTTTAATTCTTAGCAACTAACATTGACAAAAGGTCATGAAACTAATATAACTCCCTATGACCATTTTAGACAATGTTTAATAGAATTGACTAATAAGAAAAAATTTATAGACCTTACCAAATCTACAATTCTTGAAGAAGAGAATATAAACGACCAATCCAAATCATAAAACTATATGGTGGTTAGAGCTTCCTCTTAGATGACATGATGGAAACTAGATAAGTAATCGAGAAAATTATTGTGTTATATTAAATTTTTAAAAGATTATTATCTATTTTCAATGTTATATAAACGATTACACAGTTGACCTATTGCTTATCTAAAATATGCGATCATATGTTCTCAGCAGCTTTAGTAATAATCTTAAATTACATAGCCATACAAATAATAGATGCTGGTTAATTTGCAGTCATATCCATGACACTCACGATGATAACTCATCACAATTTATTCTGTTAGATAAATTGATACAACAAAAACATTAAAAACTTTAGAAGAAATTATGCAAATATATTGAAGCCTTGATTTATTTACACGGCAAGGATGCCATATTAGAAATGAAACATTTTGAAATTACAAAATAAGAACCAGAGTGATATCATGAAAGCAATTAAGAATTTATATACTAGTCGCACCATCTCTAGTTGGTATATTATATCTTAAAATAATAGTAGTTTATAATAATATCAAAAATATATTTGTATTAAAGATTTAACTCAAATCTATTTTTCGAAGAAAAAAAATATAGCTTTCCTATGTAAAAAGAGAAGAAAATATATCTAATTTATTACGTCTATTATGGGATGAATAATAATACGTTTAACTTTAATTATATTTTAAATAATTAAATAGCGTTAAATATTTGTTAGCAAATTGTTACTTATATTTATTATCAAAAGCATTTATTAGTAAAATTTTAATATTAACTGTAATATATTATATAACTGTCACATACGTATGTAAAAGTGGCATTTACCTAATATATTATAAAAAATTATGTATAATAGAGGATTATATACTATATGTCTACATACTTCTTATAAATAAATCTCTTATATTTATCAGGATTTGGACCTTGAAAATAATTTTAGGAAGAGACATGATAATTAAATTTAAAATCAATAATATAGTTGATTAGTGATTTTGAACTCGGCTAAAATATTAAAATTATTAATTTTCAATTAATAAATGATTATATTTATTAGGGTTATATAATAATTTATATAATAAAAGTCAATTAAGCTTCAACTGTTAAAGCTAAATTAATATTTAGTGAGTGATATGTTATATTTCTAACCAGCGTCTACATGACAGGATTTTCACTGGATGCAAACCCCCTTCAAAAACCTTTGCCTACCCCCTAAAAAATCGCCACCTTCGGCGGCGGTGTTTTTTTTTCATTATTTTCACCTATTTACTTATTGATACTCTTTTTAAAGAATTTATAAAGGATAACTTAAATTAAATCTCTACTAACAACTATCTATATTTTTTAAATATAAAGAATTTATTTTTTAGTTAATAAATTCAATTAAAAAAATCCATTATTTACAATGAATTAATTATATGGCATTATAAGATTGCTAAAATATCTAAACCTTTTAAATTACATTTAAAAGGATAATTTATTTGGAAAACAATGTGTATGAATGTTTGCAATATATAAATTTGGTCGATGAATTGTATTATAATAATACTATAATAAAAGTATAATTTTTACAGCAAAAAATTTTTTCCTATTTCATTTCAAAATTTAATAGACAACCCCCAAAAAATTTATCTTACCCCCATTAAAGCAGCTTACCCCTACCCCCTCAAAAAATAGCATGCAAACTGTTCCTACCCCTCCCGCTCATGTAGACGCTGTTTCTAACATAGAATTTGATTGCAAACTGACATAGTATAATTAATATGTAATAATCATCTAATAATTAAAATAGTATTCATTTAATAATAATTTATAGTCTTATTAATTTTTTAATAAAATTAAAACTTTATATTACTCAATAGAATTATAAAAGAAATTATTCAGAGAATTAAAAATTTATTTTTAGCTCAAGGAGATATTTAGGAGCCATTAAAAAAAAAATTATTTTTGCTTCATGAGGCTATTCAAATTTTTCAGGGGGCTCAAGCCCCTACGCGCCCCCTCCCCCAGGCGACGCCACTGACATATGATGAATAATCAAAATTAGAATTAATAGCTTTGTTAGTAAGATATATTGAAAATTGTGAAATGCCTTAGCCGGGTGAAAGATTAATAGATATAAATATCGCAGAGATAACATGACGGGTGTTGATATTAAAAAATATAATATACAAATTTAGTTCCGTATACCGACACGTCGAATTTCTTGCTGGGCAAAGCTTGGATGGTACTTTTAAACATGAGTAGTAGGGTCTAATAAAGTACAGACTGATTAGAGCCGAGGTCAAGGCTGCCTCTATTTGGTGCTCTACTGTCATCCAGGGGCGGACTGGCCATAAGACCCAGTGGGCATTTTGCCCACGAGGCCGCGAGAAAATGTCGATTTTGAGGCCGATGAGAGGAAAATACCAAAAAAGATGCCGGTAGGAAAAAAAAATATTATGTTGTTCACATTATTTTCTCTTATCATTTATTTATTTTTAATGATATCTATTATTTGAATATAAACATTCCCTGAGAAGAATTATCATGTCGTTTACTATATTTGAATGCATAAAATATCAATTACGTCGCTTGACGCTATATATCATTTTCCACGTGCTTTTCGTTTCTTTTCTTCAAAGGAAGTGAAAACGCTTATGTTTGAATAGAGTGAAAGCTAAGTTTTCATTAATTTATATTATTATATACATTAATTTATTGTATATAGGAAACTATCTTCTTCTTAATTTATTGATCCTTTCCTTTTGAGTTGGGCTTGAGTAGAGTGAAAGCTAAGTTTTCATTAATTTATTATATTATATTTTTATACATTAATTTATTGTAGAGGAAACTTTTGTGCGCCTAATATTTGTATTACAACAATTTACTGATCATTAGCAAACAAACATAATATAAGAAAAGAAACACATAAATTGAGATGTATGTAAATAGTCAAAAGTAAAAAACTTATTTATATTTCATAAATATAGTAATGTTTTTTTATTATTATTACTGGCTGGTAACATAAAAGATTACTTTATGCTTGATATTAAAATAAAATTCTTTAAAAAATATATAATAAATTTTATTTTAGTTGAATTGATATATTTTCATATATGCATAGAAATGCCAAAAGGAAATTTAAAGATGGAGCTAAAAAATTAAGAAAAAAAAATGCTGCTGGTCTCAAAGCAGCTGGTGCTGATCCAAAACAACTTAAATTATCTTTTTTGATAAATCAATACCAAGTATTTCAAATACTATTACTTCATGTAAATAAACTATTTTTTTAGAGATATCAACAACTGCCTCCCATTCACCACTACCTGAAACAACTACCTTATCTGCAACATCTTCATGTATTATGGCATCAGTTCAATCATTGCCACTATCCTCACACTTGTCAGAAGCAACTACATCAATAATACCTTCAGATATTTTTCAAAGTGGATTATCAGAATTGGATATGCATACACATGAAAATTTTAAGTTGCAATTAACAGCCACTATACCTCAAAAACTTAGATTTTTAATGCAACATCCTATACAACCAATAAACATTAAATATGATAAATTATATTATCGAATGGTAATGAGTGAAAAAATACCTAGAAAATGGATTACCATAAAAATTATATGCAATAAAGCCCAAGCTGTGTACTGCTCAATCTGCCTGGCATTTGCAGTATGTGAAAACACTTTCACAACAGGCTCTACAAATTTTCGTCACATGCACTCAGTTATTAAAATACATGAAAATTCAAAAGTGCATATTAGTGCTGTCGAGGCCTACCTCAGAGCTTCAAAAAACCAGTCGTTTAATAATTCAATTAGCGTTAAAATATTAAATGAAAAAAATCGACAAATTCATAACAATATCCACATAATAAAACAAATATTAGAGATAATAAAGTTTTTAGGTAAACAAAACTTACCATACAGAGGATCAAAGGCTACCGAAACACTTAGCCTCTTTGATAATGAAAATTTAAATCATGGCAATTTTCTGGAAATGATCCGAATTATATCAAAGAATGATCAAATACTTAGAGATCATTTAGAGAAGGCTATTTTAAAAAGCAAACGTAGAAAAGATACGCTTAAACTACCTAACAAATCAAAATCGAAGGGAAGAGGTTCTCTCATAACCTTGTTGTCAAAAACAACTGTCAACTACGAACTCTTCTGGAAAAGGATTTTTTGATATCTTGAGTGAATGCTTTTTAAAACATGGAATTCAAATGAGAAATATAATTGGAGAATCATTTGATGGTGCTGCAAATATGCGGGGGGAATTTGTTGGGTTGCAAGCTCTTATTAGACAAGAGGCTCCAGGTAGCATGTATATTTGGTGTTATAATCACATATTAAATCTCTGTATATGTGATTCATGCGATAATATTGAAGGCAAAATTTTATTTGGATTATTGAACAGACTAGCAACCTTCTTTGGTGAATCATATAAAAGGATGGACGCTTGGGTGAAACAGAATAACTCAACTGGCCAAAATAAACTGAGAAGGCTGCAAAAAATAGGTGAGACAAGGTGGTGGGTACGTGAAAAGCCCTTAAATGGATATATGGCAAAGAGAGCTTACTTCCAATAATGATAAGTGCACTTCGATTTATAATAGATAATAAATCATTTGAGGCAAAAACCTCATCAGAAGCGCAGTCGTTGATAGATAATTTATGTAAATTTAAGACTCTTAGTACAGCTGTAATATATTTAGAAATTTTTGAAATAATGGGGCCATTGTCATTGTATCTTCAAACCAAAAATTTAGATATTTTGTCGGCATGGAAGATGATAGAAGATGCTAAGTCTTCTGTGTCATCGATTACTATTACATCAATTCAAAATAAAGCAATAAAAATGGCTTCTGATTTAAATAAAACGAGAGTATCTGTGTACAGACTGCTCTGCCAAAAATTCGAATAGGATGAGCAAAGAGAATATATAGTGATGAAGGCCAGGATGAACGTCCTCAAGAATCGATTGACGTTTATAGGGTTGAAGTATTTCGTCCTATAATTGATCAAATTATAAACAGTTTGTCGGAACGCTTTTCTGCGAATAGAGAGCTTATTTTGAATGTGCGATATTTGCATCCAAGGCATTTTGATGACATAAATAGTAAAGGTATTTCTGAAATGACCTTGGAAAAACTGGCGCAATTGGCAAATATATCGAGTGAAAAATTACATAACGAATTGTGTTCATTTTCTAGTGTATTCAAAGATTTAATAGCAGAATTAAATGAAACGGGCGATGATATCTTATGTACAAGTGAGGAGTCGAATGAAGAAGATGGAATACTACAATATGATAATAACTCGAAGTGTGATAAATGTAAAAATTGTTTAATATGCATGTATGAAATTCTTAAGAGGTACAATATGCATACAAGTGCATACACTAATTTATTTCTGGCGTATGAATACATTTTAACTTTATCATTTACGCAGGTTAATTGCGAGAGAACATTTAGCAAATTGAAAATTATAAAAAATAGGCTGAGAGCTAATATAGGCCAAGAAAAATTAGAAGCGTTTTTAATGATGTCAGTTGAACGAGAACTATTTTCGCAGATTGAAATAGAAGATATTCTTGTTTATTTACGCAAAGGTTTAAAGTTAATGAGAGATTTATTAACATAAAAATTATATATTATTAATTCATTTATTTAAATCTTATTTATATCTATTACAATATGATCTCTAATTTTATAAGTGCAACAATTTTCTCTGTGCAATATTGTATAATTGTTATAATTTTATATGTGTAATTAATTGATTTTATATATTGAGTATGATGTATTATATTATATTTAACATGTGATGTATGATTTGATTTTATAGTGCAATATCCTTGTAAATTTATATAAAATATATATGTGCAATGAATATTTTTTTATATGTGCAATGAATATTTTTTAATATGTGCAATGAATATTTTTTTATATGTGCAACGAATATTTTTTTATATGTGCAATGAATATTTTTTTATGTGTTCAATGAATATGATTTTGGATGTGCAATTTTTTAAAATAAAATATATGATTATCGTGTCATTATTCTTTTCTTTTTTTAAAATGTAAATTGTTTGAACCTATAAAAAATAACAAGCCGGCCAAAATAGGGGGTATGGGGGCGAAGCCCCCATAAAAATGAGGCCGCTATAAAAAAAATGCCCACGAGGCCGTAACGTCGCCAGTCCGCCCCTGCTGTCATCTATTAAATTTATTCATTGTTCAATACAAATCGATAACGAACTTAGAAATTTCTTAGGGGATCTAAGATGTGCATTTCTATTGTGTTAAAAATTGCAGTGTGCAATGCATTTCAAAGTGTTGTACTGACAAAAGCACAACGTTTTATATGCATCAATTCAACTCCGTATTGTTATCCTATTTGTTTAGATTAAATGTTTATTTCATATATTTATAGAAGCTGGCTCTCATTTAAGCTATGGTAAATTTTAACGGGCAGCTTTGGCAAATTTAGGTCACTTCGACCATGGCCGTGCTATAGTTTTATTAAAAACTTGATTTTATTATATCCGGATAAAATTTTGTTGATAACAACCTTGGCTTCTACAAAATCGCTTGTCCTACATTTAGGTCTCCTTTCAATAATAAATTTTCAAATTATTTCTTTTTATCATCCAACGCAATCATAAGTTCTCATTATTATATATTATACTTATCAAAACATCAATATGATGTCGATCATGATTATATTATGAGAAATAAGGAGACGTTGGTTGGCTTTCTTTGTTAGCAATTAACAAGATGAAAGATATAAAAAAAGATTTATTTGAGAATATATTCTTTTAAGTGATAACTAATATATATTTTATGTATTTTGAGGCCTAAAAGATTCGACCAAACAGTTTAATAAGTAAATAAAATTTAAAAAAAACTAAAGCCTAACAAATATATCAGACCAATAGCCATTAGTTCAATATTCTGTCGCCTTGAAATTACATCCAGAATTTAATAGGTACACTCATCTTCCTACCTTATTTTAATAAGGGGTAGGAGTCATTGGCAGATGTGAGGTAGATTACTTGGAAATAAATCCAAATGAATCACATCACTTATCAAAATTGATATACACTCAACAGAGGCCTCCAAATCTAAACCTTTATTTTATCTTGCAATCAATAAGAAGATACAGACCATTAATTCATAATGCGCCTTTGATTCCTCTGGAAGAGAATTATTAGTGGACCTTAATTGGAAATCAATAAAGCCGTAGACATTATCAAAAATGGGATGTGCCGTTGGTCTCATTCTCAATCCCACAAAATCCGAATTCATACAAGAAAACTCATCAAAATCACTACAAATTCATAATTATGTTAAAAACAACTTCCTTAACATTCCATGCATCTCTTAATCTCTGCACCTGTTTTGAAATTTTTTATTCCTCTTAACATATATGAAAAGGGAATAAATCTAACCGAAAATATCTTGAACCTAACATTCAATAAAACAGCATGGGCTCAAACTTCATTGCTCACCAAAAATAGTGATCTGGGAATTTGATCTCCCACCGATATCTCACTGCTATTATTTCGAGCTGTCTACCTTTTAAATCCACATTTCCCATACCTCAAAAGATGACTTCTCCTTATCTGATGTTATATTTTTAAGGAAGACAAGCCTTATTGATGTCCCATCACCTGAATCCAATTGTCAGAAGGATTGGGATAAGACAATTGTAGTTCACTGCGTTGAATCTCTATTATCCAGCATGCTCCAACAGATCGTTCCTTCTTGAATTTGTTAATTAATGTATCCGGGCAAATTATCCCTTCTAACTATATTTAGCCAACTCACAAACAAAAAGCTTTTCCCACTATTGATTGGAATTCACCTTAATTGTACTATAGCCTTTTATCACATCTGCTTTGGCTGCAGAACTCCTATAGACAGCAAAGGAAGGCACAGTTTATGCTGCTAACTATTTTATCATTATAATTCCCCCAGTCCAAATAATCCTTCAACAAGGTAAAAGAGAAGAATTATTATTTTTTTTAATTTGTCTTTCTTTGCGAAAATGAGACAATAACTATAAATAACAGCTTCCTCGAATAAAAGGCATTAAATGGATGATTAAAGCAAAATAATTTGGGTTTCATAAACCTTGGTCAATACAATTTCATAATGATAAATATTCAAATAATAAACTTTTAAAAGAAATATATATTTTATCTTTCTTGAAATAATATGGTACAAAATTAGAAGAATAGCATAAATAGAAGTTAAACAAAAAGTTATATAAAAATAACATTTAACTAAAATAGTATTTAAATGAATATTAGTTTCTACAAGATAAGGTAAAATTGAAATATATTCGAATATTTGCTATTCTCAACATTCTTTTTCGTAGATTATCCCTTCTACTTCTATCGAAGTATTCATATTCGTGTTATTAGCGTTTGTCGTTGATTTATCAGTCACTTTTTTATGCTATTATCATCGTCTTTGCCAATATGTGGTATTGTTACCCATAACCTTGTTGTTGCATCCTTGTTGTTAATCATCGTTATCCTAGTATCGTTTCGCTTAATATATTTCACAGTGTTTTCATGATTATCTATATTCATCATCATAATTTCTGAAATCAGTTGTCATGATCATTTTTAAATAATCGGTTATCATTATCAATATCTTTTAATAAATACATCCATAGAATGGAATAAATATTCCTTGAATCATTTTTAATTAAATTTAATTTATTTTATATTTTACGTTTATATACTTATAAGGCGTTATTTTAAAATTATTTCGCTATTTATATGATGTGCTTGCTATATATAAATTTTTTCTCTAAGTTTGTTTATATTGTTCTATATTCATGATATAATCTTTCAGGCATGTTGGTAGTAGTGTTGTTAAAACGCCGCGAGTCGAGACCCCGACCCAAAGCTCGGGTCGTTTTATTCGACTCCGACTCAAAGTTTGGGTCGTTTTTTCGACTTCGACCCGAGTTCAAGCCGAAAAAAACGACTTCGACCCAAAATATGGGTCGTTTTTTTCGACTCCGACCCAAGTCCAAACCCAAAAAAACGACCTCGACCCAAAATATGGGTCGTTTTTTACGACTCCGACTCAAAATTTGGGTTGTATTTTTCGACTCAAACTTGAAATTTGGGTCGTATTTTTCGACTCAAACTTGAATTGGGTAGTATTTTTCGACTCAAACTTGAAGTTTGGGTCGTATTTTTCGACTTAAACTTGAAGTTTGGGTCGTTTTTCTGACTCAGACTCAAACATCGGGTCGTTTTATTCAATCCGACCCAAAATATGGATCGTTTTAAAGACGCCTTAAAATTAGGGTTGCTTTTTTTCACCTAACTAAATATCTAGATCATTTTTTTCGACCAAAAGTCAAATAACATTTAGTAGATATTAATATTATAGGCGGGAAAGTTACTTAAAGCTTCTTTGAATTATAACGCTCTGGATTAACTATTCCATCATAGATATTTTTTAAAATTTTTTAAGTAAAGATGTACCATAGAAAAGAGCCATTTGTTATGATGGTTATTTTTGAACTTTTTTAAATGAAATAGATAAAAATATATATTGTAGACATGTTAAATCAAATTTCAGTGAAAATGTACCATAGATAAGTGACAATTGTCATAATCACCATTTTTGAACTTTTTTGAGTTTTTTTAAAGCAAATTGCTATAAATATATATTCTGAACATGTTAAATTAAAAATTCAACGAGGATGTATCATAGATAGGTGACAATTGTCATAATCGTTATTTTTGAACTTTTTTCAATTTTTTTAAAGGAAATAGCTAAAAATATATATTCTAAACATGTTTAATTAAAATTCAGTGAGGATGTATCATAGATAGGTGACAATTGTCATAATCGCTATTTTTGAACTTTTTCAAATTTTTTTAAAGGAAATAGCTAAAAATATATATTCTAAACATGTTAAATTAAAAATTCAGTGAGGATGTATCATAGATAGGTGACAATTGTCATATTCGTTATTTTTGAACCTTTTTTAATTTTTTTAAAGGAAATAGCTAAAATATTCTAAACATGTTAAATTAAAAATTCAGTGAGGATGTATCATAGATAGGTGATAATTGTCATAATCGCTATTTTTGAACTCTTTCAAATTTTTTTAAAGGAAATAGCTAAAAATATATATTCTAAACATGTTAAATTAAAAATTCAGTGAGGATGTATCATAGATAGGTGACAATTGTCATAATCTTTATTTTTGAACTTTTTTCAATTTTTTTAAAGGAAATAGCTAAAAATATATATTCTAAACATGTTAAATTAAAAATTTAGTGAGGATGTATCATATATAGGTAACAATTGTCATAATCGCTATTTTTGAACTTTTTCAAATTTTTTTAAAGGAAATATCTAAAAATATATATTCTAAACATGTTAAATTAAAAATTCAGTGAGGATGTATCATAGATAGGTGACAATTTTCATAATCGCTATTTTTAGACTTTTTCAAATTTTTTTATAGGAAATAGCTAAAAATATATATTCTAAACATGTTAAATAAAAATTCAGTGAGGATGTATCATAGATAGGTGACAATTGTCATAATCGCTATTTTTGAACTTTTTCAAATTTTTTTTAAGGAAATAGCTAAAATATATATTCTAAACATGTTAAATTAAAAATTCAGTGAGGATGTATCATATATAGGTGACATGACAATTGTCATAATCGCTATTTTTAAACTTTTTCAAATTTTTTTAAAGGAAATAGCTAAAAATATATATTCTAAACATGTTATATATATTCTAAACATGTTAAATTAAAAATTTAGTGAGGATGTATCATATATAGGTAACAATTGTCATAATCGCTATTTTTGAACTTTTTCAAATTTTTTTAAAGGAAATATCTAAAAATATATATTCTAAACATGTTAAATTAAAAATTCAGTGAGGATGTATCATATATAGGTGACAATTGTCATAATCGCTATTTTTGAACTTTTTCAAATTTTTTTAAAGGAAATATCTAAAAATATATATTCTAAACATGTTAAATTAAAAATTCAGTGAGGATGTATCATAGATAGGTGACAATTTTCATAATCGCTATTTTTAAACTTTTTCAAATTTTTTTATAGGAAATAGCTAAAAATATATATTCTAAACATGTTAAATAAAAATTCAGTGAGGATGTATCATATATAGGTGACAATTATCATAATCGCTATTTTTGAACTTTTTCAAATTTTTTTAAAGGAAATAGCTAAAAATATATATTCTAAACATGTTAAATTAAAAATTCAGTGAAGATGTATCATAGATAGGTGACAATAGTCATAATCTTTATTTTTGAAATTTTTTCAATATTTTTAAAGGAAATAGCTAAAAATATATATTCTAAACATGTTAAATTAAAAATTCAGTGAGGATGTATCATAAATAGGTGACAATTGTCATAATCGCTATTTTTGAACTTTTTCAAATTTTTTAAAGGAAATATCTAAAAATATATATTCTAAACATGTTAAATTAAAAATTCAGTGAGGATGTATCATTAAGTGGTGACAATTTTCATAATCACTATTTTTAAACTTTTTCAAATTTTTTTATAGGAAATAGCTAAAAATATATATTCTAAACATGTTAAATTAAAAATTCAGTGAGGATGTATCATAGATAGGTGACAATTGTCATAATCGTTATTTTTGAATTTTTTTCAATTTTTTTAAACCAAATAGCTAAAAAAATATCCTAAACATGTTAAATTAAAATATCAGTGAGGATGTATCATAGATAAGGGACAAAAAATGGTTATTATATATACGAGTAGTTAGGTACATAATAATTTTTAAGTGATAAAATGAGATGCTAATATATTTCTTGTAATTTTAATTTATAATAAAATTCTTAAATATGTTATTGTCTAAGACTGGGTTAGAAAATCAACTATCACATAAACTCATCTATGTTTTATTCATATTATATTTTTAAGTTTGAGGATATTAAAATATTTTCTCTTTGAAGTTACTAGTTAGGATAAAATTTACTTGGCACATCTTACAATGATATTTATACCTTGTTTTTTTTTCGAGAATAAATTTTATGCGATATCTCATGAAGGAAATTACATATCATTGTACAGAGAAATAACTTTGTATATATTATCTGCACCCATATCTTTTATATCAATCTCTATCGATGACATTTTAAATTATATTGGAAACTAGATTGTGTAGATTTCTAAATATTAATTTAAAAGATTAAGATGCTAGAATTAATTATAGATATATCTTAATAATATGTATATGCATTTATTATTTAAAATCTCTCGTTTTAAGCCTATTTAGCAAGAAAAATATTGACTAATCCTGAAATTGATAATAGATATCTATACCTTTATATAATCTATGAGAAAAATTGCTCTCATAATATTCTTCTTAATAAAATAGTGAATAATTAAAGTAAGCGCTTTATAACATGGTTCAAAGTTAATTCCAGTATCAATTTTAATGTGTAATTTTTCTCAAGTGTTCAAAATTCTAAATCTTAATATCAAAAACTATTTTAGTTATCAATTTCAAGTCAAATAATATTAAAACACTAATATTCTCCAGTATTCATAAAAAACAACAGCCGGAAACAAGAATACTAAGCTCAAAACATCTTAAATATTTGATACATTTATAGTTTAAATATTTTTATTTTAATTATATATATATTTATTAGTGTACAAAAAATAAATATAACAATATATATAGATATTAAAATTATGTATAAAATTTATTATTCATGATATTGATATCCCATGAATTTAAACATAAACACTGTTTAAGTGTTTCGGAGGCCGTGCGATTTCTTTTCTTTGTAACGGTGTTACCCCTATTGAGAAGACACGCTCGCCCTCAACGTACATACTTTGCTGCGACAAAAAATCTTTAGCCATCATGCAAAAGTACGGAAAACGCTCAGAATTATAGTACGACTTAAAAAAACTCGACTTAACACTACATTTTTGAAAAATATGGCTCGCCTAAATTACTAAATTATATTTTAAAAAATTCATATTTTATATAAAAAAAATGCATCCGGAATCGCAAATACTTATATAAAAAATTTATTGTTTTTTAGTTTAAAAATTCCATATGGAAGTGAAGTGACTATTTAAATTCTAAAATTAAAAAAGATATTTTATTTTACTTGGCGTGGTGCCAGCTAGACGGCAAATTTGTTGAGATTTTTTCTTTTCTTCATTGTTAGGGATAGGGATATGATTAATAATCATTTTTTTTAACTTTCCAAATTTTTATTTTTATTTTTGAGGGTAGCCAAATTAAATCTAAATTTTTTTATTTTATTCATTTTTTGTTTTTAAAATTATAATTTAATTTTAAAGAGTAACATAAATTTTATTAATAAAAGTTGTCCAATTTTCAGGATTAGTCAATATTTTTCTTGCTAAATAGGCTTAAAACGAGAGATTTTAAATAATAAATGCATATACAAATTATTAAGATATATCTATAATTTATTCTAGCATCTTAATCTTTTAAATTAATATTTAGAAATCTACACAATCTAGTTTCCAATATAATTTAAAATGTCATCGATAGAGATTGATATAAAAGATATGGGTGCAGATAATATATACAAAGTTATTTCTCTGTACAATGATATGTAATTTCCTTCATGAGATATCGCATAAAATTTATTCTCGAAAAAAAAAACAAGGTATAAATATCATTGTAAGATGTGCTAAGTAAATTTTATCCTAACTAGTAACTTCAAAGAGGAAATATTTTAATATCCTCAAACTTAAAAATATAATATGAATAAAACATAGATGAGTTTATGTGATAGTTGATTTTCTAACACAGTCTATGACAATAACATATTTAAGAATTTTATTATAAATTAAAATTACAAGAAATATATTAGTATCTCATTTTATTACTTAAAAATTATTATGTGCCTAACTACTCGTATATATAATAACCACTTTTTGTCTCTTATCTATGATACATCCTCACTGATATTTTAATTTAACATGTTTAGGATATATTTTTTTAGCTATTTGGTTTAAAAAAATTGAAAAAAGTTCAAAAATAACGATTATGACAATTGTCACCTATCTATGATACATCCTCACTGAATTTTTAATTTAACATGTTTAGAATATATATTTTTAGCTATTTCCTTTAAAAAAATTTGAAAAAGTTCAAAAATAGCGATTATGACAATTGTCACCTATCTATGATACATCCTCACTGAATTTTTAATTTAACATGTTTAGAATATATATTTTTAGCTATTTCCTATAAAAAAATTTGAAAAAGTTTAAAAATAGTGATTATGAAAATTGTCACCTATCTATGATACATCCTCACTGAATTTTCAATTTAACATGTTTAGAATATATATTTTTAGATATTTCCTTTAAAAAATTTGAAAAAGTTCAAAAATAGCGATTATGACAATTGTCACCTATATATGATACATCCTCACTGAATTTTTAATTTAACATGTTTAGAATATATATTTTTAGCTATTTCCTTTAAAAAAAATTGAAAAAATTTCAAAAATAAAGATTATGGCTATTGTCACCTATCTATGATACATCCTCACTGAATTTTTAATTTAACATGTTTAGAATATATATTTTTAGCTATTTCCTTTAAAAAAATTTGAAAGAGTTCAAAAATAGCGATTATGAATTGTCACCTATCTATGATACATCCTCACTGAATTTTTAATTTAACATGTTTAGAATATATATTTTTAGCCTTTAAAAAAATTAAAAAAGGTTCAAAAATAACGATTATGACAATTGTCACCTATCTATGATACATCTTCTTTGAATTTTTAATTTAACATATTTAGAATATATATTTTTAGCTATTTCCTTTAAAAAAATATGAAAAAGTTCTAAAATAGCGATTATGACAATTGTCACCTATCTATGATACATCCTCACTGAATTTTAAATTTAACATGTTTAGAATATATATTTTTAGCTATTTCCTTTAAAAAAATTGAAAAAAGTTCAAAAATAACGATTATGACAATTGTCACCTATCTATGATACATCCTCACTAAATTTTTAATTTAACATGTTTAGAATATATATTTTAGCTATTTCCTTAAAAAAAATTTGAAAAAGTTCAAAAATAGCGATTATGACAATTGTCACCTATTTATGATACATCCTCACTGAATTTTAAATTTAACATGTTTAGAATATATATTTTTAGCTATTTCCTTTAAAAAAATTGAAAAAAGTTTAAAAATAACGATTATGACAATTGTTACCTATCTATGATACATCCTCTTTGAATTTTTAATTTAATATGTTCAGAATTTATATTTTTAGCAATTTGCTTTAAAAAAACTCAAAAAGTTCAAAAATGGCGATTATGACAATTGTCAATTATCTATGGTACATTTTCACTGAATTTTGATTTAACATGTCTACAATATATATTTTTATCTATTTCATTTAAAAAATTTCAAAAATAACCATCATAACAAATGGCTCTTTTCTATGGTACATCTTTACTTAAAAATTTTAAAAAATAACTATGATGGAATAGTTAATCCAGAGCGTTATAATTTAAAGAAGCTTTAAGTAACTTTCCCGCCTATAATATTAATATCTACTAAATGTTATTTGACTTTTGGTCGGAAAAAATGATCTAGATATTTGGTTAGGTGAAAAAAAGCAACCCTAACTTTAAGGCGTCTTAAAAAAAACGATCCATATTTTGGGTCGGATTGAATAAAACGACAAGATGTTTGAGTCTGAGTCACAAAAACGACCCAAACTTTGAGTTGGAGTCGAAAAATACGACCCAAACTTCAAGTTTAAGTCGAAAAATACGACCCAAACTTCAAGTTTGAGTCGAAAAATACGACCCAAATTTCAAGTTTGAGTCGAAAAATACAACCCAAATTTTGAGTCGGAGTCGTAAAAAACGACCAAAACTTTGTTTGGAGTCGAAAAAAACGACCCAAAATTTGGGTGAGCTCTGTTCGAGCCGACTCGGCTAAGCCGATTAACAACACTAGTTGGTAGGCATTTTGCTCTTACTGTTCTATATATCGATTTTTCTGTTTGACTGATATCTGCATCTTTTTACTCTAAAAATAATGATCGCTGATGGGTCATATGCGCTATCATTATTGCTTTAGTAATGTTTATTAAAATCGCATTATTGTTTGTTATTTCACATGACCTATTTTTTTTTGATCTATGTGTCTTCCTTATTATTTTAATATTCGTGTTAATTAATTCACAATCTTTCAATACTAACCGCTGTCACCATAATAGATTTTTAAATTTAGATTTGTTACAGATATATCCAAAACAAATAATTTAGAGAATTAAATACTTTAATTAGTTCAATAATATAATTATTTAATATTACAACAATTATCTAAATCATATAAAAACTTCTGTTTATATATTATAATAATAAGTATTCAAATAATAAAATTATCAGTTTAAGAAAATAATAAAATATATTTTTATGATAGTTCAAAAATTAGAATAATAATGTAAATGAAAGTTAAACAAAAAGTTATATAAAAATAATATTTAACAAAAAAACTATGCAAATGCGTAACAGTTTAAGATTAAGTAATTAAATGGATTATTAATATTTGCCATTAACATCATTAATGATATAATGAAGGATTGGTCACATTCTTATACGGAGAGTTTTGTAATTGTTCTTCTATGTTTAATAAAATTCTAATCCAATTTCCGAATTTTTAATATAAGCTTCATGATTTTAAATCAAGTAAAAAAAACGCGAATTGCTTTGTCCTTATCCCAAGGAAATTCTAATTGGAGGATTAGTTTGATATAAAACAAAATTATAACATAAAAACAAGAAAAAGTATTATTTTCCATATTCTTTTTAAGAATTTTTTATACATTTATAAGCAAAACTTTTTAATAAATAAAAGATACACACCATAGGTGACCAAATTTTTTTTTCATATTTTTTCAAATATAGAGGTAAAATAAAAATGATTTTGGAACATTTCATCATCAGGCTTAGTGTAATAATACAAAAATCTATGAATATCTCAACAATTTCTATATTGATTATAACATATTATATATATATTACATTTTGCACATTTTGTTCAGGAGTACGCATTTATGCATAACTTGCATCTTTGCCTCGTTTCGCAGGCACCCGGCCAATGACCAATGCTGTCATATCTAATATCAGATATAGGAACCTTATAAGAACTTCTTTTTTTATAATTATCTGTTCCTTCAAATGTCTCCCCTGATTTTCTTTTAATAATTTTCCCTACCGATATAAATATACCGATTCTTTTAATTTTTTAGCCAATGCTATTGAAGAAAAATGGTTGTCGCTAAAGAGTTTGTGATTTTAAAATTTCGGGATATTTTTAGCCAATCGAAGGACTATATTACCACTTACCCCTAATTCTGATGATGGTGGATTGGTTTGCTTTCCCGCATAAATCTTAAAATCATACGCAATATTACTGGAGGACATTTAGAGGCTTCGATTTTATATATTGTTTTAAAGGACTCCACCCTTTGAACGGGATGATTTATTAATTCATCAACACTAACTCTTTCACATATTCGAATCTCTGAAATAGTATTTTTTGGTGATGCCGAGTTTGGTCTTACACTATTAATGGAAATTTAAACAAGAGTCCAGCTGAAGTAATTTTTATAATTTTTAATTCGAGATCGTCTCATAAAGGGATTCTAGTGGACTTGGAGGCTGTTAAATTTTTTTTATTAAGTTGGTTATATAAGAGTTTATACAAAATTTGAGAACGGGTTAGGGGAAGTAGATTAGGGCAAGAACGGTGAGAAAATCAAAATTTATAATTCAGAAATAAAGCGTAAAATCTTTAAAATTCTTATTCAAACTTATCCCAATCATGTTTTAATTGATACCCATGGAGACTCTACCTTTAATATAATGTTGAAACGTTAACCTTGATATTTTTATCAAAATTAAAAAAAATATGTACATATAAATAAACATTACATGAAAATATCAGATTACATATCGCTTCAAAATAACCTTATACCAAAATATCAAGGCAAGTCTATCTATTTAATGTAATTTTCCATGTTAAAATTAGAAATAGATGTTTACACGAAAATATATCAAATTTCTATATAACTTTAAAGTTGGATAAATTTCAATTATATATAAATTTTTTTTAGAAAGTTTAGAATTTTAGTAAAAATTAAAAAGGCTTCAAATTCTTATTAGTTATATTTAATTTTATTTTGATCACTAAATTTTATTAATATAATGCACTCAAGTTTCCTAGTAATAATTTATATTTATGTGGTGTAACCAATATACTTTTTTTTAACCTAGGACCTTTTTATTTTATTTACCTCTTTGACACACTATGGACTGGGTTTCATCTATGGTAAGAAAAATAAATATTTTCATAGATATATTTTTATCAAAATTAAAGTAATTTTATTTTTTATTAAAAATAATTTAACGGAGATGTAAAATAAAACAAAATTAACTATACTTTATAAATTAGTTTTCTTTTAACTGAACATAATATTAGACTCGCTAAAATGATTTTTAAAAATATAAAAAAAATTTGATTATAAAATATTTTACTTAAAAATTATAATTTTATAATTGTAACATATTGAGAATTACAAGAAGATGATTTGATTGTAATTAAGAAAAATATAATATGTATATCTGTACTAGAGCTTTAAGGACCATAACTAAATATTAGAGTATTAATAGTTTATTTATAACAAAGTTATTATCAATATTTAAATAATAGGCGTTCCCATCTTTGGTCGTAAACCATTACAAAACTGTTTATTGTCCGGTGGAAGAAATAATATATATTTAAAAGAAGAAATAGCCCAATCAATACCAATATTATTCTTGCATAGTAAAAAAAAATTAAACGAAATAAAATATTATATACTAATTTTTAAATGCATTTTAAAAAATTTGCTCTCCCATCTGATCTAGATCCAATAAGAATAGTGACCTATAGAAATAAGAATATTTTTGGATCAGTTGTTGGTGCTAATTTATTCTGAAATCATTTCATAATATTTTTTATAATGTACATGATAAAAATAATTAAGAGCTTCCTACGGGCGTGCAATTTTTTTCCGTTAGAAAGCCCAAAGTTGAATCCGTATGTAATTTTGAAATGCTTTTTCATCTACCACCCTTATATGTGATAGGTAAATACATTTTTTTATAACTTTATTTCATAAGATTAATATTATTATAAAAAGGGGCTAAAATTTCTACTACCGCTACAATAGTTTCTACTAGCAATTTGATGGTAGAATATAAAAAGAACGGACTAACCGTAGTTGTACGAAGGGAATTACCCGATATTGGAATTTATAGAAGATTCAGATTTTATGTTAGAAATTCGGCGATGTCGAAAATTCTTGGTATAGATTTTGAGGTTAAAAAATCTATTCATTTTTTAAAATAGTTATGATAAAATTTTGTTTCCAAATATCAGAGGTTAATATTTATGTTAAATATTATAATGGTAATATATAAATGAAATTTAGAATTTCTAAATGCAATCTTAATCACAATTAAACTAAAAATGTTTGGTGAGACCGGGGTCTTCCAGGTTTTCTTCTAGATTACTAATTTCTATTGGTTAATTTTTAAACCAAATATGTATAACTATATTATGCATATAGAGCTATAATTTGTTTTAATATCAGATAACATATAAAATTTTTATTGATTTATAAGTCTCAAAAATAACTTATTCAAATCCTACAATAAATCAAAAATAAAAGAATAATAAAAGTTTTAATTATCCAATAACTATCTTATTCTTTATTTGAACAAATAATATGCACGATTATAAAATTAAATTTTAAAGATATTAAGGGTCTAGGGCGTTACTTTTCAGAGATTCAAATAAGCTTTTTGAGCGTTATTTTTAAAAAATTGTTTCTTTACTGATTGAAATTTGAATATGGTAAGAAATGATATTAGGAAACAACTAACTAATGATGAAATCATTAATATATGTAACGAAAATCCGTTCTTGCTAGCCTTTATGGAGAGAAAACCAACTTAGGTTATGCAATGGTAAAATGATATAAATCAAGATTAAGGAAACAGCAAGATCTAAAATGATCTACATCAAAACAAATATCCAATAAAAAGCCTTTATCCCATATAAATGCCCTTTTTGCACATGGATCCTGTTATAATTTTAATCCATTCATAATTTATTGCTAAAAAATTTTACTAATTTTTTATAATTATTTTTCATTATGGTTAGTTTTTATTAATAAAGTAGCTGCAATATACATATGTCATTTTTATATTAAAAAATAATCTATATTTGGCACCTCAAGAGCCTCATGGGAAAACCTAACCTTCCCTGAGTGTAGCTTATCTTTTCCCAAATATCATTTTTTGAAAAATTATTTTAATCTATGGCAAAAATTTAACTAAGATGAGATATTAATTATTCATTATTATCTAGTAGTTTTAATATTAACGTTTACCTTTTAGGGCTCGCACCCTTTCCGGTCTCCCGATCTAATATTATATGAGTTGATTTATATATATATATTAAGTAAGCACAAAATGAATACTCCAAATAATATTCTCATAATTAAGTAAATATGTAAATAGGAGAGTATGTTAACAATATTTTTAAAATTTATCCAAAATTGATATTTTGAACATATACAAATAAGGTGTCTCATTAAAATGATTACTATCCAATAAAAAATAAAAATTTCGTTAATAATTTTCCAATTATTAATTAGTTATACCTAATATATTTAGTTGCTAGATAAGTAATATACTCGAAGAAAAAAAACTAGATGTGTATTTGAATGACAAAATATACATATTATATCTTAGCAAATTTCGGTATTATAGTCCTATTTTGGCAAGCCTAAATTTTTCTATTTTGACACTTCTTTTAGCAATAGACGATAAATATTTTTTTTATAAAATTGAAAATAAAAAAAATAACAATAATAATAAAATTAAAAGTAAAACTCTCATGATAAATAAATATTTATTATTCAATATTTTTATTAGAGCTGATTTAAAGATCATTTACAACATTTAATTAACTATTATTTACTGTACCAATTGCTAAAAATATCATATTATGCAGTAATATGAATGTGATAAAGTATAATTACTTTAATGATAAATCATGATTTAAAAAATTCTTTGAACTTTTAGTTTTTAAATGATATGTTATTATTTAAAGAGTTTTAATAAGTTAACTTTAGAAATTAGATTATACAGATTAAAAGAGTAAATTTTTTAAAATCGATTTTACTGCAAATCTTAAATCGCGGTGGGATTTGACTTATTATAAATATATTTTTAAGGCATATAATTATTTAAATGGGGTGAACCTTAAGCATACGTCATATTTATCAAGATAATGATGCTAGTATAATTAAGCATTAGAAGGCTATTATAAAGTTTTGTTTTGATATATTTGAGTTACATCGTATTTAGTTAATTTAAAAGTAATAATTTTATAACATTATTATGAGATTGGAATGATCACATTAATTATTTAGAAAATAAAATTAGAAATAATAAATAAATTGATAAAAACTGAGTATGAAAATATATTTATAACAAAATGGATTTATCTTATTTTTTAAAATTTCTATTCAGACGATTATTGGAAATCCTGATGAAGTTTCAGATGGGGAAATAAATTATACTAATCGAAAAATACCAGCTGCTCGAGTCAGATATATGACGACTCAAGCCCCTAGAACTCCAAAAACTACTAGAACACCTAAAACGACCAGAACCCCCGAATCAACTATAACTCTAAAAACAACTAGAACACCTAAAACAACTAGAACCCCCAAAACAACTAGATCTAGCACAACAACTAGAACCCCCAAAATTACTAAAACCCCCAAAACTACTAAAACCCCTAAAACTACTAGAACCCCTAAAACTACTAGAACCCCTAAAACTACTAGAACCCCTAAAACTACTAGAACCCCTAAAACTACTAGAATCCCTAAAACTACTAGAACCCCTAAAACTACTAGAACCCCTAAAACAACTAGAAGCTCCAAACACACTAAAACTCCTAAAACAACTAGAACCCCCAAAAGAAGGGAAACTTTCAGAACTAGGAGATCCCATAAAATTATTAGATTTCGTAGAACAATTATATCGAAAAATACAAGAACTACTAGAACAAACAGAAGTCAAAGAACTACAGAAAGCCAAAGAACTACTGAAAGCCGAAGAACTACTGAAAGTCGAAGAACAACCGCAAGTCAAAGAACTACTCAGAGCCAAAGAACTACTGAAAGCCAAAGAACTACAGTAAGCCAAAGAACTACAGCAAGCCAAAGAACTACTGAAAGCCAAAGAACAACTCAGAGCCAAAGAACAACATGGAGACAACCACCATTACCATTAGCCAAAGAACAACAGTTAGCCAAAGAACTAAAGAAAGCACAAGACAAAGAACTTAAGGATGTCAAAGTTTGAATCCAAAAAATCTACTGACAAAAAACCATTCATTCTATTTTTGAAATTATAATATTATATAGCTTTTTTTTATTCACATAATGTCCCCTTTCCTATCTATTTTAGCATTAAAATAAGGCGCTATATTTTATTTAAAAAAGTCACGATGTCTCTTAAAAAAGATGTGACTAAAAAAGGTTACATATAAATAATTGTATAATATAATTTTTTAATTTATGTTAAATTCAGAGACTTCTAAAGAGGCCAAAATTTTAAATCCTGGCATATCCTCGTAAAAAATTTATATATACTATGATTTTTCTTAGTTAGTAAATTTATTAAAGTGTTCAGTTAATCAAAGAAATTGTCTAGCCAATTTTTATTAAAAGAGTATATTATATCCTAGGGTATGAACTGAAGTGCTCTAAGTATTGAAATTGTTGAAACTGTGGAAATATTTTTAAAGTTTAGATTCAAATATTTTTTTTAAAAAAACACCTATAGATTAATTTAAGCAAAAAAAAATTGAGAGGTAATGAGTAAATAGCATTAAATAATAATTTTACTCAAATAATTTTTTTCTGAGCAATTTATTGGATAAAATTAAAATGCTAATGGTGTAAATTAAAAACTTTATGAATTATATATAAATTTTTTTTTAAATTTATCTCTTTCAATTTTATTTATAAGAATTTATTAAATGCCAAATGAACCGAGATACCCACTTATAAGTTATTCAATAGTATATTTTATATTAACATAAAGATGTTAATATATCATTTTAAATGTACTTTTATTTAGTAATTATTTCATTGTGATCTCCTATTTAAAAATTTATGAAATTATCTCTCTTTTTTTCTTCTCCTAAAAAACTGTTTAAAAAAAAATGTATATTAAACACACCATAATAATCAGCCGAAGAAAATCATTTAAAATATATATAATACTAGACTCATAATCTTTATTAAATTCTGATTTTTTTTTATAGAAATAATAATTTATATGAATAAAAGGATCATGCCAGCAATTCATATATTTTTCCACGCATTTTCAACATAGATTTTTTTTTAAAAATAAAATTTTATAAAGAGTGCCCAATACGTGATTATAAAATATGATAAAATCGTAGATAGCAAGAATTAGTAAAATAGCCCAAAATTGAATGTGCAGATAATTCTACCAAAAAATTAAATCTAGGTTTAAAAATTTATGGAAAATTAAGATTTTATGTCAATTTTTTAAAAAAGACTTTTGATTTTCTTTTCTAAGACCCTCAAATTTTTGAAATCCCAAGGCCCCATGGAACTTTTTCCCTCTAGGGCTTGCTAGCCAGTCCGGCCCTGGCCTGATACCAAGTTTGTGAACTGCGTTTGAGGTTAGCTCATGACTATGCAACATAAACAAGGGTAATGTGTAAGTGTTTATATTAGATGATGAGAATTACTAATTTTATACCCACTTACATTAGGCAAAATCTAACTAAAGCTAACTGTGAAATATTAGATAAATACTGAATAAATTAAATTTTAAAAACTGTGAAATCAATTAATTATTATAAAAAAATGTGAAGATGATGATTTGTTAAAACTGATTTCGATTATTATACCGTGCAACATGATATCCCATGTAAAAACATTTTTCAGAAAAGAAAGAAATAATATTTTAAAAATTATTTTTTATTTAGTAATTATATAATATTAATAAGAATACAAAATCTTAATATATAATTTCAATTATCTGTTATCACACAGCAGTTATGTAAAATGAAAAATATATAATTAGTATAATTAGTAAACGATTACGAAAAAAAAATCATAACAACAAAAGGACAATATTGATACATAGATCATAAAATAATGTAAAATACAAAATAAATAAAAGCGAAAGCAGCAAAAATTATTCAAAACCTCCTTCATCTAATCAACAGGAGAGATCGAATTAATAAAACAAGCATAATTAGCCTTAAAAATGTCTATTGCGATCCTCTGCCTTAAGTAAAAACCTTCGCGAGGCTCCTCAGAATTTTTTCTGATAAGGCGGCCAACGTCTTTAAAAAAGTTTTTAGCCAAATCACCATATGTAGTTAGGGTAGAGCAAATGATGGGAATGAATATGTAATTTGAGGAATCAGCGCTTGTAGATCTTAAAATTTTGAGCTCTCTTCAGAGCGTCCTTGTTAAAATTAGAGGGGGGAATTAGTGTCCAGACAAGAGAAATCCCTTATTAAAAATTTTCCTTGAGACCTTGGGATACGTGTGATCCCATCGACGCCTACTATCGAGCCAGAAGGCTCTATTGAGGTAGAAAAACCAGCAGACCTAAGTACAAGAGATATGATTTGATTGCTTTTCAAGTGTCAAGTTTGCCGACGGGATTACGAGGATGCAGCGCCATATTGTTATCATCAGTATGACATTTGCTGCATTTATATGGTAATGAAAAGGGAATGTTGAGCCTGATACATAACGCACTGAGCTCAGGGTTGTTCAATTCGAGTTTGAGATTGGTAGATGGAATAACATCTAAAAATTCATATCCCCGATCTTTAAAAAGTTCAATAAATGTGGATCTATCTAATGGTGAGAGACTCGAAATAAGGTAATCAACGGAGTTTTTCACAAGTAGTAAATCCCAATCCTTCTGTTTTACAGAGATCGGAAATAGGGTTGAGGTTGTGACGGATTTTGCCCATTCTATCTTAGCTGTATTCAAAAAAGGATCGTGAACCGACAGATGTTGGTCAATTAATATAGGTGCCTGAAGGTGGCTGGCAACGAAGGCACATATTGAGATCGACAATGGAGATCTTATACCAAGGCCGCCATGTTTGGAAGGAAGTGTGGCTTGATGCCATGTCTGTAAATTTAATATTTAAGCAATCGCTAAGGATGACTTTTATTCTGGTTTCGAATCTCGCTAAATGCTCTCTCTATAAAAAATGGGCTCGATCGTAGGGCATAAAAAATTTTAGTTGAAGAAATTCCGAATTAAAGGCCTTGTGAGCCGAAAGACAAGGAAGAATGCATTTTAAATTTTTAAAGATATCGTCCATATCGCTAAAAAGAAGAATTCACTGACTCCTCACCAATGGGAGATTCCAAATGCGATAGATTTTTCAAGGGGACATGCTTAAAACCAAAAACGTTTTGCGGAATTATATTAATATCGCAGTATTCAGTTTTGATTTGATTAATTACAAGTTCAAGGCTGTCAGTAGAAGTTTTAACAATATTGATAGCCTTTACCACCTCTGCAGATTCCCCAGAGATGAACCCATCATCAATATACCATAAGTGTAAGGGTAGCGTGTAGTTATTGTTTATTTTAGTAATCAAATCATGGATACCAAGGCAAAATAATATGGAGCCTAGGGGATTACCTTGCTGAATACCTTCGGAAGAGGTTATGATATGATGACCAAATACCAAATTGATGGTTTCTTATAAGACGAGAGGATATAGTTTGTAAAAATTGGGAAATGTTTTATAAATTGAGATTATTACTTGTCTATGAATGCTATTGTAAGCATTTGTAAAATCGATTTTTACAAGATGTTGAGCAGTTGTAGTATTTTGAGCATAAATGCGCGTTATATGTGCAGCTGCTTCACAGCCTGAGCTCGTACCAACCCCATATTGCAAAGGAAAAAGTATATTAGATACTTGTGCAGAAATTCTGCTAGCTATTTACTTTGAACATAATCTCCTATATAAAGCACCAACAGCAATAGGCCTAATATCACCATTCTTTTTTCTCAGGGCGATAAGTTTGGCTCCAAAAAGAGAGCCCTTGCAAGGGACCTCACCATTAATGACCTTGTTGCATAATTGAGTTATTTTATCCAATAAAGAGGTTTGACTGTTGAGGATGGGAGTAGTTAAATCTTGAAGATATAAAGGTTTGATACCTTCAAATCCAGGAGCCGCGCCCTTCTGAAAAGATCTCACTGATTTAAATACTTCTTCCGATGCGAAAATTGGAGAAGGGTGGTTCTTGGTTTCATCATTATAGCTTCCAGTGTCTGGGGATGCTTGTCTAGTAATCTTTGGTATCTGCAAAAATAATTTTCTTCCGTCATGTTGGCCATTGTACCATTAATGGAGGAGGGATCGGGTTTTCTGTTTGTAGATGAGACACTATGTCCTACCATCTTTAAAAAAATTTTGTCGTTTAAGATTCAAAAGTGCTCAATGTTATTTGAATCAAAGGTATAAGAATGTAATTAGTTTAAAAAATATATAAATATTTCATCTAAAATTTTTGGAATTGAATCTGGTAAGGAATCGATGGAGCCATAAATGCCAATATATATGATCCTAAGCTAATTCCTTGCCTTCCTTGAACGGTATAATTATTAAGTCGTCTCATTTTCAGAGTGAATTGAACCCTAAGTGGTTCTAGCAATATAAATAAAAAAATATATAACCGTGGCATATCGGACACTCTTATAATCACTGAATTTTCCACAGAGTGGATGGTAGCCAATGGGCTTGACAGTCACTTTACACAACTTGCAAGTGAATAATTTTTAATTTACGTAACAATGAATATTTTTTAGTTGCTAGTAATCAAACTAAAATTCTGTTTAAAAAAAAGGTATAGGAAATGTAATCAATTTTTTGATACCAAAAATGATAAGAAATATATATGGCGAAAAAACTATAATATATAAATGTCATATATCCGTTACTGATAGATATCAAAATACTAAAATAACGCAATATTTTAAACACCGCCTTCTTTCCAACTCATAAAGTTACAAAGATCATCCACACTTTAACTTTGGAATAAAGAAGAAAAAGGAATAGAATATGCACAAATATTATGCCAAATATATGCTTAATTAAAAAGGTATAAATAAAAATGTATATTTTTCGGTTTTATTAATTTTGATTATTTTATACGAAATAATAATTTCACCGAATAATTCTTGATAAACTAAAATAAAAGTAATGGTCAAAAAAGATTGTGAAAATAATGTTTAACATGAAGTTGATTCGTAAATGATATAATATATAATTCCATATCAAATCAACTAAAAAAAAGTTGATTTTCAACCCGACCATCTCAGAATTTTTTAAAAATGTTGTATATTGGTAGTGTATATATAATAACTAAGAAAAAAATAAATAAAATTTTACTTCATAACACCTACTTACTCGCTAAGATATGGTTTTTAAGGAGCAGAAAAATAGTACATTTAGAGAAAATGAAATACATTTATTTTCAAATAGCTCAAGAAAATATAATGATAGAGGAAGAATTCTTTATTAGTAGCTTAAATAAATGAACGTTGCCCGGGGATGGCGAAAATGGCACACTTCACATAATTATTCACAGCTCCTAAAGTATTATAGGTAGAGAGCTTCACATTTTTTATTTTGCAGATGAGGTATTTGACTACATATAAATGTATAATTTGTTCTATTTTGTTAATGTTTCAAAGTTTTAAAGTAAATATACCAATCGTTTTATACCGGTCTCCCCTATTTGTTTTTTTTTAAATTAGACTGGGGTGAACATAGATCTAGGAGTTATGACCATTTATATAGATAATTGATCAAAAACAATATCATCATATTTATATTTAATAGATACTTATGTGATATTTTTATTTAAAAAATATGTCTAAATGCAAGGCATTACTTTATTATTTACAAAAAAATATTATTGAGAGAGGGGGGTTGGGGTGAATAATGTACACTTTTGTTAATTTTTCTCCAAATTACTTGGCAAAATCATTTTAAATATTTGATTTTAGCATAAATCAAAAATAGAAGTACAATTATATTTATTATTTGATGAATCCTATAGATTACATAACATTTGCATAATTGTTAGCATTAAAACGCACTACCCTTGACAAAATCCGCAAACTAATTTTTAAATTATTTAATCGAAAAATCAAATATTTATTCCTCATTCTTATAATCTCACAACAATCCTTATAAACTCATCAAAATCAACTTTTAAGTAAATTATGCATTTGTGATACAGGACCATGCACAAGGATTCTATTGGACCAATAATGAGGCCATTATTAATCCTTTCATGATTTGTTACTATTAAGAAGACTTAACTTAAACATGTAAATTTTGTTGTTATATAAGATTGTTTACTACGTATCCCACCCAAACCCCCCCCCCCCCCCTTCCTACCTATCAAATATTTAAAAATAATAGTAAAATAAGGGCCTTTCATTTAGATATAATTTTTAGATAAATATTATTACGAAAAGTATCTATTATATTTTAATATGATGATATTTTTGTTAAATTGGATCAATTTTAGCCATATAAAGAGTCATAACTCCTAGACTTACTTTTTTCCCAGTCTAAGATTTTGTAAAAATATAAAGCACTCTGGTATACATCTACAGAAAAAAAATTGAAAAAAATGTTTTTTTTTTGCCATGCCCAATTTTGATTTGTATTTCCGGTTTTGGGCATTTATCGAATTTATATCACATTTATTTATATGTCATAGTAATCTAATATTAAGCTCTAAAATAAAATTTAAATTCTTACTATAACTTAATTCTTTCAAGAGTAATTTGAAAATAGATAAAATACATTTTATCAAAAACTTAATTTTTCTTTCTTTGAAATATTTATCCCCACCCAGTTTACTCACAATTTTTTTTATATTAAGCTCTTATTATTAAACTCTAGTAAAAATCACTAATTGTTTTTGTTTTTATCACTACAATTCAAAATACCTTATTTTGATTATAAAATTTATCACGTAAAAAAAAAAAAAATTAGAATTTTTTACTATATTTTTGCAAACCCGAATTTGTTCCGGCTGGTTTAAAAATAAAATGTAAACAAGAGCCCAGCTCAATTTATTATGTAAAATTTTAGACCCGAGATCTGGAGACACAGACTGGGATTCAAATTTACTTGCATGTTCCTATAAAGTAGGTTTAGATTAGATAAGAGTTCCGACAACTTTATTTGAACTAGGTTTGGGGTATTCTGGATTGACACCCTAAATCGATATTTGCTATTTTCTAATAGTCTATAATTTTTAAATTTTTTTTAAACTTATTTCAATCATATTAAATTTCCATCAATGAAATAAAATTATGTTTTCTACCTTAAATAAATAATGTTAAAACGTTAACCTTGATATATTTACCAAAATTTAAAGTTAAAACATCATACATCAATTCGTTTCAACATAACCTTATACCAAATTGGTAAGGAAAATCCCAGTCCCTAATATAACTTTTAATAAAATTAGATATAGATGTTGACATGAAAATATATCAAATTTCTATATGCCCTTTAAAGTTGGAAAATTTAAATATAAAGTAAAGTATAAAAGCGCTTCTAATTAATATTGATTAAATTTTAAAAAAATTTGATCGTTAAATTTCAATTATATAATGCACTCAAGTTTCCTAGTAACAATTTATATTTATTTGATGTGGACTACAAATAATAATTTTTAACTCAGGGCCTTATTATTTTGTTGACCTTTGCGACTAACTATGGACTGGGTTTCATCTATGGTAAGAAAAATAAATATTTCATTGATATATTCATAAAAATTAAAGTAATATCTTTTTATTAAAAATGATTAACGGAGATGTAAAATAAAATAAACTTTACATAATCAATTTATTTTTCCTAATATTAGACTCATAAAATTGAGTTTTATAAGTGTAAACAAAATAAGATTATAATTATTATACTTAAAAATTTGTAATTTTATTATTGTAACTTATTGAGTTTGCAAGAAATAGAAATTAGTTTAGATAATAAAATATCTATATTGTACTGGAGCTTTTCTGGGATCATTAACTAAATATTAGAGCATTTTATTATACTTTATGTACAACAAAGTTATATTACACTTTCTAAATAATAGGTGTTCCCATTGTTGGTCGTAAACTTTTACAAGACTGTTTATTGTCCGGCGGAAGAGATAATATATATTTAAATGAAGAAATAGCTCAATCCATACCTGCAATATTCAAGCACAGTAAAATTGAATTAAATAAAATATTTTACATTATTTGATTAACATTATATAAAAAATATTTTTAAAAAATTGCCTTCTCATCTGATCCGAAATTCTTATTATCAAATTTTAGGAGATCTAATAAAAATCTGAAAATGATGATCAGTAGAAATAAGAAATCACTTGAATGTTAGCCCTACATGATTTAATAATATATCATTATATAATATTAAATAATTATTTTTTATATATTAAGGGATTCCTACGGACGTAGAATTTTTTTCCGTGAGAAAGCCTACTAAGAAATCTGAATGCAGTTTTGAAATGCTTTTTCATCTACCACCCTTATATGTGATAGGTAAATACATATTTTATAACTTTATTCATATTGTTAATAAAGGTGTAAAAATTCCAACAACTACTATTATTGTTTCTACCAGCAATTTGACGGTAGAATATAATAGGAACGGACTAACAGTTGTTGTACGAAGAGAATTACCCGACATCGGAATCTATAGAAGATTTAGATTTTATGTTAAAAATTTAGCGAAGTCGGCGATTCTTAATATAGCCTTTGAGGTTAATTATTTAGTATTAATATTTATGTTTAAAAATTAAATTATACGATCTTAAATATTTATGTTAAATAGATCAATATGTGAATACAAATAAAAACTTATATTCAATCAATATATTCTATCTAATTATAGCTTAAGTAAAAATAATAATATATAAATAACCCCAATACGTTTTAATTTAATTTAACTTTTATTTTATTAATCGGTAAATTAATAAAGGAATAATAATTATTGTATTTTTTTTTAAATATAAATTTATTTAGATTTATATAAAACTATATCACAATTTTAAAATAATACTTTGAACGTTAAAAGTAAAACATATATAAGTAATTTTAAAATATATATTAAAAATATCATGTAAACTATTTGTAAATTAAAATCTATATAAAAAACTGTATAATAAAAAAAAATAATTAGTATAGTAAATTGTATGTTGGGTGGGATGAGGTCAAGAAAGAGAGCCGTGTGGCAAGATTAGTAAATAGTATAGTTGTTACCAATACTTTTTAAATCTATCCAACATATAAATACAAATCCAGAATGTCTGCATATAAGATTCATTAATTATATTTATAAGTATATATTAAAGACTACCAAAGTTGAGCATTAATTAATTACACATGTAATTAATTCCATATTTACAACTTCTTTTTTGTAATTAGAAACAGTAATTAATTTCACTTTAAAAGGGTAACTTTAGAAAATAATCAGTTATAATTTATTAAACATCCTAATTACATTTTTAAATTCTTTTTCTTATTTAATAAAATTTTATGAACAATAGGTAATAATTGAAAAAATTTATTCATATTTTTGACAGGAACGGAAACCTAATGAGTTCTTCTGAAGATAACTTCTGATCTTCTAATATGATCTTGCGTTCAGAAGATGATAAATCTAACTAGTCAATAATCCAATTTTTATGTTAAAGAGAAATATAAAATATACAAAATAGCCATATGTTAAAATATAAGAACATAAAATTAAAATGTAAAAAGGGTTAATATATACAAAAAATATAAACTACTTAAAAAGGATTTTTAAAAAAAGTTAGGTTAGCTCGTACGAAAGGAGGTTTCCAATGAAACGGATTAAATGGATTTATGAATGGCAATGTTTTAATTATAATTAATTACCACAATCTAAAAAAAATTCAATTGTTGTAGATAATTACGGGAAGGGGGGAGGAAGATTGTTATAAAGGGAAGTTAATTTAATATTATTTCGTACTAAAGAAATTTTATTACATTGTAAGACTCTTTGCTACGTGATTCTGCAACCATTTTAAAGGCATAGGATTTAATAAAAGATTTTTTTAGAGTTAAAACTACAGCGGAAAGTCTGCTTTTTTAACTAATATATTACACCCAGCTAAACAAATTAATTTAAAATATTAATAATATTTGAAAACAAATCACATGGGAATATAAAAGTTCGGATATTATAAAAAATAATTATGATAATTTCTTGAAGTGATTTAATATGATTATTAAAATATTAAACAAATATTATTAGAAATAATTTAATATATTAATAAAAATTTAATGTGAAATAAAAACAATATAGATATTAAATTTATTAAATTAACATTTAGACTATAGTTGGAAATCCTGCTGAAGTTTCTGAAGGAGAAATAAATTATATTAATAGAGGAATACAATCTATTTGTGACAGTAAAACTCATAATAGGAACCCAAGAAGTACAAGAACACCTGAAACGCCCAAAACTACCAGAACACCGAAAACGACTAGAACCCCTAAATCAACTATAACTCCCAAAACGACTAAAACACTTAAAACAACTAGAACATTTATAACAACTAGAAGCGCCAAAACAAGTAGAACCCCTATAACAACAAGAACTTACAAAACAAGTAGAGGAAGAAAAACTAGAAGACAAAAAACCATAGTAGGTCATACAACAAGGCAAAGAACTACTGAAAACCAGAGAACTACACCAAGTCAAAGAACTACTGAAAGCCAGAGAACTACCCAAAGTCAACGAACCACTGAGAGCCAACGAACTACAGTAAGCCAACGAACTACTGAAAGCCAAAGAACGACTGAAAGCCAAAGAACGACTGAAAGCCAAAGAACGACTGAAAGCCAAAGAACTACAGTAAGCCAGCGAACTACTGAAAGCCAAAGAACCACAGTAAGCCAACGAACTACTGAAAGCCAAAGAACAACTGAAAGCCAAAGAACTACCCAAAGTCAACGAACAACTGAAAGCCAGAGAACTACGGTAAGCCAACGAACTACTGAAAGCCAAAGAACAACTGAAAGCCAGAGAACTACTCAGAGTCAACGAACTACTGAAAGCCAAAGAACGACTGAAAGCCAGAGAACTACCCAAAGTCAAAGAACTACTGAAAGCCAGAGAACTACCCAAAGTCAAAGAACTACTGAAAGCCAAAGAACAACTGAAAGCCAGAGAACTACCCAAAGTCAAAGAACTACTGAAAGCCAAAGAACAACTGAAAGTCAGAGAACTACCCAAAGTCAAAGAACTACTGAGAGCCAACGAACTACTGAAAGCCAACGAACTACTGAAAGCCAAAGAACTACCCAAAGCCAACGAACAACTGAAAGCCAAAGAACTACTGAAAGCCAGAGAACTACCCAAAGTCAAAGAACTACCCAAAGTCAAAGAACTACTGAAAGCCAGAGAACTACCCAAAGTCAAAGAACTACTGAAAGCCAAAGAACAACTGAAAGCCAGAGAACTACCCAAAGTCAAAGAACTACTGAGAGCCAACGAACTACTGAAAGCCAACGAACTACTGAAAGCCAAAGAACTACCCAAAGCCAACGAACAACTGAAAGCCAAAGAACTACTGAAAGCCAAAGAACTACTGAAAGCCAAAGAACTACTGAAAGCCAAAGAACTACTGAAAGCCAAAGAACTACAGTAAGCCAGCGAACTACTGAAAGTCAAAGAACCACGGTAAGCCAACGAACTACTGAAAGCCAAAGAACAACTGAAAGCCAGAGAACTACCCAAAGTCAACGAACAACTGAAAGCCAACGAACTACTGAAAGCCAGAGAACTACAGTAAGCCAACGAACTACTGAAAGTCAAAGAACAACTGAAAGCCAGAGAACTACTGAAAGCCAAAGAACGACTGAAAGCCAGAGAACTACCCAAAGCCAACGAACTACTGAAAGTCAGAGAACTACTGAAAGCCAGAGAACTACCCAAAGTCAACGAACTACTGAAAGCCAAAGAACTACCGAAAGCCAGAGAACCACCCAAAGTCAAAGAACTACTGAGAGCCAACGAACTACTGAAAGCCAACGAACTACTGAAAGCCAAAGAACTACCCAAAGCCAACGAACAACTGAAAGCCAAAGAACTACTGAAAGCCAAAGAACTACTGAAAGCCAAAGAACTACTGAAAGCCAAAGAACTACTGAAAGCCAAAGAACTACTGAAAGCCAAAGAACTACAGTAAGCCAGCGAACTACTGAAAGTCAAAGAACCACGGTAAGCCAACGAACTACTGAAAGCCAAAGAACAACTGAAAGCCAGAGAACTACCCAAAGTCAACGAACAACTGAAAGCCAACGAACTACTGAAAGCCAGAGAACTACAGTAAGCCAACGAACTACTGAAAGTCAAAGAACAACTGAAAGCCAGAGAACTACTGAAAGCCAAAGAACGACTGAAAGCCAGAGAACTACCCAAAGCCAACGAACTACTGAAAGTCAGAGAACTACTGAAAGCCAGAGAACTACCCAAAGTCAACGAACTACTGAAAGCCAAAGAACTACCGAAAGCCAGAGAACCACCCAAAGTCAACGAACTACTGAAAGTCAAAGAACTACTGAAAGCCAAAGAACTACTGTAAGCCAAAGAACTACTCTAAGCCAAAGAACTACCCAAAGTCAACGAACTACCGAAAGCCAGAGAACTACTGAGAGCCAAAGAACGACAGAAAGCCAAACTACTACTTCCGCTCCCACAACTACGATTACTCCTCCAAATATTAATGTTATTCTATTCGAATGATTACGGAAGCTCTAGAACAACTTACATCGAAACTATTACCACATATACATAATAATTTTGAAATTATTAGAAAATTTAATTTTATCAACTTAACATCATAAATATTATTTATTTTCATCAAATATATAGCATTATTCCTTATATTATTATTTCGACCAATAAAATTATATTATAACAATATTTTCATGTAAATTTTTATCCTTTTAAAATACATTCGATATTATAAGCCCTCACTCGTTTATGGACAAGCCGCACGTACTTTTAAGCACAACAGTCCAAGAATTGTTGTTTAAACGTCTATAGGCTTATAACAGAAGAGTTGGACATAACAAAAGCCTATATCCAAGAACTACAATATAATTTAATTACTTTAAGGGTAAGGTGGTGGTTGATTTTAAATTTAAATTATTTATTGTAAGCCTCAATGATTCAAATAAATGAATAATAAGATAGAGAAATTAAAATATAAGAATTAATTAAAAGTAGTGGATAAAAGAAAATACATTAAAGTTTAGTAATACAACTAATAAATAAACAAAATGGATTTGATAATGTAAAAACGTGTTTTGAGAAAAGTAAATTTATGTAAAAAGTAAATAAAAAGGATAAAAAATATATAAAGTAGTGTTCCAAAATAGAAAATTTTTTAGAAATTGGAATAATTTCTAAAAGAATTGGTGGTAAAAATAAGTATGGAGTTTAAATAAAAAAAAAATAAAAATATTATTATGAATAAGCAACATTAATTGAATAAAAAAATATAAAAAGTAAGAAATAGTGGTTAAAAAAATTATAAATGCAAGTGATTATAAGTATTAATTTTTATTAAATGTATTAAAAGAATATTAATATGTAGTTAGTTTATTATGTGGAAAATCTAAGAATATGTATAATAAGAAATAAGATGATATTTTTAATTGAAGGATGAATAGAAAAATATGTAATTTTTTAATAGTTAATTAGAAATTTGGAAGAAGGTAGAATAAAGTGGGTATTAAAATATAATTATAAAAGGTGATAATTTAGTAATCTTATCTATTTTGAATCCAAAAAAATACCACATCGATAATATAGAATGAAATAAGAATATATAGTAGTTTCCATTTCATCTAAATTGATTATCATTTTCCACATTACACTATTAATGTAATCTTGTTAATTCTTAATTCATTGAGAGAGACTAGAAATAAACATATGAATAAATAAAATTAAAATACAAGTACAAATACAAATACAGTACAATCACTTATCAATAATACTAGATCATTATATCCAAGATAATCCACTAATCATACCGGAAAAACCGAACCCAAGAAATATCTAAAATATATCTTATCTCAAAGATATAAAAAAAAATCAAAAAATCAACCATAAATATTGAATCAGATGTATAATAAAAATAAGTCACAAAATTTCTCCTTACTTCACCTAATTAATTGACGAAAAGAGAAAGCATTATGCATCCTCTCTAAATATATTTTATAAAAAATAAAAAAATTTATAAAATAAATATTATTATTATATATTCTCTATTAACTTTCCTAGTAATGGGAAATAAGATTAACATTTTTTCAGGAATAGGGAAGAAATGACGTAAATATATAAATTATTAAATATACCGAAATCTAATCACTTTATTTCATTTATTTTATTTGGCAAACATATAAAAAATTATTCAAAATTTTTAATAGTTTGTATATATCAAAAAATAAATTATAACCTAAATCAGATATATTTTTATATTAATTATATCCAATAACTTAACTCTTACAAATGTTTGATATTAATATTATATTTCTAATTTTTACACTATAGCAATATAATAACATATGGGCAGGCACATAATAATTTTTCTATGTAAATCTTAATGACATCTATAAGATGGACCTATTTAAGGAAGTTTTATCTCTGTAAAAAGATTATTTATAATGATTCTTACTTAGTCAATCATATTTTTTCCAAAATATCAATAAAGAAAGGAAAAATCAAAACATATTCTTTTCTAAAAATATATTGAAAAACGTCCATAAATGTCAAATAAATCGATAGATACAACACCACCCTTGAGAAATCAAATTGGGGTAAAGAAATACAATTTATCGTATATATATAATCAAAGTAAATGTTTACAAATTCAAATAAATGATCTAAAAAAATATAAAAATTATTATTATTATTTAGTTTTAAAAAAAAATTTTCTGAATCTATATTTTTTTCTTGACCATATATTAATTGTCATTGAGCTGTTGTTATCATTAACGGCATTATAATCATAGCTTGATTGATATTGTACTGTTGATTGTCATTAAATCTTAACGGTTGGTGGACCATAGCTTGATAGATATTTTACTGTTGATTGTCATTAAATCTTAATGGTTAGTGGATCATAGCTTGATTGATCCGTAACATCATTGATTAGTTATAATCATTCTATCTTAGGCTTGGTATCATTAATCCAGCAACATTGTTGTTGATCGGGCTAAATCATTATAGTTGATTGGACCGAATATTACAAAGAGTAAGTCAGTCAAATGTTTTTTTTAAATTATATTTAAAATATATTCTTTATTCTTTCCTTTTAACATTTTCCCAGATACACTTCTTCCCTATCAATGGTAATTCTAAATTTAATATATTAAACACAAAATTTCTGTTCCTAATATACATATGAGACCTTTTATTATACGACGGACTGCTACTTTTCCCCCTTTCCTTCAGTCTACTGATATCAAAAGCAGAGTTGTACAAAAGATCTTCTTTGAAGATTTTTGAGCGAGATCTAGCTCAAAAATTTGAGCAAGATCTTTGAAGATCGTAAAATCTTTTATTTATAAAAAAATTTGAGCAACGATCTTAAAAGATCTAGATCTTTGAAGATCGTAAAATTTGAAGATCTTTTATTTTTTAAAAATTTTGTGTAACGATCTTCAAAGATCTTCATGATATTTATTTTTTTACCCCTTTATTAAAAGCCCAGATGTTTTTCAATTTTCATCAAGGCAGGAGGAGAGGTATAAAACATAAAAGAAATATTATATTAATAAAATTGAAAAACATCTGTTTAATAAAGGGGTAAAAAAATAAATATCATGAAGATCTTTGAAGATAGTTGATCGCAGCTTCAAAATCGTTACACAAAATTTTTAAAAAATAAAAGATCTTTAAATTTTACGATCTTCAAAGATCTATATCTTTTAAGATCGTTGCTCAAATTTTTTTATAAATAAAAGATCTTCAAATTTTACGATCTTCAAAGATCTTTTTATTTTGAGCAAATGTACAACTCTGATCAAAAGGCTTCATTTATATAATCTCCAAAATTTTAAAAATAAAAAATATTCTAATATTAACTAATGGCTCCCTCCATTATTATCCTTTATATATATAAATCCACATTTACATTTATTATACATATAAAATCAAAAATATTTTTATTATTTTACCTTTTACATATATATAATATTACATGTTTCTATATACAAACCTTTAATATTATTCCTCTTTTTAAAAACTTGAACTATTTACGACCACTTACAATCCATCTTTTGCTCACGTTTAACATCTAACTTTGCATACTTTATATTTAATTTCATATTTTTTAAACATTAGCAAAATGTTTCATATCCATTTTTCATTCATTTTTTCTTAAACATTAGCAAAATGTTTTCCATACAGATAATTTTAATTTTATCTTTTTTTTTTAAAAAAAATATATTATCATAATCCTTTTTTTCTTCACATTATATTTCTAAAAAATTTATTTAGCTAATTATGACCCCGAAATTTAAATATTAAGCAATCTTTTCTATCCTGCACAACGTGAGGTCTTAATTACCTAAGACGGATACCTATACTCCATTCAATGAGTCTTAAGGCTTACAAATAAGACTTATTATCTGGGTTTAAAAGTTGTTTCAATCAAAACACATAATACAGAAATTATTATTAGCCCCACCATATCCCATGGTATAGAAATTATAATTTCCCCAACATATCCAATGGTTCCCAAAAAAAATTTTCAAAAAGTAAACTATTATCCAGCGTCTACATGACAGAATTTTCACTGGATGCAAACCCCCTTCAAAAACTTTGCCTACCCCCCTAAAAAATTCTTGCCACCTTCGGCGGCGATGTTTTTCCATTATTATTTCCACTTTTTTAATTATAAGGAAATTTTTTCAGAGAATTTATAAAGGATAACTTAAATTAATCTATCTCTACTACCAACTATCAATATTTTGTAAATATCAAGGATTTATTTTGTAAATATAAAGGATTTATTTTGTAAATAAAGGATTTATTTTGTAAATAAAGGATTTATTTTGTAAATAAAGGATTTATTTTGTAAATAAAGGATTTATTTTGTAAATAAAGGATTTATTTTGTAAATAAAGGATTTATTTTGTAAATAAAGGATTTATTTTGTAAATAAAGGATTTATTTTGTAAATAAAGGATTTATTTTGTAAATAAAGGATTTATTTTGTAAATAAAGGATTTATTTTGTAAATAAAGGATTTATTTTGTAAATAAAGGATTTATTTTGTAAATAAAGGATTTATTTTGTAAATAAAGGATTTATTTTGTAAATAAAGGATTTATTTTGTAAATATAAAGGATTTATTTTGTAAATAAAGGATTTATTTTGTAAATATAAAGGATTTATTTTGTAAATTTAAAGGATTTATTTTTTAGATAATAAATTCAATTAAAACCTCCATTATTTACAATGAATTCATTATTATAGCATTATGAGCTTGCTGAAATATCTAAACCTTTTAAATTACATTTAAAAGGATAGCAGAATTTGGAAAACAATGTGTATGATTGTTTGCAATATATAGATTTGGTCGATGAATTGTATTATAATAATTCTATAATAAAAGTATTAATTTTTACAGCAATAAATTTGTCCTATTTCATCTCAAATTTAATAGATAACCTCAAAAAATTTATCCTACCCCCATTAAAGCCGCCTATCCCCTACCCTCCTCAAAAAAAAGGATGCAAACTGTTCCTACCCCTCCAGCTCATGTAGACGCTGCTTTTATCACAGTAATATATAATGGGCCCAAAATTTTTTCTAAAAGTATACTTTTACATAACATTTAATGGTTCCAAATGTATACTTTTAACACAGTAATATTATGATTCCTCCATTAATATATTACCACCTATAAATAAACCTATAAAAATAAACCCTTTTAAACCCTTGTTTTTAAATTTCCTCAATAAGACATCTTATTTTTTCACTTTTAACTCTTTATTATATAATAACATTTTATAAAACTTTTTTTTAAACAACACACTTTATTGAATTTCTCCTTCTTCTTTCATTTTAAATGGGATCAATTTTTCTTTATATTTTCACAATTCAAAATTAACTTTACTTTTATAAATTTATATATTTAAAATTCTTTCAACTATGTAAACTATTAATATATATAAAATATTAAATTATATAAAATATTACTTATTTATGTATCCAAAATTTTAACTTATAAATATCAAGATATCTTAACCAGCGACTTCTTCTTAACTTTCAATCATTTTTTATATATGCTTAATTCAACCTTATATTTATGCTTTACTTTATGTCTGAGAAAAGATAAAAATTATGTATAATACTATAAGATCAAAAAACAATAGAAAACTTTATTCATTTTTGTAATTTATAATAAAAACGAAAAAATGTTTATATATTATGAAAATCCTTGAAACATCTAATATGAAGTGCGATTTAACATGTTTAGCACATATATCTTGAGCAGTGGCGTTGCTAGGGAAGGAGGCGCAGGGCTCAAGCCCCCTAAAAAAATTTGAATAGCCCCCTGAAGCAAAAAATTTTTTTTTATACTATTTTAATTATTAGATTAGATTAATACATATAAATTATATTTTTCCTATGTCAGCTTGCGATCAAATTCTTGTTAAATATATATCAATATCACTCACTAAATATTAATTTAGCATGAACAGTTGAATCTTAATTGACTTTTATTATTTAAATTATTATATAACCCTAATTAAATTAATATAATCATTTATTAATTGAAAATTAAAAATTTAATTGTAATTAGCCGAGTTTACCTCATCAACTATATTATTGATTTTTAAATTTAATTATACTTTCTAAAATTATTTTCAAAGTCGAAATCCAAATAAGTATAAGAGATTTATTTATAACATATAGTTTATAATACTCTATTATATAAATATAATATTAGGTAAAATGCCACTTTTGCAGACATATTTGAAAGTTATATAATATATTACAGTTAATATTTTTAAAATTTACTAATCAATGCTTTTGATAATAAATATAAGTAATAAATGGCATTCAACAATTTAACGCCATTTATTTATTTAAAATATTATTATAATTAAACATCTTATTATTCATCCCACAATGGATGTAATAAATTAGATATCTTTATTTCTATTTTTTTACAAGTTTTTAGGAAAGCTATTTTTTTTCATCTTTGAAAAACAGGAGTTAAATTTTTAACACGAATATATTTTAGATATTATTACAAACTACTATGATTTTAAGATATAATATACCAACTAGAGATGGTGCAACAATAATATTTAAAATTTTAATTGCTTTCATGATATCACTCTGGTTCTTATTTTATAGTTACAAAATGTTTCATTTTTAATATGTCACCCTTGCAGTGTAAATAACTCAAGGCTTCAATATATTTGCATGATTTCTTCTAAAGATTTTTAGTGTTTTTGTTTCATCCATTTATCTAACATAATAAATTCTGATATGGGTTACCATCGTGAGTGTCATGGCTATGACTGTAAATTAACCAGCATCTATTATTTACGTGGCTGTGTAATTTAATATTATTACTATAGCTGCTGAGAGCATATGATTGCATATTTTATATGCAATAATGGTCAAATGTGTAGTCGTTTATATATAATCAAAAATGGAAGATAATCTTTTAGAAATTTATCATCTCACAATAATTTCCTCGATTACTTATCTAGCTTCCATTATGTCATCTAATAGGAAACTCTAACTACCATATAGTTTTATGATTTGGATTGGTCGTTTATATTCTCTTCTTCAAGAATTGTTAATTTGATAAGGCCTATAAATTTTTTCTTATTAGTCCATTCTATAAAACATTGTCTAAAATGGTAACAGAGAGTATATTAGTTTCATGACCTTTTGTCATTGAAAGTTGCTAGGAATTATATAGCCTTATGTGGTTTTTAAAAACCCTATCAATTGAGACATGAATTAATTAATCTTTTTTATCACTTGTTGTAATTCTTTAGACGCAAAAATTTTTTATATCAACCATCGAAAATATTTTATACGATTAAATATCTTAAGTGCAATATCTGCATCTACGTCTTTTTCCATCTATAATTTTGGATAAATAATGTTGTCATTTATTATATTATTCAAAAATAAAATAGCATATAAATAATTAAAACCATACAAGACATTTCTAAAAATAATATTTTTTAATACAAAATCTAATTATAACAGTATATAATATTTTCGTAAGCTGATATAAAAAAATTTTGCGTCTAAAAGTGATAAAAAAGATTTATCAATTCATACATATGCCTCAATTGATAATGGTTTTTAGAAACCACATAATTTTATACAATTCTTAGCAACTTATATTGAAAAACTGTCATGAAATTAATATAACTCTCTGTTACCATTTTAGACAATGTTTAATAGAATAGACTAATAAGGAAAAATTTATAGGCAACCAAATCAACAATTGTTGAAGAAAAGATTATAAACGACCAATCCAAATCATAAAACTATATGGTGGTTAGAGCTTCCTCTTACATGATATGATGAAAGCTAGATAAGTAATAGAGATAATTATTGTGAGATAATAAATTTCTAAAAGATTATCTTCCATTTATAATAATATATAAACGACTATAAAGTTAACCATTATTGCTCATCTAAAATATGCAATCATATGCTCTCAGCAGCTGTAGTAATAATCTTAACTTACATTGCCGCACAAATAATAGATGCTGGTTAATTTGCAGTCATAGTCATGACACTCACGATGTTAGCATCAGAATTTTGTTAGATAAATTGATAAAACAAAACACTAAAAATCTTTAGAAGAAATTATGTAAATATATTGAAGCCTTAAGTTATTTACACTGCAAGGATGCCATATTAAGAAATGAAATATTTTGTAATTATAAAATAAGAAATAGAGTGCTATGATGAAAGCAATTAAGATTTTATGTATTATTGTGGCAGCACCTTGAGTTAGTATATTATATGTATATCTTAAAATAATAGTAGTTTGTAATAATATCAAAAATATACTCGTATTAAAAAGTCTTATAAATTTTTAAATAATAACATTAAATCTATATATTACGTAATATAATTCTAAAAGAGATCATTGAGGGGGCAAACAGGGGATATTCAAATTTTTCAAGAGGCTCGAGCCCCTGCGCGCCCCTCCCTAGTGACGCCACTGAGTTAAGAAACTAAATCTTTTTTGTTATAACCGTTAGGTATGCAATAAATATCTTTGAAATCAAACGGAAAATTATATTTAAAAGGTTTCTTTTAAACATGCACCTATTTCATTTATTATATTTAATCCCAAAATATCAATAAACAAAGTAAAAATGAAAAGATATTTTTTTCAAAATATATATTGAAAAACGTCCATAAATGTCAATTATAAATCGACAGATACAACAATAATAACTAAGTTAATTTAGCTAACTTAACTTACCTAACACTAACACCATAAATTTAATTCGCATTATGTACTCAAATATGATAGGTATAATAAATTAAATACAATTCTCTATGCCGTTTTAGATTGACTTGTCAAGGTTAATAATAATAAATTTCTAGTTTGATTCAAAAAAAATAATTGCGACCGAATAGTGTTGTTAAACGGCTCCATTTAAACTGATTTTTAAAAAAACGGTTAACTCTATATATTATCTAGAAATTATTTATGCAAGCCTGAAGGCTTTTCTCATAGATGGTACAAAGGTTTGGACATCTATTAAAAATCTCAAGACTTAATCAATATTTTTCTGGTTAAAATATTGAGTTAGCAGTTTTTAAAAATTATAACAACACTAACGGCTAATTAGGATTAACAGTTCGAAATTAAAAAGAGAATTAAAATATAGCACGACTCGAAAAAATTTGATACTAACTAAAATTCATTTATATATGTTAGCGGCAATACGTTTTTTTCCGGGAATGTATTATTTTTTCAACCTTAAATCATTTTATGAGCGCATTTTTTTTTATATTTAAATAATCTGATTTTATCGGAAATGTATTCCAGCATGTATAAAATACCTATCTTATGAATAGGGGATAATGCTACCATTAATTTTCGAGTCATTTATAATTTTTATAAAAAAATTTATTGAAAAACTAATATAAATTATATTAAGTTCAAAACGTTTAAGACAAAATTATCTGAAATTTATAGGGTAGTATTTCAAACATGATGAAATACATTTCCGGCAAAATCAGATTTTTAAATTATAAAAAACGCACTCAAGATATGATCTAAAGTTGAAAAAATAACACATTGTAGCTAACATTAAAACTTACAAATATGTGAGGACAGTCTACATAAGCACTTAAACCATATATATTTTTTTACAAATCATAAAATTGTTAATGAAACCCCGAGATAGCTCCTATATAAAGATGTAAATCTATAGCAGTTGGGTTACCCTTAGATATGAGGTAAAATGGCGAAAATGGAACACCTTTACATAATTAATCACAGCTCCTAAAGTATTATAGGTAGAGAGCTACACCTTATTTTATTTTGTAGATCAGGGATTCGACTACATATAAATGTATAATTTGTTCTATTCTATTATGTTGATGTTTAAATATTTTAAAGTAAATGCGAAATATCAATTGTTTTACCCCGGCCTCCCCTAAAATGGGAGATTATATAATATTTAAACAATGGTTACGACTTAAACGCACTGCTCATGAAACTTTGACAAAATCTTCCAATTAATTTGCCAATTATCGAATCGAAAAATTAAATATTTGATTCCTGATTCTTATAGCTTCATAACAATCCTTATTTGAGTTAATAATCATGCCACTATTTACCCTTTCATGATTTAATACCATTAAGACGACTTAATTAAACATGTAAACTTTGTTGTTAAATCAGATTGTTTAAAACTAACGCATGTGCATTTTATTTAAGTCAAACAAAAATGATCTTATTCTTGAAAGAAAGACTTGGTAGAATAGCCAAAATTTATTATTTTTTTGAAGGGGCAGGTACCCAATATAACAATAATAAAAAAACTTTTTTAACATATATAAACAAGAAAAAGATTTTGGATAAAGGTAGAGTGGCAATTTATTTGTAACCACTCAGGGTAAAGATTTCTGTGACAGTTTCGGGAATTAACAGTTCGAGCAAACTTGCATCGTCCATAGAAAAATCATATATTGACAACATCGATTTATATACCTAAGGAAGAAATAATATCAGAGGAGTAATATATATATATATATGAAAGCAATGATGAATATCTCATCATCTTGAAAAAAGATTTTTGAAAGCAGAACGAATTTTTGAAAGACAAATGTTTTGAATTTTTATTAACTTAGGAGTTAATAAATTGAAAGTAAAAATTTATTTAAATTCTTCGGATGCTTTGTTATATGATATCAGAGTTGTTAAAATATCTATATATAAATATGCGGTATCTGTATCTAGATAACGCCCTTATAAAAAGTATCTATATCTAGATACTAAAAGGGATCTATATCTGTTTTTAGATACTTTTTAAGATATATTTTAAATATACTTTTATTTAACTCCTTTTTATTAAAAATTAAAATATTTGAAATGCAAAATTCATTTTATTGCATATAATTTTAATAAATATAATATTTAATAAATATATTAAAACTAATAAAAAAATATATTACGTAAAATATTAAAACTAATAAAAAAAATATATTATATAAAATATTAAAACTAATAAAAAAATATATTACATAAAATATTAAAACTAATAAAAAAAATATATTATATAAATATTAAAACTTATATATAAAAATATTAAAACTAATTAAAAAAAAATATTATATAAAATATTAAAACTTATGTATAAAAATATAATCTCATTTAAATCTATAGATATCAGTTCAAGATTGTGAAGGAGACTTTTATCATGTAAAGGAATATATAAATCCTTGCTTAGCCATAAACCCCATTATGAAAAACACTACTATTGATGCACATTTTAAGCAAAAAAATTTATTTAGAATTTTTTAAAATAATTTCATATATTCCTCTGATTTTTAATAAAGAATTTATAAAGGTAAAAAAAATTTTAAAAATAAATATTCGTTTTAAATGAGAATATGTTCAAAAGAATGATAAAAATAGGGGTATTGACAATTTTTTATAATTATTTATATGGTGTTCGAATTGAATGACAATAAAATGTAAAAATAGTGTTTTCATATTTAGTAATCTCATAATTAGAGTTCTAGTTAGAGAACAATAGAAAAATCGGTATGCATGTATGATTAGAGGATGTATCTGTGTCTAGATTTTATTTTTACACTATTTATCTTTTTCTAAATCTATTTAAAAGCCTGATCTTAAAATTTTGATATAATATTATTAAAATTTTGATTGTTATTATAGCAATTATTTAGCCAGTTTACAATTATTTTGCCCTGTAATTTTGAAGGAAAATTTAACCAAAGTTTAAATCACCCCCCCTTCCCCCCTATATAAAAAAAATAATAATAAAATAAGGACCTTTCATTTAGATCTAATATAAATAAAAATTATTATGAAAGTATCTATTATATTTAATGGATAATAATCTTAAATAATCAATTTTAACCATATGCCATGTGTAAAGAGTCATAACTCCTTTTCATCCCAGTCTAAGATTTTGTAAAGATATGGTATACATTTATAGAAAAAAAAATTTGAAAAAAATACATTTTTTTTCCTATGACCATTTTTGGTTTTGTACTTCCGGTTTTTGGTAATTATCAAATTTATATCACATTTATTTTTTATGTCATGATAACGATCTATTCCTAAGATATATATTTTTAAAATTTAAATTCTTAGTCCAGCATAATTCCTACTTGAGAAATTTGAAAATGAATAAAGTTAAATTTGCTCAAAAACTGAATTTTCTCTCTTTGAAATATTTATTCCCAGCCTAAGACCGGATTTTTTTTTTATATTAAGCTCTTGTTATTAAAGTAAAAATCAATAATTGCTTTGTCTTTTATCATAAAAATTAAAATTACCTTATTTTGATTATAAATTGTCACGTAAAAAGATTTTAAAAAATTAAATTTTCAATCCCATGTTCGATTCGGCTGGTTTAATAAAAAGTAAACAGGAACCCAGCTCAAATTATTTTGTAAAATTTTAGGTCCAATGATTTTCAACATAACCAGGAATTCAAATCCATCTTCATATATCTATAAATTATGTTTTAGTTATATGAGTTCCGACAAATTTATTTGAACTAGGAATGGGATATTCGGGATCGACTAAATTTTCTATAAATCGATATTTGTTATTTTCTAATAGTCTATAATTTTAAATTTTTTTTTTAACTTATCTCATATCATATTAAATTGGCACCAATGAAATAAAATTTATTCTACCTTTAATAAATAATGTTTAAAACATTAACCTTGATATATTTACCAAAATTTATAGATAATAAAAAAAAAACAGGAAAAATATCATATTACACAAATTCGTTTCAACATACCAAATTGTCAAGGCTAATCAATCTAATGTAACTTTCAATGTTAAAATTAGATAGAGATGTTTACATGAAAACATATCAAATTTCTATATGCCCTTTAAGGTTGGAATAATTCCAAATATAATAAAATTTTAGAAAAGTGTTAAATTTTAGTAAAGTATAAAAAGGCTTCAAATAAATATTAGTGTTATATACTTATTTTTGATCAAATTTGAATTATATAATGAACTCAAGTTTCCTAGTAACAATTTATATTTTTATGGACTACCAATAACGATTTTTAATTTAGGGCCTTATTATTTTGCTGACCTTTGCTACCTATGGACTGGGTTTCAACTATGGTAAGAATAAGAAATATTTTCATCGATGTATTCATAAAAATTAAATTAGTTTCATTTTTATTAAAAAAAATGATTTTAACGGAGATGTAAAATAAAATAAACTTTCTTAATCAATTTATTTTTCCCACCGCAACAGAAAATTAGACTCGATAAACTGAGTTTTATAAGTATATAGATAAAGTCTGATTATCAATATTTTACTTAAAAATTAGTTATTTTATTATTGTAACTTATTGAGAATGAAAGAAATTTAATGATATAATTCTAGTTAAGAAAAATAAAATAATATATGTTGCACTCTAGCTCTCCGGGGATCAATAACTAAATATTAGAGTATTTTATTAGACTAGTTTATGTAAAAAAAATATAGTTATTTTACAATTTTTAAATAATAGGTGTTCCCATTGTTGGTCGTAAACTATTGCAAGACTGTTTATTATCAGGCGGAAAAGATAATATATATTTAAATGAAGAAGTACCCCAATTACTACCTAGAATATACATGCACAGTAAAATCAAGCAAATTAAAATATTTTATTTGATTAACATTATTTAAAATACATTTTAAAATATTTACCTTCTCATCTGATCCGATATACATATGATCGAATTTTAGGAGATCTAATAAAAATAGGAAAATGATGATCAATAGAAATAATAAAATCTTTTGGATCAGTTGCTGATGCTACATGATTTAATATTATAGCATTCTAAAATATTTTTTTATTTATATATATTAAGAGATTCCTACGAACGTAGAATTTCTTTCGGTAAGAAAGCCTACTATGAGATCTGTGTGCTGTTTTGAAGTGCTTTTCCATCTACCACCCTTATATGTGATAGGTAAATACATATTTTATAACTTAATTCATATTATTAATAAAGGTGTAAAAATTCCAAACACTCGTCTTATAGTTTCTACCAACAATTTGAAGCAACAATATGATAGGAAGGGACTAACCGTAGCTCTACGGAGAGAATTACCCGATATTGGAATCTATAGAAGATTTAGATTCTATGTTAGAAATTTTGCAAAGTCGGCAATCCTAAATATAGCATTTATGGTTATTTATTTTGTTTTGATTTAAATATTTTAAGAAAAACTATATTTCAAAATATGAAATTAGATATTTATATTAATTTAGGCGAATATAAATAAAAATTTTGAATTCCTATATTCAATTTTAACAGAGTTGTTAAAGATACTTTTTAAATGGATCTAGATAAAGATACATCGTCTAAAATAATATCTAGACACAGATATTTTAACTGAAAATCTATCTAGATACAAATACAGATACCACATTTTTATATCGAGATACCTTATATCAAGATCCTTTAACAACTCTGAATTTTGATTATAACTTAAGGAAATATATTAATATCCAAATTACCCCTTAAATAATACGTTTTAATTTTTTTTCAACTTTTATATTAGTGGTAAATTAATGGAGGAATAAAAGTTATTATAATAATAGAAAGGATTAGTAAATATTAGAGTTGTTAACGATACTTTTAAAATCTATCGAACCTATTAATACAAAACCAAAAGAGGTTGGGCATTAATTAATTACATATGTAAATAATTCCATAATTACAATTCCTTCTTTATAATTAGTAATTGTGATTTATTCCACTTTGAAAAAAAAGGAGTTATAATTAATTACATTTTCCCAAGTATGTAATTAGGAATTAGTTAAAGAATTCCTATTTACATTTATAATTCCTTTCTTATTTAATGTACAACGCGTAATAATTGCAAACTTTTTGAGTTCCTCTGACGATAACTCCTGCTCTTCTAATGTGATTTTAGGTTCAGAAGAAGATAAATCTTAATTGTCAATTTTCAATCCAATTTTTATGTTAAAGAAAAATATAAATAATATAAAATTGTCGTAGATAATTACAGTGGAAAAGGATTGCTATTACGGGAGCTAGTTCCAATATTATTTTACTAAAGATATTTTAAAATTGCAAGACTCTTCCCTAGGTTTTTGTGGAACCATTTTAAAGACAAAGGATTTAATAAAAGATTTTTTTTTAGAGTTTGATTTCAGCGGAAACTATACCTATCCACTACACACCCAGCTAAACAAGTTAATTTAAATTATTAATAATATTTGAAGCCAAAACACATCTCTAAATATAAAAGAAGTTCGAAGATTAAGACATCCATGATAATTTTTTTATATTTTATAGGTATATTTCTACCCCAAATCCAATAAATGGCATTGAAATTGAGGTTCACATTTATTTAAAGGATGATAGAGGTTATATTAATATGTTAGAAAGATTTCCAACGATTAAAATAATGTTTTGAAATTGAAAATATTGACCTCTTTATCAGCATAAATATAATAGAACATAACGAACGAATTGTTTGAAAAATTGATACTTTAAAAAATAAATTAAACATTTTTAAAAAATATTAGTTAAAAATATATTCAATACATTTGTTGATTATAGTAGATGTTAATTTCCATAATATACATTTATATTTAGACATCTTAAATGATATTCCATCTTGTAACACAGAGCATTTCTCATACGTATAATAAAATGTTTATCATAATTCATATGCAAATGTCTTATGATATTCTATTTTACACAAAAATTAAAAAATTGTTGGTCAGCAATTTAGAATAAAATTTAACTTACAGGTACAGTCTAATTCTAAACATTATTTAAACATTATATTTTTATTTATTGATTATAACATATAAATATTCATAATTGATAGAAATATGTAGTGTTGTTAAACGGCTCAATTTGAGCCGATTTTTAAAAATGGCTAATTAAATATTTTAGCTAGAAAACTATTGTCGATTTCAGAAAGAAAAAAAGAAAGAAAGGGAAGGAAGGAAGTGTTCAATCCTTTGTGCCACCTATGAGCAAAATCTTAAGGCTTGCACAGGAATAAATTTCCTAACAGAATATTCAGTTAGCCGTCTTTAAAAAATCGGCTCAAAATGAGACGATCAACAACACTAGAAATATGTATTTACTTGGTACGCGAACCCTTCGAAAAAAAGAAGAAAGTTCAGGTTCAGGTATCGGAACAAAATTTTGAAAAAAGGAACAGGGGTGTTCAGGGTTTAGAGAACATAAAAATAAAATGACTACTTATTTTTTTTTTCATTCATTTATTATTAAACTTAATATAAATATACGCATTCATAATTTACAAATAAAATTTTTTTTTACAAAATGAAATAATTTATATTTTTATATGTTTCATTCAATCGCTCCGACTTTAAAACGCTTTTGGTTCCTGATTATAGCCCTTAAACATAAGTCATTATCTACGATTGCTCGCTCATGTTAATAAGCTTATAATTCTCATTATAAAACGAGCTAATCCTATAAAAAGAAAACCTTTGTTGAGGTGAATTAAATATCAGTTAAAATATTTATTGAGTTATTTTCTTAACCTTTTAAAGTGATGTTATTATGAATATGCAATTTAAATATATTGAAGTGTATTGTTTACTAAACTTACACAACTAAAATCATTTAATCATTTATATAATCTATTAAAATTTTAGTATCAGATGGTATGTTATTTTGAGAAGAGTTTTAACAAGATGACTTTAGAATTCGTTTTAATAAATAAAATAAGGTTTAAAAAATTTATTTTTTTACTATAATTCTTCAAATTTATGTGGTGGGATTTGACCAATGATAAATATATTTTGAAGGTATCTAATAATTGAAATTATAAATTAAACATCCTTCATATTTAACAAGAAATAAGCTGGTATAAATACCCAGTAGAATTATTAATTGAAAGTATATTTATTATATATCTCATAGATGTCGGTTCAATCCTTCTTTAGCAAATTTTAAATATATTTCAATTTTATGGTAATTAATTTAATATAAAAGTAAAAATTTGACGATATTATACTACGACATACTATATAGGAAAATAAAAAGAGATTTAAATTGATAAAATAATAATAAAATATTATTAGAATTAATTTAATACATTATTAAAAATTGAATATGAAAAAAAATAAAACAAATTGGATATTCATTATTTTAAATTAATATTTAGACTATAGTTGGAAATCCTGATGAAGTTTCAGAAGGAGAAATAACTTATATTAATGGAAGAATACGAGCCACCTATGACCTTAATACAACTACAACTCCTAAAGCGACTACTACAACCTCAAATCCACCACTAAAGATCAGAGAACTATTGATAGCTAGAGAAGTGTTGGAAGCCAAAGAACTAATAAAACCAGAGAACAACGAAAAGCCAGAAACTAAAGAATAAATAGCACAAGAAACTAGAACCATATATATATTTATCATAATAATTTTAAAATTTTCATAAAATTTAATTCATTTAAACATAATATAATAAATGTAATTTATTTTCTCCAAATTTTAAACTTTTAATATTATCATATAATAATATTATATATTGAATTATCCCATTAATTATTACAATAATTATTAAAAATATATCATTATTTAGACCAATAAAATTTATTATAAGAATATTTTTATAAATTATAAATCATTTATAATTCATTAGATATTATAATATATTTATATGTTATCTAAATAAAAATATGTAAAGAAATATCATTATTATATATTCTTCTTACTAAAATTTCAATAAATCTACTATACATTTACTAATTTGTAATGAAAATAAGCTAACCTAAATCAGGGATATTTTTGTATTAACAATTTTATCTCCAATTACCTCATTTTTGAAAATGTTAGATATTAATATTCTATTTCTAATTTTCACTTTTTGAAAATGTTAGATATTAATATTGTATTTCTAATTTTCACTATAATAATATAAGAACATGTAAAATGGTCCGTTTAGGAAATCTTTGTAAAAATATTATTTCTACATTTATGATAATGAGTTTAGTTTAGTTTACTTAACTAACATTAAAACCTCACATTTAACATCTTATCATGTAATCAAATATGATTAGAATAATAAAATTATTGCAATTCTCTATGCCATCTTAGATTCACTTTCATATGCAAGGTTATTAATGAATTCCTGTTTTATCCAAAAAAAACATAATTACTACTATTTTGGGCATCAGAATTTTTATCCAAATCATTATCGGTTATTGATAAGTGATAATAGTTATTTTCATGCAATTGTTTTTTAATTTCAGTAGAAAAATCCTCTCCTGATAAAACAACAGGTTCAGTAACTTCTTCTGGATTATATTAACAATCGAAATTAAAAAGATAATATATATAACACAACACGAAAAAATTTGATATCAGCTAAATTCATAGTTGTTTAAAAAATATATAGGAAAGGTGTTTTCTCCGGCAATGTCTTATTTTATTTTTTAACTTTCAATCATTTTTTGATAGAGTTTTTTTTTAAATTTAAAAATCCCTACCCTATGAATTTCAGACAATTTTGTAATAAACTTTTGAACACAATATAATTTATAATAGTTTTTCCATAGATTTTTCACATAAATTATAAATGATTCAATGTAAAAATATCTACAATTTCTAATATAAGTATTCTAAACGTGCTGGAATACATTTTCGATAAAATTATATTTCGAAATTATCGCGCTCAAAAAAATGATTTAAAGTTGAAAAAATAACAATTTGCCGGAAAAAAGACATTGCCGCACACATGGATTTTGTTATAATAGTTAAAATTAATTTAAATTAATTCAAACCTTGAAAAGTAAATTTTTATGCAAAATGAATGAAAATGTAAAATATAATAATCAATTTTTATTTAGATTTCGATCAATTGTATTTAATTTCAAGATATAAAAGTTATTTGTTAATTTCGAGAACTAAATTGCTTAAATTTGTGGTAAAGATAGTTTACCCCCAACCCCTAAAAAAAATAAAAATAAGAAGGAGCAGATTAAATGGGGAGAAAATAGATATATTATTTTTAAGGAATTTTTAAATATATATAAATATTTAAAAAATATATTATATAAAATGGCAATTATAAAAGTTATATAAAAATTGAAATATTGCAAAAATATATATTGCATAAAAAATTAGGCATTAGATATCATAATTATAAAAAATAATTTTATTATAATATGATATAATGCATAAATCGGAATATAAAAAAATGGGGAATAATAACTATAATATTCATCATAGAGAATCTTTTTCAATATTTTTAGTAATATTAACCGTTTCCTTGATTAGTAATCGTTTGCACATCTATGACTTTTCAGCACTTCTTAAAATATGGAGAAGTCTTCCACTGACTGAGAAGAGGCCCGTTAACGTTTATCATCTTAACTGGAAATATATTTTATAATATGACTTGCTCGCAAATTCGTCATAATGAATTTCTTATGAAGTAAATTTCCCCTGAAAAATTGAGGAAAAAACTATAAATAATTGGAAAAAAAAATCCCCGAATGGGGAACTAAGGGAAAAGGAAATAATTTAAAAAATAAAGACAAAAATATAACTACAAACATTTCATGTTTTTATTGAAAATAACTTTATAAATTACAACAAGATGTATTTATTATAAATTATGTTTAAAATTCATGGAGCTAATATAATAGCATCAAAATTTTCATGGATGCAATTAAAATATCATCATCACTTGATATCGATAAATCGGAATCCGAATTCTTTTGATGATATCTCGAACATGATGTATTTGTGTGATCCTTTAAATGTATGTTATGCCTGATTGATATTAATTTTTCGACTCTTTTATTCTTTATTCTATTTCACGTTTTTGAATGAATTTTCCGATATGCTGACCAGACTCTTTCTGTCAAGGCAGTTGAAGATACCATATTCGGTAAAATCCGACAAAAAAGAAAAAAATCATGTTATTTTGAAACTGTGAAAATATAAATTAAATATACTGAATAAATTGATATGAAATATTCAAAAACTGTAAAAATAATTATTTAAAACTGATTTCAATTATTCTATTGGAAAATATGATACGCATGTAAAAAAAAAATTTCTAATAACTACTAAAATAATCTTCCGTCATGTGAAGCATTTTACTATTAAGGGTCTCTCCTGTTTTTAGATGAGATACTATGAGCTACAATCCTTAAAAATTTTTATCGATTCAGATTAAAAAACATGTTATTAGAACTAAAGGTATTAAAATGCAATCAGTTTAAAAATATTTATTTCATTTAGAATTTTCGTTTGGATAATGGAATGCGGAAAGGAATTGCTGGAGCCATAAACGCTGATACATATATTCCCAAACAAATTCTCTGCCTTTCCATGAACATTATAATTATAATGTGGTCTAGTTTTCAGGGTGGGATGAGCCCTAAGAGGTTCTAACTGCATAGATAAAAAAATACTTTATTGAGAATCTTACAGAATTAAGTATTAATTGTGGAATATAGGACACTTTATACTTTACCGAATTTGCCATGGAGTGGATGGTTGCCAATCCAATAGACTTTGATTCGCTTAACACAAATTACCTAAGAAAGGCTTTTATTTTATGTAAAGACTGCAAAAATGATAACATGAAGTTGAATCGAAAATGATGTAATATATATGGATTTCAGAGTTTATAAATATATAATACTATATTTTAGTATTTTTATTGTTTCGCCCATTTTTTTGATATTACTATTGTAATTATAATGAAAGACATGTGACGTTAATTTTTTTTGAGGTAGTACAGTAATTATGTTTAATGGTTTTTACATGTATAATTAGGGTGGCTATATTTTTGATATATAGGTTGGGTTCGGTTCATATTCCAAGAATAAAACATTTCCATAATTATAAGATATTTATATAGGGTATGCAACATAGCTTGAAATAATTTTAATCCTCTTTTATATGATATTAGATATAAAATGGTAAAATACATTATAAAGTTAAACCAAATTTTTTACATTAGTTTTTGCTTCTATATAAAATTATGGTTACAACTTATGAGTAAAATATCATCTAATACATCTTCGTCAATCTTTTTCAATATGATAATGGAATATATTTCAATCCTGCCACCTTTTAAACTACTTATATTTTATATTAATTTTTCTATAAATTTTTCTTATAAATGAAAAAAATACACAAAGGTTTGCCACAAAGTTATCTAAAATTCACAGTGTCTGTCTACTCTCCACATGCTGGAATATATTTCTAATCAAATCCAATGGTTTAAATTTAAAAATCGTCCTTTAAATTATTTAATATTGTTATATAGGTGATAACAGTGGTGAAAGATAACGGTGGAGATTTAGATTTATAATAGTTTTATTCTAAAACTAAAATGATACTTAAAATAAATATAAAATAAGGTATATATATATATATTATAAAAAAACAATTTAAACGAAATACATAGTTAAAGGCTATAAAAAACAATTTAAGTTAAATAAAAAATCAATCGATCAACAAAATAGATGGATAATGAATTTACGTAAATTCCACATCCCAAAAAGATATATATGAGATGATAATAAAAAAAAAATATATATTATGTATCCTTTTTACATTACATCATTTAATATATTAGTAAAATTAAAGCCAATAACAATCTGCTTAATGGTTTATAAAGGTTCGTTCAATTACTTTAATTTTTTTTAAAATAGGTTTATATATTATAAATTATAAAATTATATAAGTTCAGTTCGGATTTTGAGGTTAAATTCGGTGTGGCATTCTATAAAACATTTTAGATATTAACTTTGCAGTAAGATTTTCAAAGTAATGCATCCCCGGAAAATTTGAAGTAATGTCTTGACGCGTAATTATTTTATTTCGAAATTTAAGTTAATTTATATCATACAAAAAAATTATTAATAAAAGGAATTGTTAAATGGTCTGGATTTTAGGCAGAAAAATGGACAGAGCTCTGCAACTTAAAATATTTTTAGCCTAAGTCAGGCCAAATTTTTTTATTAATTTTTGAATCCTATTCAAAATTTTTTATTTAAGATTTTTGTTATTAAAATGAAATATATAATTTACTAATTGCTTTAATCTTTAATTCAAATTAGCATATTTTGATTATATAAAAAATTAATACAAAAAAATTAAATTTTTTTAAAATATTTTTGCACGCCCGAGTAGTTCGGTCTGGCTGGTTTAAAAAATGTAAGAGCCCAGATCAGATTAAGTAAAACTTTAGGATCTAGATCAGGGTCTCAGGCAAGGATTCGAATTTACTTGCATATTTCTGGAACATGATTTTGGTTTAGATTCTTAAAATCTTTTTTTAAAGTTTAAGTTAGATACGAGCTTACTCAAAATTCTTTGATCTTGGGGTTGAGGTATTTAGGATCGACCAAAAACCATAAATCGATATTTGTAATTTTCTAATAGTGTATAATTTTAAACGTTTTAACTTATCCCATTCAAATTAAAATTTCCATCAATGAAATTAAAATATGTTTTTACTTTTAATTATATAATTTTGAAAATTTAACCTTGATTTCTCTACCAAAATTTAAAGTTAATAAAATAAAATAACACTACAGGAAAATATCATATTACATTAAAACGTAAATTCGATTCAATATAACCTTGTACCAAATTGTCAAGGCAGAATTTATCGAATGTAACTTTCAATGTTAAAATTTAATATAGATGTTTACATAAATATATCAAATTTCTATATAACTTATAAGGATGGAAAAATTCCAATTATAACAAAATTTTAGAAAGGTGTGTAGAATAATTAATATGTTACAACTTTTTTTTGTTCACTAAATTTCAATTATATAATGCGCTCAAGTTTCCTAGTAACAATTTATATTTATTAGATGTGTGACTACCAATAACAATTTTTATAGGGCCTTATTATTTTGTTGACCTTTGCGACCAACTATGGACTGGGTTTCATCTTTGGTAAGAAAAATAAATATTTTCATTGATATATTCATAAAAATTAAGTTAATTTCATTTTTATTAGAAATGATTTAACGGAGATGTAAAATAAAATAAACTTTACTTAATCAATTTATTTTTCCCACCCCAACATAATATTAGACTCGTTAAACTATGTTTTTAAAGTTTAAATAAATTTTACTATAAATATTTTATTTAAAGAATTTATAATTTTATTAATTGTAACTTATTGAGGGTGTAGGAAATTTGATTGATATGATTGTAGTTAAATAAAATAAAATATGTAAGTTTTACTAGAGCTCTTCAGGGACCAATAACTAAATATTAAAGATTAGACTAGTTTATGAACAAAAAAGTTATTTTACAATTTTGAAATAATAGGTGTTCCCATTATTGGTCGTAAACTATTACAAGACTGTTTGTTGTCCGGCGGAAGAGATAATATATATTTAAATGAAGAAATACCCCAATCTCTGCCTAGAATATATATGCACAGTAAAATTAAATTAAATATTTTATATTATTTATTAACATTATTAACATTATTTAAAATATATTTTATAAAAACTCTCATCTGGTCTGAAATTCATATTATCAAATTATAGGAGACCTAATAAAAATCTGAAAATGATAATCAATAATAGATATAATCACTTGAATGCGTAATTACCTTCCAAAAATTAAAAATATAGCAGTGGCGTAGCTACGGGGGTGGTTTTCGGGTTTGGACCCCTCCCAGAGCAGAAATTTATTTTTAGATTATACGTTCAAAAGACTTAATAGTGATTTATATCAAATAAACACCATTAATATTTATATTTTTCTGGTTTTGATGTTTGTGGAAGGATATTATATTATATTACTATTTAAATTATTCTGGATAGTATTATTATAAAGTCATTGAGAGTAATCTACTAAATTATAATAACATATTATTGATGCATTTAAAAAAATATATTTATTATATATTATCGAGGATATGGTTATGATTTGTAAGATAAACCCGGCCGAAGGCCGAGCAAAAGGGCCGAAGGCCCGTTAAAGGGGGTCTGAAGGCGAAGCCCCCAGGCTTTTATATGTATGGACCCCCTCTAAGAAAAATTCCTAGCTACGCCACTGGTTGCTAGTGCTACATAATTTAATATTATATCATTATATAATAATATATCATTATATAATATTTAATATTTATTTATAATATATTAAGAGCTTCCTACGGATGTACAATTTTTTTCTGTCAGAAAGCCAACCACGGAATCTGTGTGCAGTTTTGAAATGCTTTTTCATCTACCACCCTTGTATGTGATAGGTAAATATATATTTTATAATTTAATTCTAATTGAGATAAAGGTGTAAGAATTCCAACCACTACTACTATAATATCTACCAGTAATTTAACGGTAGAATATGATAAGGATGGACTAACCATAGTTGTACGAAGAGAATTACCCGATGTCGGAATCTATAGAAGATTTAGATTTAATGTTAGAAATTTAGCAAACTCGGCAATTCTTAATATAGATTTTGAGGTTAATTATTTAGTATAAATATTTATGTTTAAAAATTAAACTGTATCACCTTAAAAATTTATGTTAAATAGGTCAGATTATGAATATAAAAATTTTTGAATTTCTAAATTCAATTCCAATCATAATAAAAGTATTAATTTTATACAAATAACCCCTTAATATAATTTATTTTAACTTTTATATGAGTAATCGATAAATTAATGATGGGATAACAAATCAGGGATGTGAACTCTTCGTCAAAAAAAAGGGTCCAGGTCTGGGTTCGGTTACAGGAATAAAATTTGAAAGGACTCCAGGGTTCGGGTCCGGGTTCAGGGAACATAAAAATAATGACTCAAAATAAGATTTTTTTTCATTCATTTATTATTATACTTCAATATATACATATTCTTAATTTACAAATGATAAATTTTAAAATGAAATAATTTATATTATAAATGTTTTATTCTCGCACAATAATAATATCTTCTAAAATATCATCCTTGAAATTTCCATGTAAAGTAGATAATATATATTTCAAAGATGAAAATTCACGTTCTACTCTTACCTAAAATAGATAGTTATCTTTATAAAAATATTGTACTTGTTTTGCTAGTACAGCTATTAAGATTCTAGAAAAGATAAATAATTCTGGATATATTGAAGAATTTTCCAGAATTTTAAAATATTTATACCCTTATTTATTCTCTTAACTTCTGAGAACTTTACTATTAAAGATGCAATAGGCATTTTTTGATCCTCCTTTCCAGCGTCTACATGGCAGAAAATTTGATGGAGGCAACCCCCATCCCAAATCTACCCCTACCCCCCTAAAAAAATTTCGCGGCCTTCGGCCGCGATATTTGCCTTAATCAAGAAAATCTTATATTAAGTCACTATTTATACCCTTACAAACATTCAGACCTGCTTTGGAAAAAAAAATTTACAAACTGATAACTATTGTTACTATCCGTTTTCAATTAACTTATATTTAAGTAGGTAGTGCAATCTTTTCATAATTTGATTGATAATCAATTTATTTTCATAAAAATTAATATAATAGTATTAAATGAGATAACATATTTACATTACTATAAAAAAATATCAAAAATTTAGTAAAAAAATATAAGATGAGTAATTTTAAAGAGGTATAGCTTGATTCTATAATTACTAATACCTTTATATTAAGTAAAAAAAACAAAATGAGTAATTTTAAAGAGGTATAGCTTGATTCTATAAATACTAATGCCTTTATATTAATTAAAAACATTCATATAGATATAACTATTATATAAAAAAAATTTTTATGTAAATATAACTTTTATATAAAATATTAGAATAAAGAATATAGTATATTTTGCACAAGAATTATAAAAACATTTATGTAAATATAACTATTATATAAAATATAAAATGAATAGAGTATATTTTGCACTGGAAATATAAATTTTTTTATGTAAATATAACTTTTATATAAAATATGAGAAAAAAATGAATATAGTTGCACTGGAATTATAAAAACATCTATGTAAATATAAGTTTTATATAAAATATTAAAATAAAATGAATATAATATATTTTGCACTGGAATTATAAAAACATTTATGTAAATATAACTATTATAAAATATTTAAATAAAATGAATATAGTATTATATTATGCACCGGACTAGAATGATATAAAAAACTATTAAATTAAATTTACATTATTAAAAAGGCGTATATAATTAGCTGTGAAAAAGATATAACTTATTTTATTAATAATTTAGTTAATCTTTTAGACGTAGATGCAAATCGCGTTATAATGTCGTCTATTTTAAATCTTTCAAAAACATCAATTTCGCTGGATATTAGAAGTAAATTTTCTAAAAAGGGGTCAGAAATTTTATTCCGCATTCTAGTTTTATTTATTTTGACTTTGCTCATCACTCTTTCGGCTGAACAAGAAGTAGTTGGTAGAGTCAATAAATATTTATATAATAAATATAAATTAGAATAAGAATTTAATTTATTTAAAAGACGATATGGTAGTATAAATGAATATTTTATCCATTTTTTTGTATTAATTATGTTATCGTTATTGATATCTTCCTCGGTTTCATCGTTTACAATACCTTTAATTATATATAATTTTAAATAAAATATCAATAAATTACTTTCATCAATATATAACCCATCATTCTTTTTTATTTTCAAAAGATCCTTGCAATAAATGATTGCTTGTGAATCCAAATATAAAGATCGAAAATCATTATATTCACGAGCAATATCTTGAGCATTTAATTGGTAAGTATGACAAATTTGAGATATTTGCCACCCTTCTATTCTATCATTGGCTATAATTCCAGCTGGTGTAAAAAGAGATATTTGAGATAAAAAATTTAAACAATCATAATTAAATCTTTCATTTAAATCATTAATGATTGTATCAAGCACAGGGAAAAATATTTCCCTTTTATATCTATAATGCTAAATAATAATTTTAAATCTTTTTTTATTCAACTTGTTTTTTTTTTGTTTAACATAATTATTGAATGCTGTTTGATCAAATTTGAATATTGATTTTATATTATGCAATTCCGTTGTAACATTATTCTTTTTCAAATAACTGTTAGATAAGGAATGCAATTTTAAAAAAATATTATCCCCATTAGCTACATTTTAAAATTATTTATAGAAATCGTAACTAATTTTAACCTCTTAGTCTTTGTAATTTATTTTTTGTGTGTTGTATTAATTTAGTTACCATAGCCAAATCATTACCAACTGCCTGCATTTCAATACAAGCCTCATGTGTGCATTTCAATATTTCTTTCAAAATAAATAGACTTAATATGAAATCTTCATCCTTAATTCTTGTTAATAATCCATCGGCAATAGAAGAGGTGCTTGGGTCATTAGAATCTTTTAATTCATTTAATGATGCTATAATATGTTCATAAACATCTAAAAAAATTTCTACAGCTTTATAAGATGATGACCAATTTCTAAAAAAAGATAAGTTACATTAAAAATATTATATTTACCTTGTTGTATTTTTTATTCTTTTAAGAGATTTTTTAGACTTTGTCATTTGATATTTAACAAACACTCCTTGACGTCTTACCCCATTCATGAAATTATATAACTCATCCAATATTCCCATTACCTTTTTCATTTCTATTTTGCATCCACAAACATGAGCAACTACTAAATTGAGCCTATGTGCATGGCACCAAATATATATGGCTTTTGGAGCCTCTTTCAATATTAAAGCCTGCATTCCTTTGTATACTCCTCTCATATTCCCTGCACCATCCATACTTTGCCCAACCATATAATCAAGAGGAAGACCAAGATCTTTGAACTTAGAAAAAACATGTTTCTTTATATTTTCCCCGGTGGTTTCTGATGTTGTAAAAACATGGATGATCCTTTCTACAGGATGTGGATGCGGATCATCTTCTATATATCTTACAAGTAAAGCAATGCATTCTTTTTTAGACACATCATATGTTCCATCTAATATGATGCTATAGGCACAATTCTCTTTAATTTTTTGAATAATACATTTTATTATTTTTATCTTAATGACTTCAATAATTTTTTTCACATGGCCATATGACAATAAATTTATATAAGGTCTTGAAATTTTATCTGATTTTTTTCTCCTCAATTTTTCGTTGTTATCAATGTATGCCCGTAAAGTTGGAACCGTTTTTGCCATTAATTTTATGAGGCACATAAAATTACCTTCATTCGAATTAGTGCCCCAAAAGGCTATGTTACATTTTATAAGGTATATAATGGCATCAATAATATTATGAACTATATTACGATTTTCCATTATTATATCAAGCCTATTTGATAGAAAATGATCTTGAATACGCTTATTTGCAAGCCAAGTCATGTTGGTGTATTCACAATCCTTATGAATAGAAGATGACTCATGTCTCTCTAAGTCACGCTTAAAATTTTTCCAATTATTTACTCCAAGTTGAGTCCAAAAAGTATTGGATTTAGGGCCACCAAACATAAGACAATAAAGACAAAAGACTTTGTCTAAAGTGGTGCTATAGGATAACCAATTTCTTGGTTTGAGGGAACCATCAATATTAACCTTTTTATAATAGGATATATTCATGCTCCTATTTAAAAGTAGAAATAATGGATGCGTAAAAATTAATAAAAATTAAATTTTTTAAAAACCTTTTGTGAGTAACAGGATATTGAAATATATTTGAACATGGCTGACATGGGCCTATGGAAATTATGAAATTAATCAAGATATTTGTCATTCTAAAGAATATGAAATGAAAAGGGTCATTAGGCTCCTTTTTTTTATATAATTGAATAATATTTGGGCCTTTAATGTTTGAAATATTTTGGCTTGCATTGGGATTGATAATTGGATGAAAAAAAGATATAATTGGGGAATTTTCAATAACTTTGTGTGTTTGCTAATTATTATTAAAGAGTGTATAGTTTTATTTAAATTAAATACCTCATCATTCAAAATCAGCAGATCACTGGAACTGGGCATTGTATGAGAAGATAATATAATTTGGGAATCTTCAGTAAAAGATTTGTGCTAATTATTAAATAAATAATAATTAAAATTTGTTTATTCATGAAAATATCTGAATATCCTCATTTATTCCCTTCAAAATTATAAAAGAAATCTTATTTAAATTAAGTACCTCATTATTCAAAATCAGCAGATCACTGGAACTGGGCATTGTATGAGAAGATAATATAATTTGGGAATCTTCAATAAAAGATTCATGCTAATTATTAAATAAAGAGTGGTTAAAATTTGTTTACTTATGAAAATCTTAATTTTAATAAAAATTTTATTCTTAATTAAGATATAGAAAAGTGGAAAATATTTCATAATTTATTCACTTCAGAATTATCAAACAAATCTTATTTAAATTAAGTACCTCATCATTCAAAATCACCAGATCACTGGAACTGGGCATTGTATGAGATAATATAATTTGGGAATCTTCAGTAAAAGATTTGTGCTACTTATTAAATAAAGAATAATTAAAATTTGTTTATTCATGAAAATATCTGAATATCCTCATTTATTCCCTTCAAAATTATAAAAGAAATCTTATTTAAATTAAGTACCTCATTATTCAAAATCAGCAGATCACTGGAACTGGGCATTGTATGAGAAGATAATATAATTTGGGAATCTTCAATAAAAGATTCATGCTAATTATTAAATAAAGAGTGGTTAAAATTTGTTTACTTATGAAAATCTTAATTTTAATAAAAATTTTATTCTTAATTAAGATATAGAAAAGTGGAAAATATTTCATAATTTATTCACTTCAGAATTATCAAACAAATCTTATTTAAATTAAGTACCTCATCATTCAAAATCACCAGATCACTGGAACTGGGCATTGTATGAGATAATATAATTTGGGAATCTTCAGTAAAAGATTTGAGCTAATTATTAAATAAAGATTAATTAAAATTTGTTCATGAAAATATCTGAATATCCTCATTTATTCCCTTCAAAATTATAAAACAAATCTTATTTAAATTAAGTACCTCATTATTCAAAATCAGCAGATCACTGGAACTGGGCATTGTATGAGATAATATAATTTGGGAATCTTCAATAAAAGATTTGTGCTAATTATTAAATAAAGAGTAGTGAAAATTTTAGGCAAATGACTTATTTTATTCTTAATTATAATATATAAATTTTTTTTTAACAAAAGTTGAAATATTTAAATATTCTTATAATTTATTTCCTTCAAAATTGATAAAGGGCATAATAAAAATGTACCTATATATTAAAAATCTTATCTTTAATAAAAATTAAAAGTATTATGCTCAAATTATAGATGAAGAATTGGTTTCTACTAATTCACAAAATTTAAGGTTATTTTTACTTATATTTATTGTCATGAATTAAAATAATATATATAAAAAATTACTTTTTGGAAGTAAGATGTTATTGATTTTTTTTGTAACTTGGTTTCAACCCCATTTGTGATATTGAATGGAATATCTTTATTTAAGGATACCCAATTATTATCCTTTTTGATAGCTATCTTTGTAAATTTGATATCAGATAACTTGACATGAGGATGTTTATGTTTATAATGGTTATTTATTTTGTCACTTCTTATTTTAGAAGTTTTACAATTAATATAGTCACATTTGACTTTATATATTGTTTTGTTACTTGGCATCTAGAATAAAAATGAAATAAATATTTAGATAATATTTTTTTACTCACTGATGGCCATCAAGAATGATGGAGAATCATAATTTTATCCTTTATTTGACGGTGGATGGCTGAATCTTAAAATTCTCCTATCTTATGAGGTGTGATTCAGAAATTAAATTTATATTTGTTTAAATGAGGGTGTAATTTTAAAATTTTCCAGTGGTTTTACAAAATATATTAAAGAAATATATATTTAGATATTTTAATATATGTGCACAATAAATTTTTATTCATTTGTATTATATTTTTAATCTAAAAAATATATTAAAATCTTTTAAAATAAATTCTTATTCATTTGTATTTGTAATTTATAATCAAAAAAATATATTCTAGACCCTTATTGTTTTTAAATTAAAATTCATAAATATACACTCTATTAACATATTTTATAAAAATAATGAAAAATTTACTGATTCAATCATCATCATATAAAGGAAATTTATTATGCACCCATCATTGAATAAAGAAGAAAATTCTGATTACCAGTCATTCATAATGGACTATCAGCTATTAACTTATATTTTTGATAATGTTTTCTTAAAAGATTCCTATTATATTATATGTAAGCTTAATGCATGGTCACAAAAAATATAATATTTTTTGTTATTTATGCCAAAACAATCATGGATCAATATTTCCTCCATTATACACTTCACAATTGATTTCTTTATTTCTTAGTGTCCAACAATTTTTAGAAATGTATGATGCTTTGAAATCATAGTTTCTTTAAATTAACAATCCTAATAAATTTTGCAAATAATTGAAAACAGGCATATTTGTGATTTGCCCATTCATTTATCTTCAAATAAAGTCTGAGAAATGATATATTTTAATCATTGAAATTAGAGACCTTCACTGGCATTGATTTCTTCATCCAGCCTAGGTCATAAGTAAAAATAATTTTCAGGCCCAGTTCATGTTTAATGGAAATCCAAACCCAAACCACATCATAGGTTTCAAAGATTATTCCCAAGCCATATCCAAAAATTTAATTTATTGTTAACAAAAATAAACAATATTTCAGTATATGGAATCACTTTGTCAATTCATTTAATTGAAATCTTTTCTTAAATCAATAATCAAATGAGAGGAATAGATTATCTGTTCATTCTCCCAAGATTTCTATAAATATTTAGAAAAAAGGCCAAATATATTATGGAAAATTTGATGTTATATAAAATTTATCTAATAATGAAATAAAAAATTTATCAATTCTTTTAACAAATTTTTTATCACACAATGGTTTTCACCTCTCACTTATAATTTTGTATATAATTTACGCTTACCTCAAAGAATCATTTATCATAAATAGAAATCAATTATGGGTCCAACCTGATTGCCTCACAAAAATGTGGTAATATTTACCCCATTGAAAATGATTATTTAAAAAATTATTAGCAAAAATAATTGCCATGGTTCAAAACCCAGATAACTTATTAAGTATACATATTAAGATTAAATAAAAATAGCTTCATTCTTTATTATATTTATTTATCTATCATCAAATTAAGGAAAATGCAATTATATGCTTAAAAAATTACCTTTTTAAAATCCAAAAATGTTTCTTTATATTGTTAATTGAGTAGGATTATCTTATCATAAAAGGGATTCTTTATTCAAAAGGTCCTTATTATAAAAAAATATATATTGATAATTTAAAATTGATACTGTGAAAATCTAAATCCCATTATGTAAATGAATTTTCTAAAAATTTAAAAAAATAAATATAGTGTATAATATTTATAAATTGACAGATATCTTTTCTTTAATTGACATTTTTCAGAAAATCAACGATAATCATATCGATTATTGGATTTAAAAATATCATAATACAAGTCAAAAATTACCCTCCAAAAATCAATACCTACCCCCCAAAAACAAATGCCTACCCCCCAAAAATCAATATCTACCCCCCAAAATTAATACCTACCCCCCAAAATGCCAATATTTTTTGGAGGCATTTGTCTCCTACCCCCCCGGCCATGTAGACACTGCTCCTTTCTATCTGATGATAAATTAATTTTTTTTTCTCTATCTAAAAGTAAAATTTTAAGATCATCAATGTTGCTATTATTATTATCACTACAACCAATAGGTATTGTCCGTAGCCTCCAATATATTGTAAATAATGGAGTTTTGCTTATGCCATAAATCCTTACGATGGTCTTTATTTGTTTTGCTCAATACTCAATAAAACTTAATATAGAGGTAAATATATAGAGTGTATGCAACACTATTTTGCAAATACTGTTGCTTACGATATTCATGTTTTCTAATATTTCGTATAAAAAGGACTGTAAATTTTTCTAAATCTAATCGGCATCTAATACATATGCCTTAAAATCAAATAAACATAATTGTTCTGATTGTAATCTTAATATTGTTATTTTTAAATGAACTAATACACTAGTAAGGTCCTTTATTTGGCACACCAATCATCTTCCGACAAAATGACTTTACCTTTCAAACTTAATAATCGTTCTTGCATCATACAAATTAAGGACCAACGTGTTGTGCATTATCATTTAAATTAATATTACTTGTACTACAAAATAATTCACTTTCAAAATAATCAACGTATTTCTATAACATAGCATATTAATAAATTTACATAATAAAATATTATTACACTGGAAAATAATTTATGATATCAATCTCTAAATAAAATGGAAGTCCAGGAAGAAAATTGAAAGAAAAACGCGAAGATAAAATAAATGATTCCACAAAAAAAATATATAATAAAATTTTATAAAATTTATATTATTTTTTAAAAAAATATTTATATTTTTAAAAATTTTATGACACCTAGAACCCTTGGACCCTTCACTTTTAAAAAGGGTCCGGGTTTGGGTTCAGCTAAAATACGATGGTACAGGGTCCGGGTTTGAGTTCACATCCCTTTAACAAATATTGTAATTGAGAGGATGAATAATAGAGTTTTTGATAATACTTTTAAAATCTATCAAAACATATTGAACCAAATCCAAAAGATCAATTTTCAATAAATAAATTTTCGTGTTTTGTAATTATTACAATGAAAATGTGCTGAAATCTTGGACATTATACTGGAATCGTATAGGTTTCCTCTTTGGTTAATATTACCGATTGAATTTAGAACAAACTATATTTCACTTTTATTTAAACATCAGATTTCATGTATCATAGCATGTCATATATATACCATTTTAAATATAATTACCAGTTGATGGATATGTATATAAAAGTAATAATGATAAAAAAAATCATTGGTTTTAAGTTAGTAAAAAATCAAAATATAAAAGTTTTTTAGTTTAGATTCTATGATAAATAATATAAAAGTTGTTTTTTAAGTTAATGGTGACTTAGATGACAATAAAAGAAATAATTTTAACGTTTTAGAAAGTAATAGATAATTTATAGTAATAAAAAATAACAAGCTTAAAATTTTTAAGTAAAATAAAATAAATTATAATGATGTAAAATAATGCCTGGAAAGTGCCAACATATGCTTATCATGTCAGCAAAATTTCAGTCTTTCATACAAGTATTCTTTTTTAGAACACCTAAATATCCTAACTGCGATGCTTTTTAGCATAAATCAACGCTAATACAAAAAATAAGAAAATTTATATAAATCCCATCTAACAAAAAATTTATATCTTCAAATTCAATTATTAGAATGCTAAAAAATACTTATAAAATAAAAAATTATATATTAAAGGGGAGGGGGTAGATTTAAAATTATGAAAAACATCACTGAAAACGTGCAGTAGATTTATTTGAATACTTCAATTTATATTTTTTGTCTTAAGAAAAGAAATTCTTTGGTCTCCAATGCTATGGTTTCGTATGATAGGGCCAAAGTTTTTTTTAAAAAAGGAAGGTGTTAGAGGCAATATGTTCATTAAAAGAAGTGGAAATTGGAGTAAAAATTAGGTTATCCAGTGTTTTGTATTTGTTTATCTCTTTTGTTTCGGCTTAAGTGAGAGTGTTGCAATTGCTATTTGCCTTGAAGATGGTAAATATAATCCCAGAAGGGAGTATTACCCATAGACCTTGGGATAGTTGTGAGGCCATCGGGTCTTAAGCCATGATCTGATGAATGATTGCTAGGTTCTAAAATTTTAAGGATTCGAGCATTTTTAGAACTAGACTGATTAGTTTAGGTTTTGCTGAATGGCGCTTTTGACGACCCTTGCTTTAAATACAATTTAACCCATATCTGCTTTTACCATTTTGGAAACCATGAGGTTGTTCTATGTTACAGCCCAGTCTATGACCCAAGGTAGATCTTAGTTGTTCATTAGTAAAGAATTTCTTAAGTTTTTAACTAGGCAAAGCTTCCAACCAATGTCCACCTAATTTATCATTATTTCGAAAGAGTTGGAATTTCTTCAAGGGGAGAAAAGGTAGATAAAATGGAGTATGATTTTGAAATTAAGGGCAAGAAGTTATTTTTGTGATTAATTATAATGAGAAAAACCGTATTGGTTAAGACACTACTCTGTCAAATTGAAAGGGCCTGATTCTGTAAGCTATCATTAGTAGAGATTAAGCTGGATATTAACAAGTAATTTAATAGATGGGGAGAAAAAATATTATAATTACATTTTATGATAGGACAACTTTAAATTGAGAGAATTATATTATTACATACATATAACAATTTGTCCAGTTTTAGGCAGTACTAATAGTTTGTACAGGAACGTGCCTTATAGAATTTCTGACTTTAACCTAACTACTAGAATAAATGGCTATTGTTTAGATTGTCATTTAAAACCATATATTTGATATGTGACACATTCCCGTGGGAGTTTTTAGCATTTTTGTAGAATTTAAAATTTGCAGTTGAAGTATCTTCTCAAAACCTAGGTAAGTTAGAATTTTTTTTGTAATATTTATAAAATGTTATTTTCTTTTATTTTATTATATCTAGGATTCGAACTTCTTAGAATACCTACCCCCATTATAACTTCCCGACCTCCAACTCCCTTCTAAATAAAAAACAAAAAATAGAAATCCATAAAAATACCCTAATAAATCTTTATAATTTTTCTGATAAGAGGCTTCAAAATTTTAAGCAGTGGAACCTTAAACTCCGGAACTTTGTAGAAAACGATTTAGGTCCCTACAAATGTTATTATCGACGATAAGAATATTCAAAATAAGAATCGAATTGTGAACTTTTAATTCGTGCTCATGCTTAGTTTAAAATTCTTATCATAAAATGAGCACCTTAAAAGAGGAATCTGAATGGAGATGAATCAAATATTTTTTTTGAAATGTTTATTTGGATATTATTATATTAACGAATTTTTAATGCATTATATAAAGCATGCATATCCAATTTAAATGTATTAAAATATATTAAATTGATCTTTCTTTAGCAAATTTTTTAATATATCTGAATTTTATAGTATTTATTTTAATGTCAAAGAAATAATTTTATGACATTATACTAGGTTAATATTTAAAAAAATATGAGATTTAAAACGATTTTTAAAATATTAATGAAATATTATTAGATATAATATAGTAAATTAATGAAATTTTAATATGAAAAAAAAAATAAAATAAATATAAATATTTTAAATTAATATTTAGACTATAGTTGGAAATCCTGCTGAAGTATATGAAGGAGAAATAAATTATATTAGTGGAGAAGAATACTAAACGCTTTATCATAATAATTTTAAAATTTTCATAAAATTTAAATCATATTAACATAATACAAATCTTTTAATATATATTATGATAATATTATATATTGCATTATCCCATTAATTACAATAATTATTAAATTTAGACAAATAAAATTTTATTATAACAATATTTTCATAAATTATAAACCTTTTAAATTCATTAGATATTATAATATATTTATCATTAAAAATATGCTGTCTAAATAAAAATATGTAATGAAATAATATATTATTTCATCAATAAATTTCAATAAATCAGCTTTTCATATTCTGGTTTGTAATGAAAATAAGCTAACCTAAATAAGATATATTTTTATATTAACAATTTTATATCCAATTACCAAATTTTACAAATGTGATATTAATATTGTATATCTAATTTTCACTATAGTAATATAATAACATATGAGATTTTGCTATGTAAAGGACTATTCCATAAAGACATCTTTTAAATGGCATTATTTCGAATACATCTGTAAATATTATTTTTACATTTTATGTGAGTTTAGTTTAGCTTACTTAACTAACACTAACACCACAAATTTAATATCGTATCGTGTAATCAAATATGATTAAAATAATGAAATAATTGCGATTCTCTCTGCCATTTAAGATTCACTTTCATATATCAAGGTTAATAATAAATTCTTGTTTTACTCAAAAATAAAACATAATTACTACTATTTTGGATAAATAAATTTATAGTATCAATGGATTGGGTTAACAATCGGAATTAAAAAGAGAATATATATAAATTTAACACAACACAAAAAAGTTTGATACAAACTAAAATACTAAAATTCATTTAATGTGTAAATATATATATTTGCATTGTTATATATATATGCATTTGAATAGTTATGATTAATAAAAAATAACAAATGAATAAATAGAAATTCCAGGTTTTTTCAAAAAAAAATATTAATATTTAAAATCAAAATAAGTTACTATCGAGATAAAATTAATTCAAGCGTGACCCTTGAAAAGTAAAAATTTTAAGCAAAATTATTGAAAGTGATTGTAAAATATAATAATTAATTTTTATTTAGATTTTGATCAATTGTATTTTATTTCAAAAATGTTACTTGTTAATTTCGAGATATGAATTGCTTTGGGTACTCTATTACCGCAAAAAAATAAAATATTATATTAATAATGCAATTATAAAAGTTATATAAAAATTAAAATTTATTGCAAAAATATATATTACACAAAAAATTAACCATTAAAAATGAATTTCATAATTATAATAAATAATTTTTTCTATAATATATAATGCATAAATCGGAATATAAAAAGAATGGTGAAAAATTTCACTATAGCCAATCATTTTCAATATTTTTCGTAATATTAACCACTTTCTTGATTGGTTATCGTTTGCAGATCTGTGACTTATCAGCCATTTTTTAATATATCGAGAAGTCTTCCACTGATTCCCGTTAACGTTTATCATCCTAACCGGAAATTTATCATAAGACTTTCATACAAATTTGTCATGATGACATTCATGAGATGCAAATTTCTCATTGATTCAGGGAAAATTTCCCCAGGAAAAATGGGAGAATTAACGAAAGACTATTGGAAAATTAAAAAATATCCTCAAATAAACCTTTAAATCTTTCAATTTTTTTTTTATTGAATCACTTTATAAAATTTGAACTTAGGAAATATTAAAATAATTAAAAAGTAAAGACAAAAAACACTGTAAAAATTACATATTTTTTTTTTATTGAATAACTTTCTTAATAACAACAAGACGATTATTATAAATTACATTTAAAATTCTTGGGATGCTAAGAAAATAACATCAACGTTTTCTTCAATTGAAATGTCATCATCGCTTATTTAAAATTGGAATCTAAACTCTTTTGATGATATCCGGAACATAGTGTATTTGTGTGATCCTTTAAATGTATGTTATGAATGTTTGATATTAATTATTAGACATATTTTTTTTTTATTTTTTAGTTTCTTTCTTTTTCGTTTTTAATGAATCTTCCCAAAAGCTGACCTAACTTTTTCTGATAAGGCACTTGAGGATGGTATAGAAAAACATCTTACTGCCATTTGACAAAGGGGTTGATTTGTACACAATCATTTCCACCATATGTGTGATTTGAATCTAGCTCTCCTATATGCCACCAACTCCATTATAAAAACCTTGTTTTGAACGATATTCTACTAAATTACCTATAACTTTTCCAATGTCGCAATTAATTTGGCCTGAAATAATATTTATTAAATTTAAAGTTACTGTTACTTTCACACCATCATATCTAGGATTCAGAAGATTTGCTGCATAATGGTATTCTCGGCAACAATATTTCTTTCCTTTATTAATATATATATATCTTAACATTTTTCAAATCATTTTTAATAAAAATAAAAGTTGATGAATTGAGTTTATCTTTTTATCCCAAAATATTTCTGGTAAGTCAGATAATACTGTTGTATCCGATTCTACATTATAATTTTGGCATAAAAATATTCCAAAAAAGTCAGTACAGACTCTAATTTATCCTAGTATCCTTCTTTTCCAATAAAATACTCCTCTTTGTGTATTTGTAAATAAACTTGAAATTGAAATTTCTTGCAAAACTTCCTTATTTCTAACAGCACTTTGCAACATAATAACAAAACATGCCCTTGGACTTGGAATTTTTAAGGTAGATTTATATGTTTACAATACCATTAAATTTTATATATTTAATTATTTGTGGATTTGTGATGACTGGATAAACATGAATCATTAATTTCATAATTATGACAAGAGCCCATTTTCTTGAGAGTCAAGTTTTTTAAAGTATTTCATTTGTTGTTGATAATATTTTGTCACCTTATTATATTCTAAATCTAATAACGTTTTGCTAATTGTGTATCTTGATAGAATTTTATAGGCTTGGCACATTAATTTTAAAAAATTGATAAAATTTTTTTTTCTACTAATTGAGCAGCACTATTTGACATAAAAATTGTTAGTGCCAAAGCATTGTCAAGTTATGTTCGATTTTGTTGTGTTACAGTATCAAAAAAATTTAAATTTTAGATGTGCCCTATACTTTATTAAAATGAAGGGTATTTTCGTTAAAATTATTTAAAGTGGATTTATTTATATTTGTTTGGGATATTATTTTATTAATAATACTGGAATCGGATATACATAGAATATCCTCATCAGTAGAATATCAACCTCTTTAAACTGTAACCTATTTATATACATTTGGAATTTATTAATATGCAGAGACATCTTAGTTATATTTGGGAAAATAATTGATATATATACCCTTTATATTAGCTGTATCTTGAATAGAATGTTTCCAGATGTCGGACGTTTTCTGAGGCATCTATAAAATATTGTAATCATTTATTTAAATTGAACATAAATAAATTATAATACCAGTCATACAGTATGAATTTAATATATTGATCCTTATATATCAAATCAAATTATATCATTATTAATTAATAATTCTATTGATGTTTAACACTTTACTTCTGTACTTCACGTGATACGTGATATAGCGCGCTTATGACCTCTTTCGTTAAGGTTCAACAGAGCTACGCTGGGTATTCCTAATTTCCATCTAACTGGATTAAAGTTGGATGAAAATTTATAAATGAGATGCCCTCTACAATTTTGTGGGCAAGCCGCATGCACTTATATGCACAACTGTCCCAGAACTGTTATTTAATCGTCCATTGGCTAATAAAAGAAGAGTTGGGCAAAGCAAAAACCAATAACCGAGAACTTCAGTATATTTTAATTACTTTAAAGGTGGGAGGGGGCTGATTTTAATTCTTTAGTTAATTGAATACTATCGTAGTTAAGAGATTTAATGTTCATATCAATTGTATTCGATTTACCTTAATAAAAAATTTTATAAATATTACTAACTTCTGGTAAAATAAGATGTCCGATTTTTGATATTCTATTATTTGCTTTTGTATAATCCACTTGCACTGGAAAACCGAACCTCCTAATTAAGTAAGCAGTTTTTAATAAAATTTAAAAAACATATCCTTTGTACTTTCAGAGTTGCACTCAATGGTTACAATAATAATAAAAAAAATAAGTTTAAGGACTCTCGAGGAAAATAAAATTTATTTTAAAATTTATGATATAATAAATTAAATTATAAAATTAATTTTTTGAAATAAAATATTATATTTTATAGAGTATAATCATAATTTTTGAAAAAAATATATTATATTTATATTAAGGGAAAATTCGGGAATTTCCCGGAAAAATATGAAAATTTCAGGGAAATTTTCTCTGCCTTTACATCTCTAGCCAAAGCCATGCTCACATTTGACAGTGCTACACAGATTTTGTCAATACAATTACAGAACTGTTTAAAACCAGGGAAGCATTTATTATTAATATCATTAATATATTTCTTCCTCCCATTTTACGAGATAAACATCGAGGACGAAAAAAAAGTCATCAAATTTGCTCCTCCATAACTTATGTGAAAATCGGCTGGCCAGTTATCATTTTGTAAATATTCAAATTAGCGAAATAGATAAATCTATAATTTAAAATATTTTTCAAGAATGTGAACCCAAACCCTCGCGTTTTTAAGAGTGTAAGATACGTTTATAATAATTAAATTATGAATGTTAAAAATATTGCAACCTTGCAAGACCTAGAATTAGTGTTGTTAAACGGCTCGTTTTGAGCCGATTTTTAAAAACGGCTAACTCAATATTTAATCCAGAAAAATATTACGCAAGCCTGAAGATTTTGATCGTAGAAGGAACAACGGTCTAGGCATATATTATCGAAATCTCGAGGCTTAGGTAATATTTTTCTGCCTAAAAAATAGAGTTAGCCGTTTTAAAAAATCGGCTCAAAACGAGCCGTTTAACAACACTACCTAGAATGATGAATAGCAAATAAGACCAAATATTTTATTCGCTTTAATTTGAGAACCATGATAATATATTATTAACTTCGATAGCTTAGATCAATTTACTCTAAAACCTGAGTCATATTTAAATTTCCATCAATAAATCTTTCACATAGAACCCATGATTAAAATGTTAGAACGTCAGAATATCTCTAAAGACTAATGATGAGTAAAAATTATAATGTTATCAGTCGATCTTTATATTAGCTTTCATAAATACCAATATAGAATTTTTTTAGTTTCTGCATCCAACCCTTAATAATATGAATTATCCATAAAATCAGGTGACCCCTTTCGAAATATTATGCTAGAAACTTATGATCCCCCGCACTCACCCTGAAGACTTGGAATGATGAGCATCAATGTAATCAATCGATCTCCTTTACAGCTTTACTCATTTCAATATAATATATATTACCAATGCCCACTGAAGAGATGAATATCAATGAAATCAATTGATCTTTTTACTTTCATTTGATACCCATGTTGACAAGATACCACATTAAAAACAATTCATTTGATTAACTTTAATTTGTTAAAATACTTTAATTTAAAAAAATTCTTAGCGGATTCTCATATATATGAAAAGCATATCAATAAAGAGTAAAAACGTATTATGCAAACACTCATCATTAATTTTCTTTAATTGTTTTATTTAGTGTTTGTTATTTTATGTTTTATATATGGTGATGTAATCAAAATTTCTATCTTTTTGCTGTTTTCTATTTTGATCATATTATTACCTTATACATGATGTTAAGTTATATAACTCATTATTAGAAGTTGGTAGGCATAGGGTTAGGAGAATTTATTGAATCATTTTCAAGATCGCAATATTTCAAAATGAATATATGAATTTTGGCCAGTCAATGCATGGCCAGACAATACTCACCTATCTATAATTTTTAAGCGCCTTTATATGTCTATTAAATAAAATTTTAAAGTCTAATTTTTTGTATGAATGATGCTAAGGGCATAAGGATAATATTTATATAAAATATCCGTAATCTAAGTAATTTTTTCACCAAACAAAGTGTAACATATTTTTCACGAAAGAGATACTAAAAACAGTTTATTTAAAATATTTTTTTAATGGATTGCTCTATTAATAAATAAACTTAGGTAAGATACATATCATAAATATACACATTTTGACCAATTTTGAGAGAAATTGGTTCAATAGATAAAAGTTAAAGGGTTTTGGCTAGTCTTCAAACATTTTATGGCACATTTTCCCTATCCCTTGAAATTCTCTTCAATATAATGACACTTATCTTTTTGTAGAATTAAAACTGGCATGCTTAATTGAACAGAATTAAAAAAAACCTAAAACCAAGGATTTATACTGAATTTCACATATATATTTTTTTAAATAAAAGTCTATTGCAAAGTAAAAATTTTGATTATCTAAGAATTTTTCCATTTAAATTTCTCAGAAAAAAAATATTAAATCACTCAGAAATTTTTGTTATTAAAGTATTTTATTTTTTCAAATTAAAAGTTAATCAAATGAATTGTCAGGCTATTATTACTATATGCTCTTACTGAGTACAATAAATTTATATCCTCACGTTTAGGTGATTGGTTGGGGAGGGGGATACAACTTATTAATATAATATCTTGATATGAGTAACAAATGAAAGCTAATAAAAAAATAAATGGATTTGATTAGGTGGAGTGAATTTTTTTAACATAATACTTATGGCTGTTGAACCGCGCGAAACCGCCAATAGATTTCTGCTAATTTTTTACTGAATTATGCCGTTCAGGTTGAGACCTGATGGAGAGCTGGTGAATTACATTTACGGTTAGCTTAGGGCTATGCAACAAATATAAGGGTCTGGCGTTTAAATTAGGTGATGAGAAATAGTATTTTTATACCAAACCCACCACAAAATCCAACAAAAAAAGAAAAAAAATAATATTATTCGAAAATGTGAAAAATATAAATTAAATACTTGAATAAATTTATTTGAAAACTGTGCATTCAATTATTAGAAAACTGCAAAACTAATAATTTAAAACTAATTTCAATTATACTACTGGGCAGTATCAATATGATATCCATATAAAAAAAATCTTTCAATAAAAGGAAGACTAAATTTTTTATGTTTAGCATTCTACCATTAATTGAGAGTATATCTTCTATTTCTGGGTGAGATACTATGAGCTACAATCTTTAACATTTTTTTACTGTTTCAGATCTAAAATGCCCATGTTATTTAAATCGAAGGTATTAGAATGTAATTAGTTTTACAAAAAAAATATATTTATTTCATTATTTTCGTTTGGATAATGGAATCTGAAAAGGAATAGCTGGAGTCATAAACGCTGTATGTAATCCCAAATTCTCTGCCTTCCTTGAACAGTATAATTATTTAATGTGGTATAGTTTTCAGGGTGAGATGAGCCCCAAGTGGTTCTAACAGCGTAGATAAAAAAAATGATAATATTTTATTGAGAATCTTTCAGAATAAGTATTATTTGTGGCATATCTGGCACACTTCATTCTTTACTAAATTTGTAAAGGAGATAGATGGTTTGCCAATAGACTGTGATACGCTTTACAAATTACAGGGTAAAGGTTTATATTTAATGCGAACAAGGAATAATTTTTGGTTTTATGATAATCACACTTAATTTTTGTTTAAAAGAGTAAAGTAATGTTGTACAGCTAAATCTGAGTCGATTTTTAAAAACGGCTAACTCAATATTATGGCCAGAATAATATTGCGTTGGTCTCGAGATTTCGCTAATAGATGTCCAAAACTTTGTGCCGTCTGCGGGAAAAATATTCAGGCTTACGTAATATTTTTCTGGATAAAATAATGAGTTAGCCGTTTTTAAAAAACAAGCCGTTTAACAACACTGAGAAAATGTAATCCATTTTTTTGATGGCAAATGATAAAAATGATATCGCGACAAAACTCTAATATATAAATTACACATCTCCGTTGCTGATGATAAACAACTTCAAAATAAATCTAGCATTAAACTATTGGTTTATCTACCCCAAATTTATAAGGTTAAAGATCGCCCAATAAATAAAATGCATACTTTTGGGTTTTATTAATTTTAAATATTTCCATGTGCAAAAAAATGGAAATCTCCCAGGATAATTTTTAAAAAAAACAAAAAATAAGGGTCAAAAAAGAGTGCGATGATAACATAATTGATTCGAAAATGATGTAATATTTATAGATTTCGGAGATTATAAATAAATAATACTATATTTTGTTATTATTATGTCCATGCATCGTAATTAGGGTGGCTACCCTTTTGATATATAGGTTGGGTTCGGTTCATGTTTCAAGAATAAAACATTTCGATAATTATCAGATATTTATATAGGGTATTCATAATATAGCTTCAAATAATTTTAATCCTCTTTCATATGATATCTAATATATATAATCTCCATAATCACATGATGATCGTTTTCGTATCTCCGTAATGTATTTAAAATCTAAGGAGACTATATAGTGTAATGTTAATTTTTTTTTTAAATTTTTTTTTGCCATCCCCGGGATTCGAACTAAATTTAATATTAATTATATATTTATATTAAAGTTTCACGCATGCACCAACTTGAATATAATAATATTTAAAATATTAATTATATAGATGTTGAAGGGTAATTATTTAGTTTGTATGTATGGTATTAAATATACTTTATTAATAAATTTTATATAAATATTAAAATTTAAGAGTAAAAGAGGTAAAATTGTTGCAATGTATACTGTGAGTATGTATTGGAAATATCAAAATTTAAAATGGTTTGTTTAAAATTTAAATTAGAATGAACATATTTTCAGAATGGTACTTTAATATGTATTCATGAATTTTATATAAATACCAGGAGCTCACCAGTAGAATCATAGGTAAATCAGAAATTTACTCTTCATTTGATTATAATTTTGAATTTAGACAGATTTAATTCTTATAAGCCCCTTACATCAGACCTATTATTCTGGATCAAATATATTTGGGTTTTCCTGGGCTTGGGAAATATTTTTCACCATTAATATGGACTTGCATATAGCTTGAGAAACATTTTTCATAATTATTATAGTCTAAGATTCCTGTAAATTTTTTAATTTTAAATATGGGCTAGAAATTGGCCTGAAAATTTCTTTTGAAGACATGACAAGGCCTGATCAAAAACCAAGGTCCATGCAACTTTCATATTCTGATTGTATTTTTAAATGCATTGTGACTTTTTATATATTTTATTTCAGTCCTCAACTATCAAAATTATTATGGTCTTTTGCGGGTTTGAGAAAACCAAGTGCGAGGACCTGGCTTGGGAATTTTTTAATATTAGGCATAGGTGTATTATTTAACACAGAATAATTATATGGCCCTCAGGTAAAACAGACATTGGCCCAAAATAAATTTTTTTGCAGGCCTGGGCTTGACCTGATTAAAAAACCAAGGCCCATGAAAATCTGAATTTTGATTGTATTTTTAAATTCATTAAGATTATTTAAATATTTTATTTCAGTTCTTAACTACCAAAATTATTATGATATTTCATTGGGCTTGGAAGAATTTTTCATAATTAATATGGCTTTGAACTTTACCTGGGAATTTTTTTTAATTTAAAATATTAGGTATAAGTAATCACTAATATTTAACAAATAATATTGGTATTATCAAGTAAATGCTTTAAATTTATTTTTACTCAAACCATAGCACTTAGTTTTAATGGATTATACCTGGCTTGAGGGGGTAGGAAGAATAAAAATTGGATATTATTTTCAAATAACAGGTAACATGCAAAAAAGTAAGAAGAAAATTTTCATTCCCAGTCATTTTTGACGGGCTATTTACTAGTTAAATATAAAAGGGTAAAATACATCATAAAGTTTACCCGATTTTTTAAATATTAGTTTATGTTTCTTTACAAAATTATGGTTACAACGTATGATTAAAATATCGTCTAATATTTCGTCCAATCTTGTTCTATATGGTAATGGAATATATTTCGATCCTGCCGCAAAACCTTTGAATTACTCATATTTTATATTAATTTTTCATATAAATGAAAAAATAAACAAAGATTTCCGACAAAGTTATCTAAAATTCACAGTGTGTGTGTACTCTCCAAGTGCTGGAATATATTTCTGATCAAATCTAATGGTTTAAAGATAGATTATGAATTCACGTAAATTCCACACCAAAAGGATATATATGAGATGATGATAATTTAAAAAAAATATATGTTATTAATTCTTTTACATTACACCATTTAATATCAATAATATTTAAACCTATAACAATCTATTTTATAGTTTTAGGCTTTTGTTATTAAAATGAAATAAAAATTTACTGATTATACTTTATGTAAAAAAAATTGTCACAAAAAAATATTAGAAATTTTCTATATATTTTTTGCAAGACCGTGTTCGGTCTGGCTGGCTTAAAAAAATGTAAACAAGAGCCCAGCTCAGATTATGTAAAATTTTAGGCTCAAGATCAAGGACTCAGGCCAGGATTCGAACCTACTTGCATGTCACTAGAATAGGATTTCGATTTAGATTCTCGAAGTATTTTTTTAAAGTTTAGGCTAGATACGAGCTTAGACAAATTTCTTTGAACTTTGGTTGAGGTATCTGGGATCGACCAAGAACAAAATCAATATTTGTAATTTTCAAATAGTGTATAATTTTAAACGTTTTAACTTATCCCAATCATATAAAAATTGGCATCAATGAAATAAAAATATGTTTTTTATTTTTAATATATAATGTTGAAACGTTAACCTTGATTTCTTTACCAAAATTTAAAGTTAATAAGAAAAATATCATATTACACAAATTCGATTCACATAACCTTATAACAAATTGTCAAGGCAAGTACATCTAAATGTAACCTTCAATGTTAAAATTTGATATAGATGTAAATATATCAAATTATACCATTTAAGGTTGGAAAAATTCCAATTATAACAAAATTTTAGAAAGGTATGTCGAGTTTTATTTCAATATAAAAAGGCTTAAATTTAATATTGGTTATATTAAACATTTTTTTTGATCACTAAATTTCAATCATATAATGTGCTCAAGTTTTCTAGTAACCCTTTATATTTATTAGATGCAGACTATTAATAACAATTTTTATAGGGCCTTATTATTTTGTTGACTTTTGCGACCAACTATGGATTGGGTTTCACCTATGGTAAGAAAAATAAATATTTTCATTGATATATTCATAAAAATTAATATAATTTCTTTTTCCTAAAAAGATTTAACGGAGATGTAGAATAAATTAAACTTTACTTAATCAATTTGTCCCAACATAATATTAGACTAGGTAAGCGAAGTTTTCTAAGTATAAAAAAATCTTATTATAAATATTTTACTTATAAATCAGTAGTTTTATTATTGTAACTTATTGAGAGTGTAAATAAAATTAATGATATGATTGTAGTTAAGAAAAATAAAAAATGTATGTTGTACTATAGTTCTACAGGGATCAATAACAAAATATTAGAGTACTTTATAAGACTTCTATATAAACAAAAAGGTTATTTTACAATTTTGAAATATTAGGTGTTCCCAGTGTTGGCCGTAAACTATTGCAAGACTGTTTATTGTCCGGTGGAAGAGATAATATATATTTAAATGAAGAAATACCCCAATCTAAACCTATATTATTCAAGCACAGTAAAACTAAACAAAATAAAATATTTTAAATATTATTTAAAATACAATTTTAAAATAATTGCCCTCGATCCGAAGCGCATATTATCAGATTTTACGAGATCTAATAAAAATCTGAAAATGATGATCAGTAAAAATAAGAAACACATGAATCAGTTGCTAGTGCTGCATAATTTAATATAATATAATATCATTATATAATATTTACTAATTATTTTTTTATATATTAAGAGATTCCTACGGACGTACAATTTTTTTCAGTCAGAAAACCAAGTAGGAAATCTGTGTGCAGTTTTGAAATGCTTTTTCATCTACCACCCTTATATGTGATAGGTAAATACATATTTTATGACTTAATCCCTATTGAAAGAAAGGTGTAAGAATTCCAACCACTCCTGTTATAGTTTCTACCAACAATTTGACGGTAGAATATGATAGGAAAGGACTAACCGTAGTTGTACAAAGAGTATTACCCGATATCGGAGGCTATAGAAGATTTAAATTTTATGTTAGAAATTTAGCGAATTCGAGAATTCTTAGTATAGTCTTTGAGGTTAATTAATTAGTATTAATATGTATGCTTAAAAATTAAATTGTGTTTCAAAATATCAACTTAAATATTTTTGTTAAATAGTTCAGATTGTGAATATAAACAACATTTTTGAATTTCTAAATTTAATTTCTTTAATTTTTCATAACTTTTCTATAAGTAATCAATAAATTAATGAAATGATAATAAATATTGTAATAGAAAGGATTAATAGTAGGCTGTTGATAATACTTTAAAAATCTATCAAAACACATCGAACTAAATCCAGAAGGTCTCGATACAGATAAGAATATATTAATAACATTTTATTAAACACTATGCATTATAAAAACAATCAATTTGCAATAAATAATTTTTCTTGTTTTATAATTATCTAACATTATTAACAAATACATTTTGATTCCTAGAAAAAAAATCACTTAAAAATGTGCTAGAATCTTGGACATGCTGGAATTTTATAGGTTTCATCATTGGTCAATATTACCGATTTAATTTAGAATACAATTATATTACACTTTTAATTTTAATATTATTTTATTTCATATATCATTATCATAGCATCTCTTATAGTAAATATACCACTTTATATATAATTCCATTTGATGGATGTTATATACATTTAACTTTAATCAAAATGTAAAATGACATTTTTAGTTAATAGAATCTAAAATGATAAAAATAATATAAAAAGTTAATGGAGAACCTAGATGTTAATAAGAGGAACAATTTTATTGTTTTAAAAAAAGTAATAAATAATTTAAACTAATAAAAAAAAATAACAATCTTAAAACTTTAAAGTAGAATAAGATAAAAGTTAAATAAGCGAATGATTTATATAATATCTCGAAGGTAAATCAATTATACCAACAAAATGAAACCAGTTTTTTGTCTGGAAAGTGCCAACAGATGCATGTCATGTCAGCAAAATTTCACTTACATACAAGTATTCTTTTTTTTAGAACACCTAAATTTCTTCATTAACGGTAAAAGATTTTATGTGAAATATAAAATTTCAAAAAATCTATAATCTAATTCTTTAAATCCCATTAAAACTTTGAATGCTTTTATGATGGGAGTCACAAATTGTTCCATCGTCAAGATACAAATATTTAAATCCAAATTAAATTTAGATTTCAGATTATGGACGAGATATCATGAATACCAAGGCAGAATAGTAGAGATCCAAGTGAGTCTCCCTGTTGAATGCGTTCATCAAAGTCTATTAAATTTGTTAATAGAGAGTAATGAAATTAATAAAGAAAAAATATTATTTTTTAAAAAAAAACCTATTACAGTATAATCAAAAACTTAACAAAATAAATTGAATAATTGATTTATGAATATTTATATGAAAAAGTTAAAGCTGAAAGAAAATATTAAGAATGATGTCTACCATAAAGTTTTAAAATAATCATAAGGAATTCTCGTAATAAAATTAATTTTGATGCCATAAGAATATTTACATGGAGGCGTGGATGTAAATTAAAATAAAATATATTCTATATAATAATCAAAACTAGGAAAAGTTATACCAGTTTAGATAAAAGCGAATTTATTTTGACATGATTCCTTTTTTTTAAAGCTTACCAATCTTTTCATAATGTCGGGTTTATTTAGATAATTATATGATTAGCTAAATATATAAAAAAAAAATTACTAGTCATACATATAAAGTTGTTGCTGAACTTTAAAATAACCAGCTGTCTACAAAAATTCCCAAATATTTTTCGGAAAACTTTCTACATATTTTTAAATAATAAACTTCTAAAAAAATGCCATAGGAAGTTTTTGTATTCATGTTTATTGATATAAAAAATATTAATTGAATTTACAAATCATTTAATTTTACATCTTAGAAATTGAAAAATTTTAATAGAATCCTCTATTATATATAATTACCATGATGTGTTTAGACACAATTTTCTTATATTATTACCATAATGTATTTAAACAGAATTTTCTATTATATATTATTAGAAAAAGTCATAATTTTATTTTATTTTTTATAAATTACATTTAATTATCATTTCAAACCAAAAAAAAACTCCTTATATATTTTATGACAATAAAAAAATAACCAATTATGTGAAATACAAATTGATATCAAAAAAAATGTAACGTTAAAATGATACAAAAAAATGTTAATATAAAATTTTCACCGAAAGGGATAATCAGATTATTTAACATTCCACCCTCCAAAAAAAATTGGGCTTATAATTTCCTTGAATAAGTTGAGTGGTAACGCTATTGACGTTCATGAGGTAATCTTCCAGATGTTTTGGTATTTGTTTGAGCCTGACTAGTCGAGAGCATTCCTTATAACTGGATTCATTGATTCTTTCATATTGCTCCTTTCTCTTATGTAGATAGAACCAATAGGATATCCGTCATTTTGCCTATCGATTGAAGATGATGTTAGTGAGTCCTTGTCCTTAATCGTGGCTTCAGGAACATCATTCAAGAATCTCATTTTAATCTGATCCAGATGTCTCCTGATTTTAGCACACCCCGTGTATATTTTGAATATCATATTACCTTCTTTGTCAGTGACCATGCACTTATGCCATTTGTTGTCTTTAAACGTTTTGTACCACACTTTGTCACCTATTCTTGCAGGTGATAATTTTCTCTAATGAGTTGTTGCTCATTTTTATTGGTTTTAGCAAATCCCAGGCAGTTCTTGTTGTATGCAGGAATAATCTCTTGCTAGGTGCAGCACCCGTTTCAGCATTAGGTGTGTTCCGATAGTAGAACAAAAACCTTTCTAGTGCGATCTTCTCGTATATTTTTTATTTTTCAGACTACTTTTCATGTGTGTTTTGAAGGTTCTAATCATCCTCGTCACCAGCCCATTGGATTGCTGGTGATATGATGACGTTCGAGTGTGCTTAATCTCATGGTCTTTGCAAAACTTTTCAAACAACTTGCTGGTAAAGTTGGTGCCGATTATATGCAACGATTTGTTCAGGTATCCCGAACAAGCTTATATTTCTCATCAGTTCGATGACAGTCTGTTCAGTCGTTATGGAATTCATCGATTTAATGATGGGGAACTTGTTGTATGCATCGACCATTTCGAACCATTATTTTTTCAGAAACGGTCCTGCGAAATCTAAATGCATTCTTTCAAAAGGTTTATTAAAGGCAGTCCAAGCATGTTGTATTTTTTTTGGATTATCTCCCCAAGCATTGCATGACTCGCAATTTCTAACGTCATTATCTATGTCGATGTTAATTCCAGGCCACCAGATGTAGTTTCTGGCAAAAAGTTTTGTCCTATGAGCCCCCAAATGTCCTCTATGCAACTCCTGCAGCATAAGTTTTCTCATGTTGAATGGTATGATCACTCTATGCTTATTTTCCATGAACCTGTAAGTTTTGTTTTGTATGACTTCATCTTTTCTTATTAACTGATGACGTCCATAATTTCTTTATCGTTCTAAGTCTCAGCAGATACTTTCCCGAACTTAATCGGTATGTCCAATAGCTCCTTGCATGGCTCGTCATCTTGCATCACGTGCATATCTTTGTTGTCAGCAGCCAAAGGAAATCTGGACAGACAGTCTGGTATTACGTTGAGCTTGTCGGACTGTGGATTATGTAGTCATAAGCCCCCATCGCAATATTCCATTTTTGGATCTCATTTACCTGGCAGTGTTATCTTTCAATCCTTTGGTGAAGATATAAATCAGAAACTTGTGATCTGTTATTATCGTGAACCTCGTTCCAATAAGATATTCTTGGAACCTCTTCATGGCAATAATTATTGCTAATGCTTCTCTTTCTATGTTTGTATAGTTGATCTCACCGTTACGTTGTACGCGTCATATCTGGTGTCGTAGACCCCCAGATTGTACACTTCAAGATACTGAAGATTATATTCTTTAAGGTCTGTGTTTAGGTCGTCGTCATCATCGATTACTTCGATGTTCATAGCATGGTTCGTATTTAAGTGACAATCACGATATTGTAATCAGAAGATCTGTTGTAGGTATTATTGTCATTTTTGTACTGGTTGGGCCTCGACGAATATTTCGGAAAACCATTAATATTTTGAGGGTTGTGTCTGTGCTGACCACGACGGGGATAGTTGGTTTAGTTCTCATCCCGTCGATCAGGGCTGATGATGGTCACAATGATAGTCGTGGCGATTGCCATGGACGTTGTACCCGCTATTGTTGTATCGATCGTCGTAGTTGCGATTGTCAAAACGGTTGCGGTTATAGTGACAATTATCGTAACTATGATCAAAACGATTGTCGTGGAAATTGCCGTGCCGTCCGTCGAATCGTTTGTAGCGGCCATTGTCGTAGCGTATCCGGTAACGTTTATCAAATCGTTTGTCGCGGCAATAGTCGCAACGTACATCGTAACGTTCATCGAAATGTTGTCCGTGGCGATTGTCATTGATGAAATGGTGTTGCTTGATAAGAGATTTACCATGTGCATGAGAGTCCTGAATTAGTTTTGTGGTTACATAGCTATTTTTGACTCTGCCCATGTGATTAACCTCTTGTACTTTAGGTGATTTATTCAAATTAATGGCTTCAACTTTCATCACGCCCTTGATGTCATTTGGCTCCGTGATGTCTTCCTCTAGACCTAGATTGTAAATGTCTTCTATAGTCATAGAGCTCCTGACCGCTCTCCTGACATCTTTGGAATTTGAAGCAACTCTTACTTTCTCAATATTGCGCTAACTGTAATTGAATTTGCATTCTTATGTGAGTCATGCTAGGCGTGTGACACAAGCCGATATCGTCTCATCCTTGTCTAGAGTGGCAGCATAAAATAATTAGAGTTTGGCGTCTCAGTCTTAGACGGATGTTGTAGCTTGAATTTACCAAGCAGAGCGATTGGATCCTGGAAGTCTGCCTCCGTGCAATTTGTTCCAATGTTATTGAATTCGTCATCTGGAAACTTTGGAGAAACAACGCGGCCTTTTCTCCGTTAGAGATCTTGCTGGTGTCGAAGAAATTCTGCAATTTCCCTATGTGAGCGCTGTCATCGCTACAATTTAAGGAAATCCAGCTTGACAAATTCAGTCATATGGAATTATTCAAAGCATCCATTGCTTTGGTTGTAATTTGGCCTCCATAACAAATTTGGATAAAATCCTCTATTTTATATTATTACCATGATGTATTTAGACAGAATTTTCTATTATATATTATTGGAATAAGTCATAATTTTCTTTTCTTTTATTTTTTATAAATTACATTTTATTAGCATTTCAAACCAAAATAAAACTCTCTTTATATCTTTTTATGACAATAAAAAAATAACCAATTATATGTGAAATACAAATTGATATTAAAAATAATGTAACGTTTAAAATGATATAAAAAAAATTTTAATATAAAATTTTCACCAAAAGGTATAATCAGATTATTTAACAGAAATATTACCAAATACTTATTTATATTAACAAAGTAATCTTCATAAATAATTATCCAAATCTCGTATATTTTTTTAAATAAAGTTTTTAGGTTTTCTCTTCTTTTTATATTATAATTGTTATTGCATATTATGATCGGTCAACTATAAATAAAGAGAATTATATGATTACATGCATATTTTATATTTCCCCAAATTATTTTATTGTACTTAAATTAAATACCTTATGTCATATAACATTAATATATCCAGTTATAGGCAGTGATCTTCCTCTAACTGATAGATTGTAACGGAATGTGCCTTAATAAATTAATTAACTCTTTGTCGTGGAAATTCTTAGCATTTTTATATAGATAATTTAAAATTTGCAGTTAATTTTGTATGTTCTCAAAACCTAGATAAGTTAGATTTTTTGTAATATTTTAAAATGCTTTAATTTTCTTTTGCTTATTGTATCAAAGATTTGAACTTATAGAAATCCTACCATTTATAACTTCCTACCTTCTTCTAACCCTCAAACTCCCCTCTAAATAAAACAAAAAAAGAAATATAAATTATACTTTCTCACCCTCCCCCGTAGAATTTGTGATTACATTAAATTTAGATAATAATTAAAAGTAAAACTTTCATGTTATAAAATAATATTCATTATTCTTACACATTTTATATACATATACATTCCAATTTCCAAAATATCAATATCAACTTATTTAATTTTTAATATTTTTTAATTAGAGATTAAAATTTTAAATTAATTTATGTTTCTACGGGTTTATGTACATTTTTTTTAAATAAAATCTAATATAAATATACAAAACCCAGTAATATCTTTATATTTTTATCTAATGGGGTGCTTTATACTAAAAATCCGGAACTTAATAGAGAACCGTTTAGCTCCCTGATTATGTACCTTAAATATATGTCATTATCGACAGTTGGAATATTCAAAATCAGAATCGAATCGTGTACATTTAATGACAGCTCATGTTTAGTTTAAAATTCTTATCATAAAAAGAGCTGTTAACTTTAAAAGAGGTATCTGAGTTATGATTCAAATATCTTCTTAACCAATTTTTAATGTATTATATTATGCATATGCAAATTAAATATATTGAAATATATTAACTAAAGTGATAATTAAAGTGATTTATAAATTTTTTAAATTTTATTTCAAAATGAATGTGATTTTAAAAAGAGTTAAAACAACTTTAGAATTTTATTTTTAAATTCATAAAAATAATCAATTTTTTAAAAAATTAAATTTTGGATTTGACCCATTATAAATATATTTATAATGGAAATGATCTCTTAAATGGTATAAAAATTAAGTATCCTTTTTCCTTTATATTATTCAATAATTAAGTTAGTTAAATAAGTATTAAAATTTTTATTGAAGATCTTACAATAAATCGCATAGATATTGGTTTTTTTATAATCTTTCTTTTGAAACTATTTTATTTTATAATAAATAGTATTTACTTTAATACCTAATTTTATAAAAACATAGCATAAAAATATATGATATATAAATTAATTAATAAAATAATATTAGAAATAATATAATATATTAATGAAAATATAATATGAAAAATTGGAAAACAAAAATAAATATATAAATATCTTGAAATTAATATTTAGACTATAGTTGGAAATCCTGCTGAAGAATTTGAAGGAGAAATAAATTATATTAATAGAAGAATACCAACTGCTCATGATATTAATAGTCATAGAAGAAGGAAACCAAAAAGTACAAGAACTCCTGAAACTTCAAAAACTACCAGAACACCCAAATCAACTACAACTCCCAAAACCACTAGAACTCCCAAATCAACTACAACTCCCAAAACCACTAGAACTCCCAAATCAACTACAACTCCCAAAACGACTAGAACTCCCAAATCAACTACAACTCCCAAAACGACTAGAACTCCCAAATCAACTACAAATCCGAAAACGACTAGAACGCCCAAATCAACTATAACTCCTAAAACGACTAGAACGCCCAAATCAACTACAACTCCTAAAACGACTAGAACTCCTAAATCAACCAGAACTCCTAGAACAACTAGAACTTCCCAAATTACTAGAACCTACATAATAACTAGAACCTCTAAAACAATTAGAACAACAAAAAGAATTAGAACTCCTACAACAACCCGAACTTTGAAAAAAACCAAATTCCCTAAAACAACTAGAACCCACAAAACAAGTAGACGCAGAAAAACTACTGTAAGCCAAAGAACTACTGAAAGCCAAAGAACTACACAAAGTCAAAGAACAACCCAAAGTCAAAGAACAACCCAAGGTCAACGAACCACTGAAAGCCAAAGGACTACCCAAAGTCATAGAACTACTCAAAGTCAACGAACAACTGAAAGCCAACGAACTACTCAAAGTCAACGAACTACTGAAAGCCAAAGAACCACCCAAAGTCAACGAACGACTGAAAGCCAAAGAACCACTGAAAGCCAAAGAACTACCCAAAGTCAAAGAACTATTGAAAGCCAACGAACTACTGAAAGCCAAAGAACCACCCAAAGTCAAAGAACGACTGAAAGCCAAAGAACCACTGAAAGCCAAAGAACTACCCAAAGTCAAAGAACTACTGAAAGTCAAAGAACCACCCAAAGTCAAAGAACGACTGAAAGCCAAAGAACCACTGAAAGCCAAAGAACCACCCAAAGTCAACGAACGACTGAAAGTCAAAGAACTACTGAAAGCCAAAGAACTACTCAAAGTCAAAGAACAACTGAGAGCCAAAGAACTACTGAAAGCCAAAGAACCACCCAAAGTCAACGAACGACTGAAAGCCAAAGAACCACTGAAAGCCAAAGAACTACCCAAAGTCAAAGAACTACTGAAAGCCAAAGAACTACTGAAAGTCAAAGAACCACCCAAAGTCAAAGAACGACTGAAAGCCAAAGAACCACTGAAAGCCAAAGAACCACCCAAAGTCAACGAACGACTGAAAGTCAAAGAACTACTGAAAGTCAACGAACGACTGAAAGCCAAAGAACCACTGAAAGCCAAAGAACTACCCAAAGTCAAAGAACTACTGAAAGCCAACGAACTACTGAAAGCCAAAGAACCACCCAAAGTCAAAGAACCACTGAAAGCCAAAGAACTACCCAAAGTCAAAGAACTACTGAAAGCCAAAGAACCACCCAAAGTCAAAGAACTACTGAAAGCCAAAGAACTACTGAAAGTCAAAGAACCACCCAAAGTCAAAGAACGACTGAAAGCCAAAGAACCACTGAAAGCCAAAGAACCACCCAAAGTCAAAGAACTACTGAAAGTCAACGAACGACTGAAAGCCAAAGAACCACTGAAAGCCAAAGAACTACCCAAAGTCAAAGAACTACTGAAAGCCAACGAACTACTGAAAGCCAAAGAACCACCCAAAGTCAAAGAACCACTGAAAGTCAAAGAACTACCCAAAGTCAAAGAACTACTGAAAGCCAAAGAACCACCCAAAGTCAACGAACTACTGAAAGCCAACGAACTACTGAAAGCCAAAGAACCACCCAAAGTCAAAGAACGACTGAAAGCCAAAGAACCACTGAAAGCCAAAGAACTACGCAAAGTCAAAGAACTACTGAAAGTCAAAGAACCACCCAAAGTCAAAGAACTACTGAAAGTCAAAGAACCACCCAAAGTCAAAGAACGACTGAAAGCCAAAGAACCACTGAAAGCCAAAGAACCACCCAAAGTCAACGAACGACTGAAAGTCAAAGAACTACTGAAAGCCAAAGAACTACCCAAAGTCAAAGAACTACTCAAAGTCAAAGAACAACTGAGAGCCAAAGAACTACTGAAAGCCAAAGAACCACCCAAAGTCAACGAACGACTGAAAGCCAAAGAACCACTGAAAGCCAAAGAACTACCCAAAGTCAAAGAACTACTGAAAGCCAAAGAACCACCCAAAGTCAACGAACGACTGAAAGCCAAAGAACCACTGAAAGCCAAAGAACTACCCAAAGTCAAAGAACTACTGAAAGCCAACGAACTACTGAAAGCCAAAGAACCACCCAAAGTCAAAGAACGACTGAAAGCCAAAGAACTACCCAAAGTCAAAGAACTACTGAAAGCCAAAGAACCACCCAAAGTCAAAGAACGACTGAAAGCCAAAGAACCACCCAAAGTCAACGAACAACTGAAAGCCAAAGAACCACTGAAAGTCAAAGAACTACTGAAAGTCAAAGAACCACCCAAAGTCAACGAACGACTGAAAGCCAAAGAACCACTGAAAGTCAACGAACTACTGAAAGCCAAAGGACTACCCAAAGCCAACGAACGACTGAAAGCCAAAGGACCACTGAAAGCCAAAGAACTACCCAAAGTCAAAGAACTACTGAAAGCCAAAGAACAACTGAAAGCCAAAGAACCACCCAAAGTCAACGAACTACTGAAAGTCAAAGAACCACCCAAAGTCAAAGAACGACTGAAAGCCAAAGAACCACTGAAAGCCAAAGGACCACTGAAAGCCAAAGAACTACCCAAAGTCAAAGAACTACTGAAAGCCAAAGAACAACTGAAAGCCAAAGAACCACCCAAAGTCAACGAACTACTGAAAGCCAAAGAACCACTGAAAGCCAAAGAACTACCCAAAGTCAAAGAACTACTGAAAGCCAAAGAACCACTGAAAGCCAAAGAACCACTGAAAGCCAAAGAACCACTGAAAGCCAAAGAACTACCCAAAGTCAACGAACTACTGAAAGCCAAAGGACTACCCAAAGCCAACGAACGACTGAAAGCCAAAGGACCACTGCAAGCCAAAGAACTACCCAAAGTCAAAGAACTACTGAAAGTCAAAGAACAACTGAAAGCCAAAGAACTACTGAAAGCCAAAGAACCACCCAAAGTCAACGAACGACTGAAAGCCAAAGAACCACTGAAAGTCAACGAACTACTGAAAGCCAAAGGACTACCCAAAGCCAACGAACGACTGAAAGCCAAAGGACCACTGAAAGCCAAAGAACTACCCAAAGTCAAAGAACTACTGAAAGCCAAAGAACAACTGAAAGCCAAAGAACCACCCAAAGTCAACGAACTACTGAAAGTCAAAGAACCACCCAAAGTCAAAGAACGACTGAAAGCCAAAGAACCACTGAAAGCCAAAGGACCACTGAAAGCCAAAGAACTACCCAAAGTCAAAGAACTACTGAAAGCCAAAGAACAACTGAAAGCCAAAGAACCACCCAAAGTCAACGAACTACTGAAAGCCAAAGAACGACTGAAAGCCAAAGAACCACCCAAAGTCAAAGAACGACTGAAAGCCAAAGAACCACTGAAAGCCAAAGAACTACCCAAAGCCAACGAACGACTGAAAGCCAAAGGACCACTGAAAGCCAAAGAACTACCCAAAGTCAAAGAACTACTGAAAGTCAAAGAACAACTGAAAGCCAAAGAACTACTGAAAGCCAAAGAACCACCCAAAGTCAACGAACGACTGAAAGCCAAAGAACCACTGAAAGTCAACGAACTACTGAAAGCCAAAGGACTACCCAAAGCCAACGAACGACTGAAAGCCAAAGGACCACTGAAAGCCAAAGAACTACCCAAAGTCAAAGAACTACTGAAAGCCAAAGAACAACTGAAAGCCAAAGAACCACCCAAAGTCAACGAACTACTGAAAGTCAAAGAACCACCCAAAGTCAAAGAACGACTGAAAGCCAAAGAACCACTGAAAGCCAAAGGACCACTGAAAGCCAAAGAACTACCCAAAGTCAAAGAACTACTGAAAGCCAAAGAACAACTGAAAGCCAAAGAACCACCCAAAGTCAACGAACTACTGAAAGCCAAAGAACGACTGAAAGCCAAAGAACCACCCAAAGTCAAAGAACGACTGAAAGCCAAAGAACCACTGAAAGCCAAAGAACTACCCAAAGTCAACGAACTACTGAAAGCCAAAGGACTACCCAAAGCCAACGAACGACTGAAAGCCAAAGGACCACAGAAAGCCAAAGAACTACACAAAGTCAAAGAACTACTGAAAGTCAAAGAACAACTGAAAGTCAAAGAACAACTGAAAGCCAAAGAACTACTGAAAGCCAAAGAACCACCCAAAGTCAACGAACGACTGAAAGCCAAAGAACTACTGAGAGCCAGAGAACCACTGAAAGTCAAAGAACAACTGAGAGCCAAAGAACAACCCAAAGTCAACGAACGACTGAAAGCCAAAGAACCACTGAAAGTCAAAGAACTACCCAAAGTCAAAGAACAACTGAGAGCCAAAGAACTACTGAAAGCCAAAGAACCACCCAAAGTCAACGAACTACTGAAAGCCAAAGAACCACTGAAAGCCAAAGAACCACTGAAAGTCAAAGAACTACTGAAAGTCAAAGAACCACCCAAAGTCAACGAACGACTGAAAGCCAAAGAACCACTGAAAGTCAACGAACTACTGAAAGCCAAAGGACTACCCAAAGCCAACGAACGACTGAAAGCCAAAGGACCACTGAAAGCCAAAGAACTACCCAAAGTCAAAGAACTACTGAAAGCCAAAGAACAACTGAAAGCCAAAGAACCACCCAAAGTCAACGAACTACTGAAAGTCAAAGAACCACCCAAAGTCAAAGAACGACTGAAAGCCAAAGAACCACTGAAAGCCAAAGGACCACTGAAAGCCAAAGAACTACCCAAAGTCAAAGAACTACTGAAAGCCAAAGAACAACTGAAAGCCAAAGAACCACCCAAAGTCAACGAACTACTGAAAGCCAAAGAACCACTGAAAGCCAAAGAACTACCCAAAGTCAAAGAACTACTGAAAGCCAAAGAACCACTGAAAGCCAAAGAACCACTGAAAGCCAAAGAACCACTGAAAGCCAAAGAACTACCCAAAGTCAACGAACTACTGAAAGCCAAAGGACTACCCAAAGCCAACGAACGACTGAAAGCCAAAGGACCACTGCAAGCCAAAGAACTACCCAAAGTCAAAGAACTACTGAAAGTCAAAGAACAACTGAAAGCCAAAGAACTACTGAAAGCCAAAGAACCACCCAAAGTCAACGAACGACTGAAAGCCAAAGAACCACTGAAAGTCAACGAACTACTGAAAGCCAAAGGACTACCCAAAGCCAACGAACGACTGAAAGCCAAAGGACCACTGAAAGCCAAAGAACTACCCAAAGTCAAAGAACTACTGAAAGCCAAAGAACAACTGAAAGCCAAAGAACCACCCAAAGTCAACGAACTACTGAAAGTCAAAGAACCACCCAAAGTCAAAGAACGACTGAAAGCCAAAGAACCACTGAAAGCCAAAGGACCACTGAAAGCCAAAGAACTACCCAAAGTCAAAGAACTACTGAAAGCCAAAGAACAACTGAAAGCCAAAGAACCACCCAAAGTCAACGAACTACTGAAAGCCAAAGAACGACTGAAAGCCAAAGAACCACCCAAAGTCAAAGAACGACTGAAAGCCAAAGAACCACTGAAAGCCAAAGAACTACCCAAAGCCAACGAACGACTGAAAGCCAAAGGACCACTGAAAGCCAAAGAACTACCCAAAGTCAAAGAACTACTGAAAGTCAAAGAACAACTGAAAGCCAAAGAACTACTGAAAGCCAAAGAACCACCCAAAGTCAACGAACGACTGAAAGCCAAAGAACCACTGAAAGTCAACGAACTACTGAAAGCCAAAGGACTACCCAAAGCCAACGAACGACTGAAAGCCAAAGGACCACTGAAAGCCAAAGAACTACCCAAAGTCAAAGAACTACTGAAAGCCAAAGAACAACTGAAAGCCAAAGAACCACCCAAAGTCAACGAACTACTGAAAGTCAAAGAACCACCCAAAGTCAAAGAACGACTGAAAGCCAAAGAACCACTGAAAGCCAAAGGACCACTGAAAGCCAAAGAACTACCCAAAGTCAAAGAACTACTGAAAGCCAAAGAACAACTGAAAGCCAAAGAACCACCCAAAGTCAACGAACTACTGAAAGCCAAAGAACGACTGAAAGCCAAAGAACCACCCAAAGTCAAAGAACGACTGAAAGCCAAAGAACCACTGAAAGCCAAAGAACTACCCAAAGTCAACGAACTACTGAAAGCCAAAGGACTACCCAAAGCCAACGAACGACTGAAAGCCAAAGGACCACAGAAAGCCAAAGAACTACACAAAGTCAAAGAACTACTGAAAGTCAAAGAACAACTGAAAGTCAAAGAACAACTGAAAGCCAAAGAACTACTGAAAGCCAAAGAACCACCCAAAGTCAACGAACGACTGAAAGCCAAAGAACTACTGAGAGCCAGAGAACCACTGAAAGTCAAAGAACAACTGAGAGCCAAAGAACAACCCAAAGTCAACGAACGACTGAAAGCCAAAGAACCACTGAAAGTCAAAGAACTACCCAAAGTCAAAGAACAACTGAGAGCCAAAGAACTACTGAAAGCCAAAGAACCACCCAAAGTCAACGAACTACTGAAAGCCAAAGAACCACTGAAAGCCAAAGAACTACCCAAAGTCAAAGAACTACTGAAAGCCAAAGAACTACTGAAAGTCAAAGAACAACCCAAAGTCAACGGACCACTGAAAGTCAACGAACAACTGAAAGTCAAAGAACCACACAAAGTCAAAGAACTACTGAAAGCCAACGAACTACTGAGAGCCAAAGAACAACCCAAAGTCAACGAACTACTGAGAGCCAAAGAACTACTGAAAGCCAAAGGACCACCCAAAGTCAACGAACTACTGAAAGCCAACGAACGACTGAAAGCCAACGAACGACTGAAAGCCAAAGAACTACTGAAAGCCAAAGGACCACCCAAAGTCAACGAACGACAGAAAGCCAAAGAACTACTGAAAGCCAACGAACAACTGAGAGCCAAAGAACCACTCAAAGTCAAAGAACTACTGAAAGCCAACGAACTACTGAGAGCCAAAGAACAACCCAAAGTCAACGAACTACTGAAAGCCAACGAACGACTGAAAGCCAAAGAACTACTGAAAGCCAAAGGACCACCCAAAGTCAACGAACGACAGAAAGCCAAAGAACTACTGAAAGCCAAAGAACTACTGAAAGCCAAAGAACTACTGAAAGCCAAAGAACTACTGAAAGCCAAAGAACTACTGAAAGCCAAAGAACTACTGAAAGCCAAAGAACCACCCAAAGTCAACGAACCACTGAAAGCCAAAGAACCACTGAAAGTCAAAGAACTACTGAAAGCCAAAGAACTACTGAAAGCCAAAGAACTACCCAAAGTCAAAGAACTACTGAAAGTCAACGAACGACAGAAAGTCAACGAACGACAGAAAGCCAAAGAACTACTGAAAGCCAAAGAACCACTGAAAGCCAAAGAACCACTGAAAGCCAAAGAACTACCCAAAGTCAAAGAACTACTGAAAGCCAAAGAACTACCCAAAGTCAAAGAACAACTGAAAGCCAAAGAACTACTGAAAGCCAACGAACTACTGAAAGCCAACGAACTACTGAAAGCCAACGAACTACTGAAAGCCAACGAACTACTGAGAGCCAGAGAACCACTGCAAGTCAAAGAACTACCCAAAGTCAAAGAACTACTGAAAGTCAACGAACTACTGAAAGCCAGAGAACTACCCAAACTCAAAGACCTACTGAAATCCAAAATACTACGCAAAGTCAACGAACTACTGAAAGTCAAAGAACCACCCAAAGTCAAAGAACTACCCAAAGTCAAAGAACGACTGAAAGCCAAAGAACAACGGAAAGTCAACGAACTACTGAAAGCCAGAGAACTACCCAAAGTCCAAGACCTACTGAAATCCAAAATAATACGCAAAGTCAACGAACGACTGAAAGCCAAAGAACTACACAAAGTCAACGAACTACACAAAGTCAACGAACTACACAAAGTCAAAGAACTACTGTAAGCCCAACAACTCTCACCACTACCAAACCTACGACTACCATATCAAGACCTGCATTCGAATGAAACCGGAAACTATAGAATAACTAACACCGAAACTATTACCACATATATATTTATCATAATATTTATAAATTATTAGATTATTTAATTTTATTAACTTAATATCATAAATATAATTTATTTCATCAAATTTTAGATTCCATATATAAATAGTTAGTATAGCATTATAATTTTAATAACAATGATTATAAATAATATATATTTATTTGGACTAATAAAACTTTATTATAACAATATTTTCATATGAATTAAAAACCTTTTATAATATATTAGATAATATAATATAATATACATTGGCGTAAGCAGCGGGAGGGGGGGGGGCAAATCCCCCCCCCCTCCAAGCCAAAAAATGCAGATGCCGGATATATTTTTCTTAAATATTATTGTTTATATTAATTTATATTTGTTAATATTTATTCGTATCTCATATTAAATATATATTTAATTATATTTATTATCACATTTATCTACTAAGTTATTTTATCAGATTTCGATTTCAATTTTTCCGGCGTAATATTTACTTATTATTTTCAAATTTTTAGTGGCGTAATATTTATCTACCATTTTCAAATTTCTATTCTAAAACTTCTTGTCCAACAGGGAAAAAGAAATTGCAACCTTGTCCAACGAGATAGAGTCTCTGCCATCAAGTAGTAACAGGTTTTAAAGAGTTAGAAGAGCCGATTATTAATGCTATTTCTGAAATATCACAATAGCTTGAAAGAAATATTTCCTCAGAAGCAAAAAAATTATTGGAAACAATACTTATTACAAATTTTTTTTCTTATTGGAATGTATTATTTAATTATAGTACAACTATTTTATGTAATACTTTTCAAAAACATGACATTGACTTGATTAAGAAGATAAGAATAGCGGAGAGCATTTTATCAGAACTCAAGGAAATTAGGGCTTATGTTGATGAAGAATTTCATATTTTATATTTTATTGTTGAGTCAAAGCAGAACGTGTTTAATATTTGTCTCCCTCGACTTGTAGCAAGGCAAGCTCATCGTTAAAACATTAATATAGGATCAGTAGAAGAGTATATCTTAAATACAGATACATTTATAACCCAAATAAATGAATTTTTAATTCATCATGCAGCACTTACTAATCTGCAAATATTACTTTCACAAAAGCCTTCCCAACCTTTTATAGATGGTGATAGAAAAAAAATATTTGTTAGATTTTTATTATGAAGATGTTAAAGTATCTTATGATGCCTTACTAGCTGAATAACTATGTTTTTAACTATAGTTAATATAGTCCCAAAAAATGCTATGAATGCTCTGCATTATTTCAAACACATTTTAGATTAAATTCCCAATGGCCCGGCTTTTTTTAAAAATTTTTTTAGGCCAGACTCGGCTTTTTTTAAAAAAATTTTAGGCCAGGCCCGGCTTTTTTTAAAATAAAATTTTCAGGCCCGGTCAGGATTTTTTAAAAATAAATTATATTTATTTTTGATTTTCATATCTAATAATAACGATTTCAAATATAGGCTGTTTTAAAAAATACAGCCCGGATTGGGTGTTTTTTTTAAATAATTCAGGCCTGGCTTGGGTGTTTTTTTTTAAAAATTTTGGGCCCGGCCTGGGTATATATAAAAAGGATCATTCATAGGCATTTGACAACAAGCAAGGGAGATAATTGATAAATTAGCTCAATCACAACGAAGATTGGATTTTACATTGTAAATATATAACATACAAAATGCAATTATTCCAGAAACATTTTGTGTGAAGGCTCATAAAATTCAAATTTCTATTTTGGGTCATTTAAGTGATTCTTTACATATAATTTTTTTATAATTTACATTAATTTAAAATTGTGTATTAGAAATAGTTATTAGTCCTAATAAATTTATGCTTGATATTTTTAAAAAACAATAATATTTCTTAAAAAATTTTATTATCCCCCCCAGACCAAATTCCTGGTACGCGCCTGATAATATATATATATATATAACAAAACTAAAATGCTAGAGTTTATATGGCCAATCCCTTAATATTAAATTAGATGTACAAAAAATAAGTCACAATGTTTCTCATTACAATAACATACGTATGCGGCTTTTCGATAACTTTTTCCTTTTCGATCATCTATATTTACTTTTGCGTGTGCATTTAATGAAAAACATTGAGAAATTACATTATTTATTATTATTTTCTTATATATATATTGAATAAACTTTAATAAACTCTCGCAAGCAAAATACATATTTCTAATTCCATCCTCCATGCAATACAATGTTTTATTGTATTCCATAATAAGGAGCATTACTAATTATATATTATGAATATCTATTTTATCCCCTTCCCTCTATGTAATGTAATATTGTATTGTATTCCATAATAAGGAATTACCATTACTAATTACAATTATAAATATCAATATCCCCCCCCCCTCCTTCCCCCATGTAATATTAAATTTTTATTCAATTGTAGCTTTTTGATTAACATATTTACTTTTGCCTTTGGACATTGTGATTTAAATACTTTATTTATTATTATTTTCTTATATACATGAATAAACTTTAATAAACTCTCATATGCAAATACCTGCTTCTAATTCCATCACAATCTATAACAATAATGGTTTGCCAAAGAAACCGTGGTAGAACTTATAAAGCTTGCCTTGATTATATAAATTATATTTTTAGCACAATTATATATATTTTTTTTTAACAGAGTTATTAAAGTATCGCGCCATTTAAAAATTTGTATTATAAACTAAAACCATCTCTTGTAAATTATTTAAAATGATTATTGAAGTCGATGTAAGTGAGTCAGACAATCAAAATATTATAAATGGAAGGTACACTGGGAAAAGGTGAAATTCTTAAAATAATACGAATTTTCATATTCCAAAATAAAATATTCAAATTAATGTTAAAACAAAAGGAAAGGAAGTGGCTACAAATTTGTATGTTTAAAATGTAGAAAAATATACTCCTAAATTAAGCAGATATTTATTAACTCCTGACAATCCTAGATGAAATTCTGTTTATAATGTAATAAAATTAATATCATTTTTTCTGGATGAAAGAAGATTGGAAATGGATTTCCTACGTTCTGTCAAATGCTTTAGTCAATTTAGTCATTACAAAAAAATGACTATACTTCAAATATTATAAAAAAAAAAGAATCTTGGGCTTAAAAATAGGAATATATATCTTCCAACTGATTATGTCGTAGTTTGCACTGAAGTCTAAGTAATGAAACCTTACGAGGTGAGATTCGCAAATCATACAAAAAAAAATTGTGTACAAATAAAATATTAAACTTCAATCTAACCATGATTTAAACATGGAGTATTCTTGGACCTTTTTTGATAATCTTTATGATAATCTTATTTGTAATATTATAAAAAATTTAGACATAATATTGCAAATTTTTTACATAATAAAATTTAATATACATTTATTTGTAAAATACGAATATAATTAAGCCAGTTATTTATCTGGTTTAAGGATTTTCCCTCTTAATTTAGTTTTTTTATCAGCCTTCCTTTCTTATCTTCAATGCGAAGAGGTGATGAGCAAGCTTGTGAGGGGTAGAGTTAGTCTATTTGAAACTCTATGTGACTTATAGAAGGAAAATTTAGGAAGTTTATTTCTCCCACGGTCTTCGACACAAAGAAATTTTCTTAATCCCCTTGTGTAACTTTGGGTGAAAAATTCCGATCTGGCTTATATTTCAATCCTGCCGAAAAACTATTCATATTCCAGGTATATATTTATTTTTCATGTAAAATAAAAAAAATAGACAAATGTCTCTGGCAAAATTGTCAGTTTATGTCTCTCCGCATGCTCAAATATATTTCAGATCAATGGCTCAAATTTAAAATTCGCTTTCAATAAATTTTTAAAAATCGAAAGATTGCGAATCGAATTCCGTGTCCCTATACGGCATAAAGAAATAAGATGATAATGATAAAAATATATATATTGTGTATCCTCTTAAATTACATCATTTAATATTTATAAAATTAACATTTATAACAATCTGTTTTAATTTAAGCTCCTTTAATTTATTTTAAAGAGGTTTGTTTCTGTTTAGATTCTTTAAATAATATTAAAAATTACATAGGTTCAGTTCGATTTTCGAGGTTGAATTTGGTGTGTCAATGCCATGGAGCATCCTCACACATTATTTTCAAAGTAATCCCTTTGCGAAAAAATTAGCAGTAGAAATTTAAGTCAATTTATGTCATACAGAGAAATATTACTATTAAAAGAAATTGTTTATGCTCTAAATAAGGTTTCGGAAAGGAAATGGGCAGAGTTCTGCAGATTAAAATATTTTAAACTCAAGTTAAGCCTAAAGTTTTTATTATTTCAAATTTTATTATTTCAAATCCAATCTCGGCCATGAAATATTTATTTATTTAGACCCGCCCCAGCATAGCTTAGTCAGGTTTTTTTTTTATTTTAGACTTTTGTAATTGTAATGAAGTAAAAATTTAATAACAATGCAAATCAAATTTACTTATTTCGATTTAAAATCATTATCATTATCAGGCAAATGAAGAAAATTTGAATTTTTTATTACATTTTTACCAGCCCGAGTTCGGTCCGGCTGGTTTAAAAAAAAATGTAGGCTCTAATTATTTTGTAAAATTTTAGATCCATGATCGTCAACTTAGCCGGAATTTGAACCTATTTGCATGTCTCTAAAAATTAGGCTTAGATTAAATACGTCTTCAGAGAAAATTCTTCAAACTCGGCTGGAGTATACTGAATTGACCAAGAACCTTTAATCGATATATGTAATTTTCTAATAGCATATAATTTTTAAAAATTTTAACTTATTCAAATCATTTAAGTTGGTACCAATTAAAATAATGTTTCTACTTTTAATAAATAATGTTGAAACGTTAACCTTGATATCTTTACCAAATTAAAATTATTAAATAAAAAAAAATAACCCTACAAGAAAACATCATATTACACAAATTCGTTACAACATAACCATATACCAAATTGGCAAGGCTAATCCATCTAATAAAACTTTCAATGTTAAAATTAGATATTGATATTTACATGAAAATATGACAAATTTCTATATGCCATTTAAGGTTGGAAAAATTCCAAATATAACAAAATTTTGGAAAAGTGTAGAATTTTAGTAAAGTATAAAAACGCTTCAAATTAATATTGGTTACATTAAAAAAAAATTTGATCGTTAAATTTCAATTATATAATGCATTCAAGTTTCCTAGTAAATTCATATTTATTTGATGTGTACTACCAATAAAAATTTTTAACTTAGGGCCTTATTATATTGTTGACCTTTGTGACCAACTATGGACTGGGTTTCATCGATGGTAAGAAAAATAAAGATTTTCATTGATATATTAATAAAAACTAAATTTATTTTATTTTATAACAAAAATGATTTGGAGATGTAAAATAAAATAAACTTTACTTTATCAATTTATTTTTCCTACCGCAACATAATATTAGATTTGGTAAACTAAGTTTTATAAGTACAAATAAAATCTGATTATAAATATTTTAGCTAGAAATGTAATTTTATTATTGTAACTTATTGAGTGTGTGTAAGCAATTTGATGATATAATGCTAGTTAAGAAAAATATAGAGATCTACAGGGACCAATAACTAAATATTAGAGTATATTATTTTAGGTAAAAAAAATAGTTATTTTACAATTTTGAAATAAAAGGTGTTCCCATTGTTGGTCGTAAACTATTACAAGACTGTTTATTGTCTGGCGGAAGAGATAATATATATTTAAATGAAGAAATAGCCCAATCTACACCTAGAATATTTATGCACAGTAAAATCACACAAAATAAAATATTTTATATTATTTGATTAACATTATTTAAAATATTTGCCCCTCTCATCTGATCCAAAACTCATATTATCAAATTTTAGGAGATCTAACAAAAATAAGAAATCTTTTGGATCAGTTGCTGGCGCTTCATGATTTAATATTATATCATTATGTAAAATTTATTAATTAATATATATTAAGAGCTTCCTACGGATGTACAATTTTTTTCCGTAAGAAAGCCTACTACGAAATCTGTGTGCAGTTTTGAAATGCTTTTTCATCTACCACCCTTATATGTGATAGGTAAATACATATTTTATAACTTTATTCATATTGTTAATAAAGGTGTAAAAATTCCAAACACTAATCTTATAGTTTCTACCGACAATTTGATTGAACAATATGATAGGGGTGGTCTGACCATAGCTATACGGAGAGAATTACCCGATATCGGAATCTATAGAAGATTTAGATTTTATGTTAGAAATTATGCAATCTCGGCAATTCTTAATATAGCTTTTGAGGTTGTTTATTTTGCTTTAATATTTATATTTAAAAATATAACTATGTTTCAGAATATGAACTTAAATATTTATATTAATTAGGTGAATATAAATAAAAATTTTGAATTCCTAAATTAAATTCTAATTATAAACTTAAGCAAAAATATTAATATGCAAGTTAACCCCTTATATAATACGTTTTAATTTTTTTTCAACTTTTATATTAGTAATTGGTAAATTAATGGAGCGATAAAAATTATTGTAATAGAAAGGATTAGTAAATAGTAGAGTTTTTAACGATACTTTTAAAATCTATCGAAACTTATTAATACAAAACCAGGTTTCCCGAAGATACAATAAATAGTATAACTATTAATTAAACTCTATCAAAAGTTGGGAATTAATTCTAGGGAAATAATTCCATAATTACAATGCCTTCTTTGTAATTAGTACCTGTAATTTATTCCACTTTTTTAAAAAAAGGGAGTTAAAAATTATAATTAATTATGTAATTAGGAATTAGGAATTAGTTAAAATTTATAATTCCTTTCTTATTTAATTGATTTTTATATTTATTCATCTTTTTGATCCAAACGGAGTCATAATGAGTTCCCCTGACGATAATTCCTGCTCTTCTAATATGATCTTACCTTCAGAAGAAGATAAATCTAAATTGTCATCAATCCAATTTTTATGTTAAAGAAAAATACATAAAATACAAAATTGTGGTAGATAATCACAGTGGAAAAGAATTTTTATTACTGGAGCTAGTTCCAATATTATTTTTTTATTAAAATTGCAGGACTCTTCCCAAGGTTTATTGTGGACCCATTTTAAAGACAAAGAATTTAATAAAAGATTTTTTATTAGAATTTGATTTTAGCGCAAACTTTAACTATCTTCACTCATCTAAACAAGTTATTTTAAATTATTAATAATATTTGAAGACGAAACGCATCTAACTATAAAAGTTCGGAAGTTACGACAATCATGATAAATTATTTTATATTTGATAGTTATACTTCTACCTCAAATTCAATAAATGATATTAAAATTGAGGTGGGTATTTATCTAAAGGATGATAGAGGTTATGTTAATATGTTAGAAAGTTTTCCAACAATTTAAAAAAATGTTTTGAAATTGAGCACATTGATGTCTTCATCGGCGTCTGTATAAATACTATTTAGCTTTGCAAATTTGCCAAATAAAACTTATTTAAATAACAAACGAAGTGATATCTTAAAATATTTTTCATCTGGTAACATATAATTTGTTCGCATTTCTTAACGTAATAATAAAATGTTTATAATAATTTATATGCAAATGTCTTATGATATTGTATTTTACATTGAAAGAGAAAAACCTTTTTATTTTTCAAAAATAAAAAAAATTGTAATATAATAAAAATATTATTATAATTATATTATATGCAATGGTTGCACAAATTTTTAAAAATTTATATTCGAATAAAAATACAAATACACTTCAAAAAAATTATTTGAGTATAAATACAAATACTTTAAATACTTTTTTGCAAGGTTTATATAGCATCACTTTTTTGCTTATATAATTTTCTTATTAACCATTTTATAAATCTCTAAAAATTATATAAATAATATCATCACCAGGCTAATCAGAATTAAGAATAAAAAAATTAAGACGAACAATGACAGAGCCTATTTTTGTTTTACTTATATACTCTAATTAGCTTATCATCAAACATTAAAATATTTTGTGATATGAAAAATGTTCAGAGGTAAGCAATTTAGAATAAAATTTAAAAAAACTTACAGGTAAAGTCAAACTTTTATTATAGAAGAATATATTTTTCTAAACATTAGCAATATATTTTTATTCATTAGTTATATTATATAAATATCATATTGATAGAAATATAAATATTTATTAACCAGTGATGCAAACCCTTCGAAAAAAGGGTCTAGGTCCTGGTATAAGAATTTAGAAAACATAAAAAATAAAATGACTATTTTTTTTCATTCATTTATTATTAAAACTTTATATAATACACATTCATAATTTACAAATAAAAAAATTTATAAATGCAAAACTTTATATTTTAAAGTTTTATTCAATTGCGCAATCGTGAACTCTTCTAAAATATTATCCATGATATTTCCACAATACAGATGCAACTACAGTTGCGGAAATCATATAAACCTATCCTATCATTACAATATGGGTCGAATATTTTCCCCATAATATTTAACGACTCCAATTTTAATTTAAACTTTACTTGTGGTAGAACAAAAATGAGCAAGGCTATCACAAATGTTTTATGACCTGAATCCAAGAGGTTAATTCTATACGATTTGAAAGGTCAACATCCATATACAATTTTAACAGTTGCCAAATAAGGGAAATATTAAAACATTCCCCTTGGTCCTTCGCTATTTCAACAAGAAGAGGGGTATTTCATTAAAACCGTTAAAAAATTTTCCTCGGATAGTAAAAAATGCAACGATATAGCTAACCACATAATAGTAAATAGAGCTTACTCAGGGTTATCAATGAGTTGCTTGTCAGCTTTCTACGCTGATAATGCCTCTGTGAATTTTGTCAAAAACCAAAGTGTATTTACCGAATTGAAGCAGCACAATAATGACTTGATACCAATTGGCTGCATATGCCATATATTACATAATTCTTCTAGAAGGCAATGAATGTATTATCTGTGGATGTCGAAATAATTGTGATGAAATGTTTTAACGAATTTGTTCATCAACTAAAAGAGGAATTTGTGGAGTGGTCTGACTTGGAATGGCGTGAGTTTTTGCGACATGTCCCTATCAGGTGGTTATCATCGATAGAATTTTAAAATTTTACGAACCTTTAAAAATTACTTCTTAAATAAAGATTATAAAAGCTGCCCTGAAATTTTAAAAAGATTTTTCGAGGATGAAATGACAGAAGCATATTTAGGAATGATTTCACATGTAGGAAATCTGCTACATGCTATTTATATTCAATTGCAATCAGAAGAATCTTTATTAATGAAGCTTCACAAAATTATGCTGCAGCTGTGTTCATCTTTACAGTTAAAAATTGATAATAAATTTTATGTCGCTATTGCTAAAAATATTATATTAAAATGTTCAAATAATACTCTAATTAATGTATTTTTAAAAGAAGCAATTTTTATTAAGAAAATTTTAGAATATTTGCAATCAAAATTCATCAATTGATGGTTTTATAATTTAATAAATTTTTAAAAATACCTATAGACATTGATGTCTTGTTTTAGGAGATTGTAATTCTCTCTATATTTTATGATTTGCCAGATATTTAAAGTTCGATGGTCTAAAAACAGAGGAGGAATGGGTAGAATTATTTCGTAATAACGATAAATCCCCATGCTTGGAAAAAAGATGCGAGTATGTTTTCTCCTTACTCGACTGCCTGGAGAAAGGAGAGAAATTGGAGTGCTCTAACGACATTAGAGGCTGAGCTAATGGTTAAACAAAATTATAAATGCCATGCCAACAATTTTATAAATATATTAAAAACAACGGTAAACGTGTTCCATTATTTAAATCTCAAATAAAATATAATTAATATCATAATATTTAATTATCCATATTTTTTTTATATTTTACATTGTAAAATTAAAATCGTTTATTTTTTTATAAAATTAATATATTTTAATAATAAAGATAGTATTTAAAAAAAATTGTCTCGTACTATAGTTACCTATTTTGAAAAATAGTTACCGACTTTGTATTATAAAGTAATTATCAAAAATAATAGGCGGATAACTAAGTTAATTCAATATCCGATCGAAGGGCAGAAATTTTTTTTAGCAATTTTTATATTTCCACCGCAATTTTCATATTACTTCCTCAAAATACCAAAATTCTCCCGCAATTTGAAAATTTTAACCTGGCAACCCTGAATATGAATCAGAACAAGACTCTGCTACGGAGAGCTATACGTTAGTTATTGAATGACAATGAATTTAAAAATTAATATTATAGATTCATTTTATTATTATTCAAAATAAAGTTAATATTGATTTGAAAAAACATAAATTTGAATTTGACCGTATTTGACAATATTTGACCAGTCAAATATCGGTCAATCGACCAAAATGTATTTGACCGGTCAAATGCACAACCCTGGTTTGAAATGATGTAAAGCATCAATAGCATCTTTCAGGACTATATCAACCATTGTTAATCTTTTATACCATAGTTGGCATTCAGCTATAAAGGCATCATAAGAAACTTTAACATCTTCTAGATAAAATTCTGCCAAATATTTTTTTTTCTATTACCATCTGAAAAAGGTTGAGAAGGCTTTTGTGGAAGTAATGTCTGCAGATTGGTAAGGGGTGCCTGATGAATTAAAAACCGTTCATTTATTTGGGTTACATATATATATATAAGAGAGTGATAAAGTCATTTATTTTATAATACTCTTTTACTGACCCTATATAAATGTTTGGACGATTAGCTTGCCTACTGCAAGTCGAGGGAGATAAATATAAAACTCATTAACATAATATGAAATTCTTCATCAACATTAGTCTTAATTTCCATTAGTTCTATTAAATGCTCTCCGACATTCTCAACGTCTCAATCAAGTAAATGTGATGTTTTTGAAAAGTATTACATAAAATAGTTGTATAATTAAATAATTTATTGAACATTCTAATGAGAGAAAAAAAAATTGGTATAAGTATTAAATTCAAGAATTTGCTTGCTTCAAATAATTCTTTCAGGTCAGATATTTCAGTAAGAGCATTAATAATAGGACCAAAAAACCTGTTACTGCTGATGGCGAAGACTCCATCTCGTTGGACAAACTTTTTGCAATTTTTTTCTCATTGTTGGACAAGGAGTTTCAGAAATAATTCTGTTTAAAATTTTTTATCGCTTGGGGTATTCCATTAATGCAGAATCCCCTAATGCTTTAAATTTTAAAAGATCACGAAAATTACCTTCTTTATCATTATTATTAAGCTTGTATAAATGTTTATTGACAGTCAATTTAATATATCTCATAGATGTAGGTTAAGTCCTTCATTAGTCAATTTTTAATATATTTTAATTTAATAGTATTTAATTAAGAATTGTGCATTTGACCGGTCAAATATTTTGGTCAAATATGATCAAATACGGTTAAATATGATCAAATTCAAATATGTTTTTTAAGTCAATATTAACTTTATTTTGAATATAGTAATAAAATGAATCTATAATATTATTTTTTTTTAGTTCATTGTCATTCAATAACTAACGTTTAGCTATCCTCAACAGACTCTTGTTCTGATTCATATTCAATATTATCATTTTCTTTAATATTTTTTAATCAATTTTCCCGATGTCGATATCTTCAATCGATTTTCATAAGAATACCAACCCAAATCAATCTATTTCTTTCTAAAAAGAAGTAGAACTAGGAATTGTTAGTCAATTATTGGGCATGGTCGGCAAAGTTTATTCTATTAAATTGAGGTCAGAATTGATTGTTTCTTATGGAAAATACTGTATTCCACATAAATTGCTATTAAACATGATGTTTTTCTACTGAAATTAATTATGTCAAAAATATTTTGGTCATCACCACCTTGTAAAATGGCTAATTCTTAAATTATATCCCATACTTCATTGAATTCAGTACTAGTGTGATGCTCCTCTTGATATTGGGAACCCAATGAATAATCAACATTGTGATCATGCGTATTTATATTTTTTTTCCTTTTTAAACATATTCTTAATTTTTTTCTTTAGATTTTTTTAGAGTATTTGACAGTATTTGACCAGGTAAAATACTCCGCCTGCCAATTGAACTGTCAATTGACTGAATTTGACCAGACAATTGTATGACTTGCCAAACCTGATTTAATTTAATACTAAAGTGAAAATATGATGATATTATACTATGATATATATAGAAAAATAAAAAGAGATTTAAGTTGATAAATATTAATTAAATATTATTTATTATATTATTGAAAATTGAATATAAAAAATAAAATAATAATTTATTTAAATTAACATTTAGACGATAGTTGGAAATCCTGCTGAAGTTTTAAAAGGAGAAATAACTTATATAAATGGAAGAATACTAACCGCTATTGACAGTAATACTAATATAACTAGGAAACCAAGAAGTACAAAAACCCCTGAAACTTCCAAAACGAATAGAACGCTTAAAACTACCGGAACGCCCAGAACTACTAGAACGCCAAAAACTACTAGAACGCCCAAAACTACTAGAACTCCCAAAAAAACTAGGAAACATGAATCAACTACAACTCCTAAAATGTCTAGTACCTCCAAAACTCCTAAAACAACACTAAGACAAAGAACTACTGAAAGACAAAGAACTACTGAAAGCCAAAAAACCACTAAAAGCCAAAGAACCACTAATAGCCAAAGAACTACAGTAAGCCAACGAACTACTAAAAGCCAGAGAACTACGCAAAGTCAAGGAACTACTGAAAGCCAGAGAACTACCCAAAGCCAACGAACTACTCAAAGCCAACGAACTACGCAAAGCCAGAGAACTACTGAAAGCCAGAGAACTACACAAAGTCAACGAACTACTGAAAGCCAGAGAACTACACAAAGTCAACGAACTACTGAAAGTCAGAGAACTACCCAAAGTCAACGAACTACTGAAAGCCAAAGAACTACCCAAAGTCAACGAACTACTGAAAGCCAGAGAACTACCCAAAGCCAACGAACTACCCAAAGCCAACGAACTACCCAAAGCCAACGAACTACCCAAAGCCAACGAACTACTGAAAGTCAGAGAACTACGCAAAGTCAACGAACTACTGAGGGAACTACACAAAGACGAACCACTGAAAGACAGAGAACTACACAAAGCCAACGAACTACTGAAAACCAGAGAACTATACAAAGTCAACGAACTACTGAAAGCCAGAGAACCACTAATAGCCAAAGAACTACAGTAAGCCAACGAACTACTGAAAGCCAGAGAACTACGCAAAGTCAACGAACTACTGAAAGCCAGAGAACTATTCAAAGCCAACGAACTACTGAAAGTCAGAGAACTACTCAAATCCAACGAACTACGCAAAGCCAACGAACTACGCAAAGCCAGAGAACTACTGAAAGCCAGAGAACTACACAAAGTCAACGAACTACTGAAAGTCAGAGAACTACACAAAGTCAACGAACTACTGAAAGCCAGAGAACTACACAAAGCCAACGAACTATTGAGAGCCAGAGAACTACACATAGTCAACGAACTACTGAAAGCCAGAGAATTACCCAAAGTCAACGAACTACTGAAAGCCAGAGAACTACCCAAAGTCAACGAACTACTGAAAGCCAGAGAACTACACAAAGCCAAAGAACTACTGAAAGCCAGAGAACTACCCAAGGCCAGAGAACTACCCAAAGCCAGAGAACTACCCAAAGGCAGAGAACTACCCAAAGTCAACGAACTACTAAAAGCCAAAGAACAAGCCAACGCTACTGAAAGCCAGAGAACTACCCTGTTGTATTAGGATGATAAAAATTCATTATATTTTAAAGGATTATAATTAATTTATATATATTTACAAACCTGTTGTTAGCCATATATTTTGTTTATTTCTGTGGAAAAAGAAAATTACAGTGGCAACAAAGGAAAAAGATGTTTATTTTTGTTTTAAAAAAGAGAAATTTATGTATATACTATTACTTATTATTTTTATGGAAATTTATGAATAAAGAAATATTTGAGAAGAAAAGATTCATTATTTAATATTTAAAGAAGAAAGGAAGAAAGATCTATAATTAATATTTAAAAAGTGAAGAGGATAATTAATATTTAAAAAAGGAAAAAGGAGGAAAAAAAATATATATATAGATTTTTGGTATTTCGTTATTTCTTTCTAATAGAATTTTTGTATTTCGTTACTTTCATTTTAATGTGGTGCCGTATAGTTAATTTTTACATAGGGGTTTATGTGGACACAAGCATTTTTTATGGTAACATAAAATCTTATTCAATTAGGATTAATTTTTAGATTTTAGAAATAATAAATTAAATAAAAGGTTAAAGTGAGAAACGTTGAAAATTTTAAAAAAAAATTATTATAGGATGATTTAATTAATAACGTTGTATTTATTGTTTTAATAATTTTAATAATAATATATTTTATTATATTAATAATTAAGGAGATTAAAAAGAAAAGAATTAAATGGTATTTTTCAGAGGTAAAATCATGGAAAGAAAAATCAGATATATCAGATAAAATAAATAATTCTTTAAGTATTAAAACACAAAATAATGAAAATAATCTTTTACATTTAGTATTACAAGAGATACAAAATAAAAATAGAAATAATATAATGTAGGAAACTGATAAAATAATTAATCCGGTATTAACAGAAAATAATTTAACATTTAAGGAAGTAGATATATCGGGTCAAAATATTTTACATTCAATTCTTAAGGAATTGCAAGGTGATAAATCACATATAGGACAAACATTTTCGGACAATGGAAAATATAATCATATAGATAAATCTTTAGAGAAGAAGATAAGGTCAGGGGAGATTATAGATCGAGATAACACAACAAATATTTGACAATTAATTTTAATTGAGTTACGTAATAATAAGACAATTATGCAGGAGAAAAGTATAAAGGAGGTAAATAATAAGACACACTCGGTACAGGAGTTAGCACAAGGTATTAATTTTACATCAAATACTTTAAATATGATTGTAAAAGAATTAAAGACACAAAGGGACTTAATAAGGGATATGTCGCGTGATTTAAATAAGTTAATAAATAATTGTAGAATATGTGATCGTAGGGGTCATAAGGAACAGGATTGTTTTTATAATAAGAATAAAGTATTGGAGGGTATGAGATGTAATAAGTGTGGTTATAAGGGACATACCGAGGATAAATGTTATGTTAATGAAAAAAATATTTGTGAGGGTTTCCCAATTAGAAATTCTAAAAATTTTAAATCTGCAATTTGTAATAAAGGGAAATATACAATACATAAGAATTTAAACAAGATTAATGATGGAACGTCGTTGTTTTAAGTGCAGAGAAGAAGGACATTTAGCTATTAATTGCCTTAATTGACTATATGAATCTAGGAGGTATAAAGAGGTCGAGGGACCCAATAATCATATTAATAATAATAAATTATATCATTGTTTTAATAATAAATTATATAATATGTTTTATAATGAATTGAATATTTATAATCGTAGAGGGTATTATGTTTATGATAAATGTAAAGCAGTTAGGGAATATGGGAAGGATCAAGCGAGATACATGAGGGTAAATTACAAACACAATATGTATAGGGGTAACGAAGGTATCAGATGGTAAATTCAAACAGAATTAAATTAAATAAAAATTTAGTTGAAAATATAAATAGAAAAGAAAATTTTTTTAAATGGAAAAAATATAAAAGACCAAACAATTATAATAATATGTTAATAATGAGATGCAATAAGGAACACTCTTCATGTCCTCGGGTTAACATTAAAAAATATAATAAGGACATTGAGATGTTGTTCGATACGGGAGCTGTGATTTCCATCATGTCTTATAAAAGATATCGTGAAATTTGGCCTCAAAAATCCTCGAAGAAGGGAATATATACGTCAAACATTTTGATGGAACTGAGATCAAAATTTTGGTTAAATCCAGAGTTAGAGTAATAGTTGGTAATAGAAAGATATGTCTTAATTTATGGGTGGTTGAGAAAAAGGTTGAGACCATAATGGGTTGGGACTGGATCAATAAATTAGGTTCACAATGCAATTATTGGAAAGGGATAACATTTGTCCTATAAAAAATAATGAAATAAATAATGAATTCGATACAAATAATAGAGAGAATAAGGTAAGAGAAAATTTAGAACATATTATATTACAGTTTTTATTTAAACGTCAGATACATTTTATTTCATATATCATTATGATAGCATGTTTTACAGTATATATATTTCCAATTGATGAATATGTATATTAAAGAAACAATAAGAAAAAAAAATCATTTAACTTTAAGTTAGTAAAAAATCAAAATATAAAAAAGTTATTTTTAGTTATTAGAATCTAAAAATGATAAATAATATAAAAGTTGTTTTAATTTAATGGTGACTTAGATTATAATATAAAAAAAGAATTTTAACGTTTTAGAAAGTAACAGATTATTTAAAGTAATAAAAATAAGCTTAAAAATTTTAAGTAAAATAAAATAAATTATAATGAAGTTAAAATCAATAATACTAACTAAATGAAACCTTTTGTTTTTCTGGAAAGTGCCAACATATGTATATCATGTCAGCAAAATTTAAGACCTTCATACAAGTATTCTCTTTTAGAACACCTAAATTTCTGAATGCGTTGCTTTTTAGCATACATCAATACTATAAAATCAGAAATAAAAAATTTTTGTATATCCCATTTGTAAAAGCTAATAAAAAATTTATATCTTCAAATTCAATCCATTAGAATGCTAAAAAATACTTATAAAATACAAAATTATATTAAGGAAGCGGGTGGGGGGGGGGGGGGTAGATAGACAACTATGAAAAACATCCCTATAAACGCGCAGTAATTATATTTAAATACTTTAATTTATATTTTTTTTGTCTTAACAAAAGAAATTCTTTGGCCTCCAAAGCCTAGTTTATTATGATAGGACCAATTTTTTTAACTACTGAAAGCCAGAGAACTACCCAAAGCCAGAGAACTACCCAAAGCCAACGTACTATTGAAAGTTAAAGAACTACAGTCAACGAAAGCCAACGGACAACTGAAAGCCAACGGACAACTGAAAGCCAAAGAACTACTGAAAGGCAGAGAACTACACAAAGTCAACGAACTACTGAAAGCCATAGAACTACACTCAACCAAAGTCAAATAACCACTGAGAGCCAGAATACTACCCAAAGTCAACAAACCACTGAAAGCCAGAATACTACTCAGAGTCAAAAATTTACTCAAAGTCAGCAAACTACTCAAAGCCAAGGAACTACTGCAAGTCGAAGAACAACCGGAAACCGTCCTACTACCATAACCACTGTAAGCCAGAAAACTACGGGAATTAAAAGTACTTCTGAAAGCCAAGTGACTACCAAAATCGACTAGTTTATTTTATTTTTACCTTTTGTAGATAGTAATGGTATTGTAATCCTATAAAACCGGAAGTTACATAACAAAGAACACAAGAAACTAGAACCATATAAATATTTATCATAATAATTTTAAAATTTTCACAAAAACTTAATTCATATTAACTTACTAAAATATAATATATTTTCTTAAAATCTTAAACTTTTAATATATCTTATAATAATATTATATTATCCCATTAATTACAATAATTATTAAAAATATATTATTATTTAGGCCAATAAAGTCTTATTATAACCATTTTTTCATAAATTTTAAACCATTTATAATTCATTAGATATTAAAATAAAATTTTCTAACCAAAATATGTTATATAAAAAAATATTTAAAGAAATTATATTATTATATATACTCTTTCATCTAGAAATTTCAATAAATCAACTTTACACTTTCTGGCTTGTAAAGATAACCTAAATCAGATATATTTTTATATTAACAATTTTATATCCAATTACCTAATTATTACAAATGTTAGATATTAATATTGTATTTTCTTATTTTTATACTATTTCAATATAATATCATATGAGCACATAGAGATTTTTTTATGTAATGGGGTATTCCTTAGGGACATCTATTAAGTGGACTTATTTAAGAAGTTTTACCTATTATTATATTTGATGATAATTATTTAGTTTAGCGTACTTAAACATTAACAACACATATTTAACAACGTATCATGTAATCAAATATGATTATAATAATGATATTTTTATTTAGATTTTGTTCAATTGTATTATTTCAAGATATAATCGTTGTTAATTTCGAGATTTGAATTGTTTAAATTTGTGGTGAAAGGTACACTGTTTCAGCAAAAAAAAATAATAAGAAGGGGCAGATTATATGGGCAAGACTAGAGGCGAAAAATTTTTTGAGGGAAATTTTTAATATATTTTTTTAAAATAATTTAATATCGAAAAATATATTATATAAAAAAGGCAATTATAAAAGTTACATAAAAATTGAAATATATTTGCGTAAAAAATTAGGCAATTAGAATGCATTTCATAATTATAAAAAATTTGGCAATTAGAATGCATTTCATAATTATAAAAAATAATTTTATTATAATCTTGGAGTAATGGAACTCCATTAGCATGGGATTATACTCGCATCAACCGATTCGCTCCCTCGTTTAGTAACAACTCATTGGTGCGAGCGGAAAACTCTAAAATTAATAAATACACTTCCCTAACTAACTGCAATCTCATACCTATAGTATCCGACACAACCGGTTTTTTGGCAATCATGCCCTAACCTTCTTCAAATCCCTTGGAAAAAAAAATTCGTGACATCACTGGTTTCCCACAGGAAGGGGCTTCTATCTCAGACAGCGCATTTCTATTAATATATGCAGATCTGACTGCATTGCCATCCACGGCTCCCTTTTTTGACCTCCACCCAACATACAATTTATTATACTAATTTTTTTTTATTATACAGATTTTATATAGATTTTATTTTACAAATAGTTTGCATGATATTTTTAATATATATTTTTAAATTACGTAAAGTTCAATTTGAATATAATACTTAAATCGATTTTAAAAAATGGTGAAAAATAACTACAATATTCACCATATCGAATCTTATCTTTTTCAATATTTTTTAGTAATAACCGTTTCTTTGATTGATTATATTCAAATTCTAATAATATTTTGCTAATTGTATATCTTAATGGAATTTTATAGGCTGACATTCATTTTAAAAAAAATTGATATAATATTTATTTCCTACTAATTGAAAAGGACTATGACATAAAAATGTCAAATTATGTTAGATTTTGTTGCGTTACAGTGTCATGTCCTTATACAATTAAAATGATTGGCATTTTTCTTATAATTATTTAAATTAGTTTAGGATATTATTCTATTAAATACTAAAATTTGATATACATACATAGAATATCCTCATCAATAGGCTAACAACAGAAGACGGGTAAAGCAAAAGCCAATAACCTAGAATTTCAGTATAACTTTATTAATTTAAGGGTGGGAGGTTGGCTGATTTTAAGTTTAAATTCTTTAGTGTAAGTCTTAAATGATACTACCGATATTGAGAGATTTATTTTAAAAAAATTTTTAATATATATTATTTAACTTCTGGTAAAATAAGATGTTCAATTTTAATATTATAGTTCGATTAATATGGTTTTTAATCTTGATATTCAATTTTTGTATCAACCACTTGCACTGGAAAACTGAACCACCCAATTTCTCAAGCAGTTTTGAAAATTTTTTTAAAAAACTTATCCTTTATGCTTTTGGAGTCACACTCAATGGTTACAAAGGACTCACGAGAAAAATAAAATTTATTTTAAAATATATGATTATAGTAAATTAAATCATAAATCATTAATTTTTGAAATAAAATATTATATTTTATAAAGTATAATCATAATTTTAATAATATTATATTTATATTAAGGAAAAAATGTGGAAAATTTCCCGAGAAAATATTAAAATTTGCGGGGAAATTTCTAGTTATTTCCCGGAAAATTTCTCTGCCTTTACATCTCTAGGTGATAGCCATGCTCACATTTGAAAGTGCTACACAGAATTTTTGTCAATACCAGGGAGGAATTTATTATAAGTATCATTAATATATTTCTTCCTCCCATTTTACGAGATATACATCGAGTTTTGGTCGAAAACAAAGTCGTCCAGGTTTAAAAAATTTAAGAATAAAATATGTTAATAATATTAAAATTATGAATGTTAAATAATTTGCAAACTCCAGACCTAGAATGATGAATAACAAAGAAGACCAAAAATTTTATTCGCTTTAATTTGAGAACCATGTCAGTATATTATTAACTCCATTCGCCCAGATCAGTTTACCCTAAAACATTCAATCATATTTAATATTTCCATCGATAAATCTTTTACATAGAACCCATGTTTAAAATGATAGAAAGTCAGGATATCCCTAAAGATGTAGTGATGAGTAAAAATTATAATATTATATCAGTCGATCTTTATATTGGCTTTCATGAAATACCAATTTAAAATTTTTTTAGTTTCTACATTCCACAATGAATAATATTTATAATTATCCATATAATCTAATGACCCTTTTCAAAATAATAATAAGTTATTTTGTAATTTAAAAATACTTGATAAAAGTTTTAATCAAAGAAACTTATAATCCCACCGCATTGACCCTGAAGGCATGGAGTGATGAGCATCAATATAAGCAATAGATCTCCTTTACAGCTTTAATTTGATACTAATTTCAATATAATATATTAGGCTGTTTACCCCCCCCCCCCATCCAACCCTAACAATGCTCACTGAAGAGATGAGCTTTAATGAAAATTGATCTTTGTATTAGTTTCATTTGATACTCATGTTGATGTGTAATATATATATATTGAATAGTTCCTTATTGCCATTGAGTTTTGAGTATCAATGTAATCGATTTATCTTTTGATTAGCTTTCCTTTGATATCCATGTTGACAATATATCACATTAAAAACAATTCAAATGATTAATTTTAATTTGATAAAATACTTTAATTAAAAAAAATAAATCATTTATTTATAAAACGTAAAAACGAAAATTATATATTTCTAAAATTTTCTTCGATAAAATGATACTTATAATTTCGTACAGAATTAAACTAACATGCTTAATTTCTCAGAATTAAAAAAAAAATTAAAGCTACGGATTTATACTAAATTTCTCAGATTTTTTTTAAAGACGAATTCGCAAAGTAAAAATTTTGATTTTCTTGGAATCTTTTCATTAAATTTCTCAGAAAAAAATACTAAATCACTCAGGAATTTTAAGTATCTTATTTTCATATTAAAAGTTAATGAAAAGAATTGTGAGACTATTATTAATCTATGCTTTTGCTGGGTTTTATAAAATCTATGCCCTCAGGTTTAAGTGATGGGTTTGGAAGGGGGATACAACTTTTTAACATAATATCTTGACATGGGTAATAAATGAAAGCTAATAAATAAAAGGATAAATGTATTAGATTAGGTAGGGCGTTGAGTGGCCCGAAATCGCCAATTTTTACCGAATTATGCGGTTCAGGCTAAGACCTAATACCAAGCTGGTGAACCACGTTTGCGATTAGCTTAGGGCTTTGCAATAAATTAAACACTTAATAATTTGATTTAAAAACTGTGTATTCAATTATTAGAAAACTGCAAAACTAACTTTTAAGACTGATTTCAATTATTCTACTGGGCAATATGATATCCTATATATAAAAGATACTTCAAAAAAGGAATATAAAATTTTTTTAAAAATAACTACAAAAATACTACCAGTCGAGGGCACTCCTGTTTCTAGATGAGATGAGCTACAATCTTTAAAGTTATTTATCGTTTCAGATCCAAGATACCAGTGTCATTTGAATCAATGGTTTTAGAATGTAATCAGTTAAAAAATATTTATTTCATTTATAATTTTCGTTTGAATAATGCAATCGGAAAAGGAGCTGCTGGAGCCATAAACTGATATATAATCCTAAACAAATTTTTTGTTTTCCTTAAAATCACATAATAATAACGTGGTCTAGTTTTCAGTGAGATGAGTCCTAATTAGTTCCAACAGAATAGATTTAAAAAAAATACTTTATTGAGAATCTTATAAAGTTATAATTGTGGCATATCGGACATTTTATACTTAACCGAATTTTCATGGAGTGAATAGTAGCCAATGGATTTGAGAGAAACTTTACACAAATTAAGGGAAGGTTTTTATTTTATATAACAACGAATATTTTTTTTTAGTTGAAACTTAATTTTTGTTTAAAAAAGGTATAGGAAATGTAATTTAATTTTTGATACCGTATGATAAAAAAAAAATATCGCTAATCTCTTATAAATAAACTAACATCTCTGTTGCTGATGCTAAGCAACTTCAAAATAAATCTAGCATGAAACTATTTGTTCCTCTACCCCAAATTTATAAGGTTAAAGATCGCACAATAAACAAAACGCATATTTTTGGGTTTTATTAATCTTAAATATTTTTATGTGCAAAAAAATGGAAATCTCCCAAGATAATTTTAGAGAAAAAAAAATAATGGTCAAAAAAGACTGCAAAAATGTTAACATGAAGTTGATTCGAAAATGATGTAATATTTATAGATTTCGGAGATTATAAATATATAATACTATATTTTATTATTTCTATTGTTTTCGCCCATCTTTTTTGATATTACTACTGTAATTATAATAAAAGACATGTAACGTTAATTATTTTGTGGTAATACAGTAATGTTTATTGGTTTTTACTTTCGTAATTAGGGTGGCTAAATTTTTGATATATAGTTTAGATTAGGCTCATGTTCCAGGAATAAAGCATTTCTGTAGATAACAGATATTAGGGTATCCATAAATAGTTTTAAATATTTTTTAATCCTATTTTATATGACATTAAATATAAAGTTGATAAAATATTTTTATTTGCAATAAAATCATGGTCATAACGAATGATTAATATATCATCTAATATATCTTCGTCCAATAATCTTGTTGTGTCTGGTAATAATTGTATTTTAATACTGCCTCAAAACATTTGAACTCATATTTTATAATAATTTATCAATCTATTTTTCAAATAAAGAAATACACAAAGGTTTGCGACAAAGTTATCTAAAATTCACATCATGTGTAGGGGAAATGTGCCATAATTGCCCATGTTTGAAGACTGGCCACCACCCTTTGACTTTTTATCTATTGGATCGATTTCTCTCAAATGGTCAAGATGTGTATATTTATGATATATACCTTACCTAAGTTCATTTATTGAATAGAGCAATCCAATAAAAAAAAATTTTAAATAAACTGTTTTTAGTACCACTTTCTGGAAAAATCACGTTACACATTTTTTTGTTTGATGAAATTAGATTACTGATATTTTATATAAATATTATCCTTAGGCATTAGAATTCATTATTCACATAAAAAATTGAACTTTAAAAAGTTTTATTTAATAGACATATTGTTGATTAATTTGAATATTTATTTATTATATCATTTGAATATCTCGTTTTGTTTTTATAAAATAACTAATTGAGTATTAATGTTACATATTGTGTTTATTCAAATTTTTTGATTATTAACTTAAATGTTTTGATTGAAATGTTTTAGTATATATACAGCCGATTATTATACATTATTATTATTATTTTATATTTTTAAAGTAATTAATAAAATTCAAATTTATATTACTGAAAACAAACTTGCTTAACCATTACTTAAAATGGTACCCCAGTTAGGGTGGTACGTTTTTCGTTTTTCTTTCTCTTTAAAAAAAATAAAATAAAGTTAAATAATAAAAGTTTTAAAAAAAAAATTAAATTACCTTGATTTCTTTTGTAAAAATAAAAAGAAAATTCGTCGTTCGATATTGGAGATGATAAAAGGACATATAAAATTTTTTTGACTTTTCTTTTCGATAGTCAAAACTTTATCCAAATTTACAAAATTATACAAGGTAAAAAAAAAAAAAAAGAGAAAATAAAATATATATATATTTAAATAAAAAGAGTAATATGATAAATAAAATAGTTTTTTTTCATCGGAATCTTTGCATTTTTACGTTATGATGTTTTGTTTTAAAGCTTATAATATACCTCAGTGCATTATTGTCGATAAAATGTTGAAGGAAATGGGAGTATGTAATGAATTCTCTTATGTCCGTGATAATAGAATGAATGAAATTGTCTTTTATTTTTAGTCCTTACGAAAATAATTGATGCCTATATGTCTCTAAATGGGAAGCCATATGTTTTTGATGAAAATGATTTCATTTTTATATCTTGTGAAATTACGGAATATTAAAATTTAAATATTAAAATATAAATATCTTTACGTTATTAAATATAAATTTACGCGATGTTTAACCTATAAATATCAATAAAATTTTTTTAATTTTCCTTCTAAAACTTAGTGGACTAAATCCTCTTTACGAATTAGAATGAAATTTTTCACAGACAAATTATATTGAAACTTAATGGACTAAATCCTCCTTACGAATTTGAATTAGAATTTTTATAGATTAACTATTGAAACTTAGTGGACCATATTCTCTTGATTAAAATTAAAATTTTTAGATAACTTAAATTTGATTTTAATGGACTACAATGTTTTGTTTTTACGATTTTAAATATTGAAAGTTTACTTTACTCAAATAAAATTTTATCATGGACGAAAAATTAACTCTTACACACACTCATTATGTTCCTAAGTTTCCCAAATTATCAGGAAAATTATCTGAGACTTATCTTAACTTAATAGAAACATACTTTGAAGGACATATTGAGTCAGACTCATCTAAAGTTAGGACACTACTATGTAGCTTACCAATTGAAATTGTAGACCAAGTTACGTCGATATGCTCTAAAGCACAGTTAAAAGACTTTAATATTGTTTTTGGTAAATTGAATTCCAAGTGAGGACATAAATGTTAATATAAAAAACTTTAACTTAGCGGTACAGGGTGCCGATGAGTCCTTCCATACTTTTTATTTTAGGATTTCAAAACTTCATAAAAAATGCGATTTTGATAACGATACGAGAATGATTGAGAAATTAATAACTTGTTCTTTAAATGATAATATCAGAAGGAAGTTAAATAAACATAAGCACGAAGGCTTAGATAAGATGATGAAATTAGGAGTTGAGCAGCAATGTTAAGCCGGAGATTAGCGATACAAATTATATAGATAAAAACAAAAATTTTATAGAAAATGATTCTAAAACTTTCAATAGTAAGGGGAATCATAATAATTTTAGGCTAAGTGATATAAATAGCAGAAACTACCAAAACAGTAATTTCCAAAATAACGAGGTTCACTCTAGAAACTTTAATCAATCTTCAAACAACTACAATAACAATTTTGGTAGGAACAACGCTCGGCAAGATTTTAACTATAATTCAAACAATTACGGTAGGAACAACACTCGGCATGATTACAATAACAATTCAAACAATTATGGTAGAGGTACTTGGCAAAACAATAATTATAATGGGAGAAACAATTCCTGGTCTTACAACAATCAAAGAAATCAGAGTCAATATAATAATCGATATAGTTATCAATACCAATCCTACAATAACAACAATAATGGAGAAAATAATACGTGGAAAAATTATAATCAAAATATTAATCAAAGAAAACAATTACAATATAATGACGTGAATCAAAGTAACATAAATTGTAACATGAACATTGAAGAGATTGTTGAAGAAAAAAATAACCCTACACAAAATAATAATGGTAGTGATTTTACTGTCAACAATTTAACTGAGTTTAAACTTAATGATAATGCGTTCATGATTACTTTAAAAGTAAATGATGCTGCTGTTACTATGCAGGTTGATACGGGATCCAAGTTCACGATTATACCTCATGATATGGCTAAACAAATAGGTATTAAAGATCTTAAAAAGTCCACTCTACAACTCACAGCATATGATGGAAACTTAATCAAAATTATTGGCGTCACTCAAGTTAAAGTAACCTACGAAGGTATCACCAAACACTTGAAAACCGTGGTCGTTAAATCTAATAAAAACGTTATTGGGACGTATGTGGATTAATGCCTTTAGTAATATTTTGAACAAATTTATAGCAAACCTTGATACCAACTATGAAGAGAAATTAATAATAGATTGCGAATCAAAACTGAGTAAAAAACCGATCAACAAAGGGAATGTCAGATATATCTACGTAATGACGCCAAACCGAAAATCATACCACCTAGACGGTTACCAAATTCAAAGATAGACGCTGTTACTAGAGAACTTACGAGATGGATTGTAGATAAAGTCATTGAGCCGGTAACAGATGTCCGATGGGCAAGTCCGATAACCACTGTCTACAAGGATAATGGGAGCGTTAGGGTTTGCGCCGACTTCAAAGACATTGTCAATCCAGCCCTTGAGGACTTCAGATACCCACTTCCAAGAATAAACTATCTTATCGCTAAGCTCAAGGAAGGGAAGAAGTTCACCAAGATAGATTTTAAGGATGCGTTCCTACAAATTCCCATCGACGAAACCTGCAGAGACATATTAACTATATCTACACAGGGGGTACTACCGGTTGACCAGACTTCCTTTTGGGTTAAAGACTTCATCTGCGATTTTCAACAAATTATGGATCAAATTTTCGGTGACATGAAAGATGTCGTATTTTATATTGATGATCTACTAATAACGGGAAGTAGTGACGAAGTTTATTTCAACAACATAAAGAAGATTTTTGAAAGAATACTATCTCATGGCTTAGTGCCTAATTTTGCAAAAAGCTTATTTTTCAAAAAAAGTCTAAGGTTCTTAGGACACGACACGCCAAGGGGATCCACGCCAACCATGACAAGATCGAGGCGATCGTTAAAATGCCGGAACCTAAATCAGCCGCGGAATTGTTAACGTTTCTAGGTATGGCCGGGTACTACAGAAAATTTTTGAACAACTTCGCTAAAATAGCTGATCCTTTATACAAGATTGTTAACAAAGAAAAATGTGAGTGGAATTTGGAACACTCCAAAAGTTTTGATGATCTAAAGACATTGATTAGTCTCCCTCCAGCTTTGACGTACTTTAATCCTGAACTACCTATCGGAATTGCGACTGATGCATCTAAAAGAGGTTTAGGAGCTGTTTTGTTTCACACCGAAAAAGATGGCAAAGAAAAGCCAATAGCTTTTGCCTCGAGAACGAGCAAAGTCCGAGATAAATTATACTAACATTGAGCGTGAAGCTCTGGCCATTATGTTTGCTATCAAGAGATTTCAAGAATACTTGATAGGGACTAAGTTCACTATTGTAACGGATCACAAGCCGCTAATCCATATTTTCATCAAAGGGCTCAAAGATAATAGCACCATGTCGTTAAGGTTACAGAAGTGGAGTATAATTTTGGGGGGTTACGACTTTAACATCAGATATAAAGCTGGTAAATACAATGTTGTTCCTGATTGCCTCTCAAGACTACCACAAGTAATTGATGATGACGTTATTGATGATATCGCGATTATAAATGACTTTGGCGATATACCTCTTAGTTTTGACCGAATACGTGATGAAACGTCCAAAGATTTTGAATTATCTCAAGTTATTAATGATATAAGAAATAATGTGCCTATTAAAAACAAAATTTATCAAAATATTGAATATGAACTTAGCATCATTAAAGATTGTCTGTACAAAAGCGACAAAATAATAATTCCATCAAGTCTCAGAAAGAACATACTGAAGGCGTTACACGAAGGTCATTTGGGAGCAGGTAAAATTAAATCCTTAGCCAAAGATCGTATGTGGTGGTCTGGTATGGTCAATGACATTGATTTGGAAGTCAAAAGTTGCGATGATTGTAATATTTATCATGACAATCCAAAGAAAATACAAAATCCATGGGTAGCAGCAACTAAACCATTTGAAAGGATACACATAGATTATGCGGGTCCATTTTTTACAAAGAATTGGTGATAATCGTTGATGCTTACAGTAAATTTCCAGTTATAGTTCCGGTAAAGAGTATTACGACTGAATTCACGTTAAAAGAAATTTATAAAACTATTTCACTATTTGGAATACCTGAAACCATTGTTACAGATAATGGTACCAATTTCACGAGCAAAGATTTTGAAAAATTTTGCAGCAATTATGGTATAAAACATGTACTAACGTCGGCCTACCATCAGCAATCTAATGGACAAGCTGAACGTATGGTGAGAACATTTAAAGCTCACATGAAAAGAAATATAAAAATTGACTTAGAAACTGCACTGGACAGATTTTTGTTCAACTATAGAAACACGCCGAATGACACTACGGGAATTACACCGTCCAAGAGAATGTTTAACCGCGACATTAGAATAAAGTGGGATTTATTAAAACCTTTGGAGGATAAAGTTGATGAAATCAACAAATCGTTACCACAAAATCGAACTTTTAATATAGGAGACTATGTTTGGTATAAGAAACAGGGTGACGATACGTGGTGCAAAGGCAGCATGAAGCTTAAAGAGAGTAACACCATGTTCCAAGTTTATACTGATAAAGGGATAGTAAGAAGGCATCTTGATCAGTTAAGGAAAAGAGAATGTTACAACAGTTTAAAATATTATGAAATTGACCCTAAGAATTCCTCTAAGGGGGGAAGTGTGGACACGAAGAATGAGATTAAGATACCAATTACTAGACCAATAAGAATTAAAAATAAACCTGATTACTTAAAAGATTACGTGCTTAAGATTTAAAAATATAAAACGCAAAAAAATATAAAACGCTAAAAAATATAAAACGCTAAAAGTATAAAACGCTATGATTAACTTAACACCTAAAAAATAATATAATAATCATTATGATTTATCATTCCTTATTCTGGATTAAAATTTTATTCCTTATTCCATAAATTATCATTCCTTATTACATATTTTATTATTCCGAAATTCAAAATTTTATTCGTGCATATTATTCATATATTTGATTTGATCAACTATTCCAAATTATATATTCCGATTTATTCCAAATTCCAATATTCGACTGGATTAATTATGAAACATGATAATAACAATTTTGGGAAATTTGATAATAATAATGACTGAGTTTAACAAGCAAGCTATGTGACAGATTCACGATTCCTAAGGACAACTTACGATAAGGATATCAAGCTTATGATTTTATAAAACCTACTCGATTGATTCAAGCCTACGAAAACGTATGGACTCACGCAACTCTAATAAACGATTTTATCAAACCTACGTGATATAATCAAGCCTACGAGAACATTTGAGACTTATGCGCTAACCAAGAAGAAACCGAGTACAATCGAAACGGGAAAAACTTCTGGGACAACAAGCTCTCGATGACTGCTGAGAAGAAGCTTTGTTCTTTGTAGAAGAGGGGGAGATTAATTTGAATATTTATTTATTATATCATTTGAATATCTCGTTTTGTTTTTATAAAATAACTAATTGAGTATTAATGTTACATATTGTGTTTATTCAAATTTATTGAGTATTAACTTAAATGTTTTGATTGAAATGTTTTAGTATATATACAGCCGATTATTATACATTATTATTATTATTTTATATTTTTAAATAGTTAATAAAATTCAAATTTATATTACTGAAAACAAACTTGCTTAACCATTACTTAAAACATATAAAGGCGCTTAATAATAATAGAAAGGAGAGTATTGTCTGGCTATGTATTGATTGGCCACAATTCTCACATTCACATATTCATATTGAAATGAAAAGTTCATGCAAAACAACATTTGATTAAATTTAACATGATGAACAAACTTAAGAATGTTTAGCAAAAAAATAATTAAGATATTAATTTATAATATTATCATTAAATAGATAATGATAAATTGAGATATTAATACCAATTAAATTAGTGTATGATTAATTTTTTTTTTATAACTAAAAAATTTAGATATATTAACATAGGTCTTTTACAAGTATTTCATATTGATTATTTCATATTCATAATTGTACCAATATGGGATTGATATTTATATTGCTGAGGCTAGTGGGAGAGACTGAACATAATGCAATATATATAAATTATTGAATTTGGTAATCTTACTGAATACCCAAAAATGATTCTCTTTTATTTCAAATCTTTTTATTTTATTCCACTTTTAATATACCAAAAAAATTATAATTTCGTAAAAATTCATAATAAAAGTAAGTAATCAAAAATTATATATTTCTTTTTCAACTATAATCTAAAATATTCATATTCATAGACATTTTTAAAATAATTATATTTATTTGCATACGATGAAAGTTCATTTATATAAATTTGAATACCACCCAATTAAGAAGGGCTCAACTAAATATATATTTGCATACAACACCTCCACCCTTTAAGATTATCTTTCCAAGGCTTCCTTCGTTAGTGCCCCACCTTCTCGCACTTCCAACTCTGAACCGTTCATTGAAGACGTTGTTGTCGTCGGACAAAACCTTAATTTATGCATTCCCCCGCATGCCCAACATGCGAATCGACTCTTCCGAACCTAATATGGCTCCACTCGTTCTATCCTTTGTCTTCTGGGTGTTTCCTGTAGTAACTCCCCGTATCTTTGTTGCGCTTCTACCCTTGCTGCTTCGATCCATCTGTTGGATTCGGCCGATCCATCTGCTTCCCTGATTTCCATCTTGATAATCTTGTTTCTTACTCGGACATATGATGCCATCTATAAAATTTCTATAAAAATATATATCTTTCCTAATCTTCTAATAATCTACTATTCACCTTATAATTTCTTCACCGTTTAAACCCTCATAATTAGGTCTATCATTAAATTTATTTCCTCGAGAATGATTATTCTCCTCATTGATCTCTTGAAATTATGATTCTTCTAATTATGTCTATCATCAATTTTCTTTCATCTAACGATATGATTCTCAAATTAGGTCTATCATCAATTTATCTTCTTTTACTTGTATCCCCTGATAAATTATGATTCTCATCATTATGTCTATCATCAATATGATTCTCCTAATTATGTCTATCCTCAATTTATCTCTTTAACAATTGATTCTCATAATTAAGTATATCATCAATATGATTCTCATAATAATGTCTATCATCAATTTATTTCTTTTAATTGTATCCCCTGATAAATTATGATTCTCATCATTTTGTCTATCATCAATATGATTCTCATAATTATGTCCATCCTCAATTTATCTCTTTAACAATTGATTCTCATAATTAAGTATATCATCAATATGATTCTCATAATAATGTCTCATCAATTTATTTCTTCTAATTATCTCCCATATCTTTTACTTGCCCTAAGCTTCTCAGTCTTACTTGTTTTACGTGTCTAGTAAAAGTGCCTTCTTGCCCTTCAATCTCTACTTCTACTTTCTTTTTTCCTATATTCTTACTTATTATACCCTTCCCCCATTTAACTGGACCCTCAAACAGTAGAATCCATACTAGACTTCCAACTTTAAATTTATCATCATATGTATCCTCCTTTTGCGTTATTCTTTCTTTAAAATCTAATTCCGTTCTTGTCTTTCTACCTAAAAACATTTCTGATGGTGAATTTCCTTTGCTTGTTTTAGTATTGTTATATGCTAATAATAACAACCACCATTTTCCCTCTCCATATTTTTCTTTTTTTAGCCAGCTTTTAACAATAGCTACCATTCTCTCGACCTGCCCATTTCTCGGGTAATGTGGTGGCGATACTAAATGTTTAATATTCCACTTATCACAAAATTGATTAAAAACTCTACCTTTAAATGCTGGGCCTCCACCCAAAACTAAAGTTTCCATTAATCCATATTTACCTGCAAAATCTTTTATTTTAGTCAACGCTATCTTCGTCGTTAAACCCGAAACCTGTTGACAATCTATCCATTTCTATCCAGCATGTACCATAATAAAATATCTTCTTTTTTCATATTCTAAAAAATCTACATGTATTCTTTTATATGGAGTGTCCGTTTCTGGCCATTTATCTGCTTTATTCCTTGGTGGTACATTAGCCCACATGTTACATGTCTCGCAGCTTCTAGCTAATTCTTCAATTTCACTATTCATCTTAGGCCACCAAATATATTCTCTTGCTTTATTCTTCATTCTTTCTATGCCTGATGTCCTGAATGTAATACGGCTAATGTATCTTTTCTTAACTTAATCGGTATCACTAATCGATATCCTCTCAATAAACAATTGTTTTCTATATTTAATTCATTCCTTATATTTTTAAAAGTTTTGTCTTCTAACTTTCCATTCTGCCTTTCCTTTCAAACAAGTTCTAATTCTTATTAATTCTTCATCTTTTTGGGATATTTCCTCTATATTTTCAAACGTTATCGGTTCTTCTCTTGTATCTATCTTCAAAGCTCTTATAACTTAACTATTTAATATTTCCTCCTCTTCTATATATTCTAAACTATTGATTACTGTATCCTTGTTTGTACTGTCTTTTTTAAACAATCTCGATAATATGTCTGGTAAACAATTTTGTTTACCTGCTCTGAATCTTATTTCAAAATCGAAATTACCAACTAAAATTAACCATCTCTGTAGTCTTGGTGACATCATAAGTTCTTTATTTTCTTTTTTGAATAAATCTACCAACAGCTTATGATCCGTATATAAAATAAACCTTCTTCCTATCAGATATTCTTTGCACTTCTCTAGCCCGAATTTCACAGCCAGAGCCTCTCTCTCGATCCTGGAGTAATTTTTCTCAGTGCTACTAAACCGTCTCGATAAAAATAAAATCGGTTTCTCAACCCTATCAGTCATCTGTAATAAAACTCCTCCTATACCTTTATTAGATGCATCAACCGCTAATATAATATCCAATTTCTCATTAAAACAATTTAAAATCGGTTTCTCTACCATCTTAATCTTCAATGTTTCGAAACTTTTCTCCTGTGTTTCTCCCCATTCAAACTTTTTATTTTTCTTTAATAAATCATACAACGGTGAGGCGATTTCTGCAAAATCTTTAACAAACCGATGATAATAATTCGTTGTTCCAAAAACGCCTGTACTTCCGTTTTATTATTTGGGGCTCTCATATTCATTATCTTATCTATATTCTTTGCAATTGGCGTAATTTCATCTCCCATTATAATATGTCCTAAATACTTTATATTTCTTGTTCCAAAAACACTTTTATTAATATTGGCTTTTAAACCATTTTCTAATATAATATCTAACACTTTAACTAACCTAGCATTGTGTTCTTCTTCTCTTCTACCAGATATCAAAACATCGTCTAAATAATACATTATTCCCTTTATTCCTTGAAATAATGCCGCCATCGTTCTTTGAAATATTGGAGCTGATACTTTCAAACCAAATGGTAAACGACAAAAAGCAAATAATCCTCTATGAGTTGTAATCGTTAATATCTTACTTGTTCTCTCACTTACCTTTATTTGTAAGTAAGCATTCGAAAAAATCTATTTTTGAAAAAATTGTTGCTCCTCTTAAATTAGCCAGCAACTGTTCTATTCTAGGTAATGGATATCTTTCGTTTATTACCCACGGGTTAACTGGTACTCTATAGTCTATACACAGTCTTAAACTGTTGTCGGTTTTCTTATAGGAACTAACGGTGTTGCCCATACACTATGCACTATTGGTTTTATAATTCCTTCTTTTAACCATTTGTCTAATTCCTTATTTATATCTTCTATCCACGAAAACGGCAATCTTCTTGTGCTGCAATATTTAGGTCGATAACCTTGTTCTAATCGTATATCTACTTCAAAATCTCTAAGAGTCCCTAATTCTTCTTTAAAGACTTCCTTATATCTATTCAAAATGATCTTTATTTCTTTGTTAAAATTGTCCTCAACAACATTCAGTTCTACCCTTTTATTAATTCCTTGTTGTTTATCTTCGACTGTATTTACCTCTATTGTCATTATATCTCTTATTTTCTTCTAAGTTACTTCTATATCTAATTAAAAATTCTGGTGTTCGATTTTTGAGTTCATCGAGAACTATGTCCTGTTTAACTCTTAAACAAGGTAAATCAGTCTTCTCTTTATTCTCACTTCTTATTATCTTATTCGTTATTTTGTTTTTCTCACGGACATTTTCAAACTAAGACCACCAATTATAATCAGGACCTATCTTTTCAATGTCATTCCAACCTAAAATAGGCTCTATCTTTAGTGTCGTAATCCATAACTTTACCTCCTTATTTATATATAACAATTTTATCACATCAAAACCTAGAATTTTAACCATGCTACGGTCTAATTGTCTAATCTTTATTCTCTTTGCAATGAATCTTTCTTTTGGAAAATATTTATTAAAATCTTTTACACTATCCAATAAAAAACCTATCTCTGCTTCCTCAACCTTTATCTTGACTCTCGGACATTTATTTTTCATTAAAAAATCCTCTAATTTAATTTTTCGTACATCTACACCCGTTGAACCTTTTATTCTATATATTTCAAAATTCCTACTTTCTATCTTTATATTTCTCTCTTTACCTATACTTTTATTATCATTATTCAAATTATAATTATCAATATTAAAACACTCATTATCATCACCGGATTTATCATTAACATTACAATACTTATTCTTACTTGAACTAAAATTATCAACATTAGAAAAATTATTATCATTACCAAATTTATCATTATAATTAAAATATTTATTCTTACCTGAATTAAAATTATCAACCTTAGAAAAATTATTATCATTACAAAATTTATCATTAAAATTAAAATATTTATTCTTACCTGAATTAAAATTATCAACCTTAGAAAAATTATTATCATTACAAAATTTATCATTAAAATTAAAATATTTATTCTTACCTGAATTAAAATTATCAACATTAGAAAAATTATTATCATTACAAAATTTATCATTAAAATTAAAATATTTATTCTTACCTGAATTAAAATTATCATCCTTAGAAAAATTATTATCATTACAAAATTTATCATTAAAATAAAAATATTTATTCTTACCTGAATTAAAATTATCAACCTTAGAAAAATTATTATCATTACAAAATTTATCATTCAAAATAAAATATTTATTACCTGAATTAAAATTATCAACATTAGAAAAATTATTATCATTACAAAATTTATCATTAAAATTAAAATATTTCTCTCTTAGTCATTTATGCAATTTTCTTGTGTGTGTCCTTCTTGGGCACAATTATTGCACCTTACAATTGAATTGTTTACTCTGCAACTTATAGCCACATGGCCATTCTTGCCACACCTCGCACATCTTAGATTCTTCGTTATCTCACACTGGCGCGACATGTGGCCCGGCTGACCACAACTATAGCAAATTATCTGTCTGTAATTATCCGTTCGTATGAAGTTGTTTATATTTCTTTTCTTATCTTCCTCTCTTAATATATTCTTAATATTTTCTAACTCTTTAATCTCTATCTTAACGTAAGTCTTATTTCTTCCTATAATTAAACCTAACGTGAAACTTAAAATTAGCAACAAAAATATAATTATACTTATATTTTCAAGTATTAAACTTTATAAATTTATTTGCGTAATATACATTAAAGTGTACTCAATAACCACTTGATTAAAATAATTTTAACTAATCTTAAACAATTAAATATATATAAACATACGAATAAAACCAATACAAAGATCCAAAATTTATATAACATCAATAAGAAAACCGACAAAAATTTATATATATTTATTTTATCTTTTTTTTTTTACCTAGTTCCAATGTATAATTAGACTGACCTTCGATCTTCTAAAGCCTGGATCAATCACTGTAAGGCACCACTGTACCAATATGGGATTGATATTTATATTTCTGAGGCTAGTGGGAGAGACTGAACATAATGCAATATATATAAATTATTGAATTTGGTAATCTTACTGAATACCCAAAAATGATTCTCTTTTATTTCAAATCTTTTTATTTTATTCCACTTTTAATATACCAAAAAAATTATAATTTCGTAAAAATTCATAATAAAAGTAAGTAATCAAAAATTATATATTTCTTTTTCAACTATAATCTAAAATATTCATATTCATAGACATTTTTAAAATAATTATATTTATTTGCATACGATGAAAGTTCATTTATATAAATTTGAATACCACCAAATTAAGAAGGGCTCAATTAAATATATATTTGCATACAACAATAATAATATTCTTATTTAATATATTATTTATTATGGCATTGACTGGCCAGAAAAACAACTTTCACATCATCTAGTTCATAAACTAATATAGATAGAGCTTTGATTCAAATTTTATTTTACTGATAAATAATTGGATATAAAATTTGTTTGGTTAAACTCAAATTCTAATACCCTTTTTTCAAAAAATCAAAAATGGCTATTCATGAAACGTTTCCCCTACTCTCTGGAATATATTTCTGATCAAATCCAATGATGCAAATTTAAAAATTGCCCATTAAAATCGATAGAATATGAATCGTTCCCTAAATAACAATATATATGAGATGATAATAATTTTCATATTCCAATACAGCATATATGAGATGATAATAAAAAAATATATATATTATGTATCCTTTTAGATTACATCATTTATTATTAATAAAATTAAAGCCTATAACAATCTGTTTAATGTTTATAAATTCAAATATTTCCTTTAATTTTTTTTTAGATTTCTATTCAAATTCAATAAAATTATATATGTTAGTTTCTTATTCCGAGGTTTAACTTGGTGTGGCTATCTATTCGCCAGCATTACATTAACTTTGCAGTAAGATTTTGAGAGTAATGCATTAGCTGAAAATTTTCAGTAATGGCTTGATGAGTAATTATTTTATTACGAAATTTAAGTTAATATATGTCTTACAGAGAAAATTATTATTAAAGGAAATTTTTAAAAATTTTGGGCTGGATTTTAGAGAGAAAAATGGACAGAGCCCTGCAAATTAAAATATTTTTTAGCCCAAGTCAAGTCAAATTTTTTAATTAATTTGAATCTTTATCCCGACTTGAAATTTTTATTTATATAAAATCCCTAAACCTTGTCCAAATTTTTTATTTTAGGTTTTTATTTTTAAAATATGCTTTATCCTTTACCACAATAATCCAATTTAAATTAACTTATATTGATTTTGGAAAAAAATAATCATTAAGAAAATTAAAAAATTTATATCTTTGCAAACCCGAGCTCGGTCTGGCTGGTTTAAAAAAAAATGTAAGCAAGCGTCCAGCTTCGATTATGGAAAATTTTAGGCTCAAGATCAGGAACTCAGACCAGTTCGAACCTATTTGCATGTCTCTAGAGTAGGATCTCGGTTTAGATTCTCAAAGTTATTTTTTAAAGTTTAGACTAGATAAGAGCTTATACAAAATTCTTTGAAATGGGTTGAGGTATCGACCAAAAACCATAAATTTTTAAAAATTGTAACTTATCCCAATCATATTAAAATTGGAATCAATGAAATAAAAATATGTTTTTACTTTTAATATATAATATTGAAATGTTAACCTTGATTTCATTACCAAAATTTAAAGTTAAAAAAAAAATAAATAACACTATAGGAAAATATCATATTACACAAATTTGATTCAACATAACCTTATACCATATTGTCGAATTTATCTAATGTAACTTTCAATGTTAAAATTAGATATAGATGTTTGCATAAATATATCAAATTTCTATATACCTTTTAAGGTTGGAAAAATTCCAATTATAACAAATTTTAGAAAGGTTTGTCGAATTTTATTAAAGTATAAAAAAATTTCAAATTAATATTAGTTGCATTAAACTTCTTTTTTTTTCATCACTAAATTTCAATTATATAATGCGCTCAAGTTTCCTAGTAACAATTTATATTTATTAGATGAAGACTACTAATAACAATTTTTATAGGTCCTTATTATTTTATTGACCTTTGCGACCAACTATGGACTGGGTTTCATATCTGGTAAGAAAAATAATATTTTCATTGATATTTACTTGATCGATTTATTTTTTCCCACTCCATCATAATATTAGACTCGTTAAAGAATTTTTAAGGTATTAAATAATCTTACTATAAATATTTTAATTAAAGAACATTTAATTTAATTAATTGTAACTTATTGAGGATGTAAGAAATTTGATGATTTGTTTGTAGCCAAGAAAAATTAAATACGTAAGTTTTACTCTCTCTTCAGGGACCAATAGCTAAATATTGGAGTACTTCATTAGACTAGTTTATGAATAAAAAAGTAATTTTACAATTCTGAAATAATAGGTGTTCCCATTGTTGGCCGTAAACTATTACAAAACTGTTTATTGTCCGGAGGAAGAGATAATATATATTTAAATGAAGAAATAGCTCAATCCATACCTATATTATTCAAGCACAGTAAAATTAAATAAAATATACATTATTTATTATTTAAAATACATTTTTAAAAAATTGCTCTCTCATCTGATCCGAAATTCATATTATCAAGTTTTAGGAGATCTAATAAAAATTTGAAAATGATGGTCAGTAGAAATAAGAAATTTGAATCAGTTGCTGGCCCTACATGATTTAATATAATATCATTATATAATATTTAATAGTTATTTTTTTATATATTAAGAGATTCCTACGGACGTACAATTTTTTTCGGTCAGAAAGCCAACTAGGGAATCTGTGTGCAATTTTGAAATGCTTTTTCATCTACCACCCATTTATGTGATAGGTAAATACATATTTTATGACTTAATTCCTATTAAAATAAAGGTGTAAGAATTCCAACAACTACTATTATAGTTTCTACCAGCAATTTGACGGTAGAATATGATAGGAAAGGACTAACCGTAGTTGTACGAAGAGAATTACCCGATATCGGAATCTATAGAAGATTTAGATTTTATGTTAGAAATTTAGCGAAATCGGCAGTTCTTAATATAGACTTTGAGGTTAATTATTTAGTGTTAATATTTATGTTTTTAAAAATTAAACTATCTTTAAAAATATCACCTTGAATATTTATGTTGAATAGGTCAGATTGGGAATATAAACAAAATTTTTGAATTTCTAAATTCAATTCCAATCATAACATAAGTTAAAAATTTAATATACAAATAACCTCTAATATAATGCGTTTTAATTTATTGAATAATCGAGAAATTAAGGAAGGGATAATAAATATTGCAAATAGAAAGGATAATAGTAGAGTGAGTTGTTGATAATACTTATAAAATCTATCAAAACATATTGATCCAAATCCAAGATCTGTCAATACAGATAAAATAAATATATTTATAAAATTTTATTAAAGATACTATGCGTTATAAAAACAATCAATTTTCAATAAATAAATTTTTGTGTTATATAATTATTAACCAATATTACCAAATACATTTTGGTTTCTGATAAATAAAAACACTTGAAAAGGTGTAGTCTTGGACATAATGCCGTAATCGTAGAGTATATCCAATTATATTGCACTTTTTATTTAAACATCAGTTACATTTTATTTCACATATCATTATCAGAGCATCTCTTAGAGCATATATATATATAAACCGTTTTAAATATAATTTCCAGTTGATGGATATATATAAAAGAAACAATAAGAGAAAAAATTATTTAACTTTAAGTTAGTAAAAAATCAAAATGTGAATGTTATTTTTAGTTAATAGATTCTAAATTGATAAAAATAATATAAAAATTATTTTAAGTTAATGGTGACTTAGATGCAGGACCGTGGCAAGGAAATTCCAGCTGAGGGGGGCAGTTGCTTACATGGGGGGCACTATTTTTCTAAAATAAGACATATAATTATGAATTCATAGAAATTATTTGATATTTTTTATTAAAAATTTGCAGATGGATTTGAATACAAAATAATAATATAGTATAAATATATAAAATAATACTATAATATAATACGATGATTTTTATTTTTAAATTTTAACATAACTGCATTAAAAGATAAATACCGTGTTATTTTTTTCATAAGCCATTAATACTAAATTTTGTTTAAGTTGATCTTTCATCGATTCTCTAGTGCTCGATAGAACTCTTTAGTGTAAAATATGAAACCTCACAAGAAGCCGGGTCCAATGATGATGGCTGCTAAATAGCATTTATACAATTCTTTAAATGCAAGATGATATTTTTTTTATACATAATATTTGGGACATTTTTTTCAAAATTATGTGTTTCTTTAACTTATGGTGTTATTTATTCTTTTGTTGTTAATTTCATGATATAAAGTTTTTATATTTAAGTTAATGAGACTATTTTATCTTATATAAAATAATCAGGGTATATGTATTAACACGAGAAGATTAAAATCATCTTGAGTAAGTCTATCTAAAAAACGATCAACAAAATAATCAATAATTTTATAATAATTCTTGTTTAAAGAACTTTAATTGGAGACTTTTTCACAATCAAATTGTAATTTAGTTTTAACTGAAAAATCTTGAAAATTTGTAGGCTTTTTACGTGCCCATGATAAAAAAATTTTTGGGTGGGAAGGGGTGGAGGGGGGGAGGGTGAAATTGTTAAGTCTTTTAGCCTTAATTTTAATATAATCAAAAGAATTATCATCGCTTCTTTTATTTTTATATTGATCGTGGAATCAATACAATTTTTACCATCCACTAGATTAGTACCTACTGACTGTGGATACAAATTTAGTGGATCTATTGTTATTAAAATCTCATAATGTCTAACGTAATTTATATTTATGCATTGAGATACCAGAGGCTTTGACAGTAAAAACCTCTGAGTAGAAATGTAAAATAATTTCAGCAATAACCTCAAAATTCTCATATTCGAGGTTTCTAAATGACCAGTTCACATCTTTTAAGTGTATTGACCTGTATATTTAAAGGATACGTTAAAATGTCTAAAAAAATATACCATGCATTAGATAAATTACAAAGTAAGTCTCGGATATCTGCGTCAGAGTCTATGATATTTACGTAAAGAAGAGTAAAGAGATAATTATTATTAAAGACAAAATATTTAAAAAAAAATTTTTATTGTATAGTGCCAAAAACCAGCAAAATCAATTTAATAATAGATTTATGAATATTTATGAAAAAAATCTGTACGAAAATATTAAGGATGCTCTCCACCATGAGGTTTTATAAATAATGTAAATCGTAAGGAATTTTGGAATAACATTAATTGATGCCATAAGAATATTTACATAAAGAGGAAGTGCGGAAGTAAATGAAAAAAATTATACGATATAATCAAACTATCTACGAAAAGTTAAACAAGTGTAGATAAAAGAGAAATTATTAATTTTGATATGATCCCATATTTTTTTAAAGCTTACTAAAATTCAAATAATGTCGGTTGTATCTCACTCTATTCTCGAATTTGGTTAATTACATGATTAGCTAAATCTATAAAAAAATTTTTACTAGTTATATAAATAACGCTCTGTTTAAATTTTTTAACAACCAGCTGCCTGTAAAAATTCCATAATATTTTTCCAACATAACATTTGCTACATATTTTAAAATAGTAATTTTATAATGAAAAATTCCATAAGAAGGCTTTAGAATCCACGTTTATTGAAGATTATATTTGAAATATATAAAAATATTAATTGAATTTGGTACTCATTCAATTTTACATCTTTGAAATATTACCAATTACTTATTTAAATCTACAAAATAATATTCATATATAATTATCCAAACTTTAGCTCTTTCATCTCGTATGTCTTTTTAAACAAAGTTCTTAGGCTGAACTTTTCTGATCCTTTTTATATAATAATTGTTATAATTGCAAATTATGACAGGACAACTATAAATTGAGAGAATCATATGATTACAAGCATTTTTTATAAAAACATATATTTTAAATTATTTAATTTTCTAATTTTTTGCTAGTATACATAATAATTACATTATTTCATATAACAACTTGTCCAGTTTAAGGCTAGGATCTTATAACCAATAGGTTATAACGGAATGTGCCTTAATAAGTTTCTTAACAGTAATCGAACTACTAGAAATAAATTATTAAAAATAGTTAACTGAACCTATACATTTCTCAAACCGGTTTAAAATAGTTTAGATTACCATTCAAAACCATATATTTGTTAAGCAACACATTCCCATTGGAGTTTTTAGCATTTTTGTAGAGTTGATTTTAAATTTGCTATTGATTTTGTAACTTCGAAAAACGTAAGTAAGTTAGATTTTTTTGTAATATCTTAATGTTATTTTCTCTTGCTTTATTGTGTCTAAGATTTGAACTTCTAGAATACCTACCCCTTTATAACTTCCTGCACTCCAACTCCCTTCTAAATTAAACCAAAAAATAGAAATCCAAATTAAATTTAATATAAATATATAAAAAACTCTCAAAAATCTTTATTATTTTTCTAATAGGAGGCTTTATAATTTTAAGCAGTGGAACATTAAAATCCGTAACTTCGTAGAAAACGATTTAGCCATATTATAGCACTTAAACATATGTAATTATCAACGATAGGAGTTTAAATCAGAAGCGAATAGTGTACTTTTAATGCCCGCTACTGTTTATTTTATTTTAAAATTCTTATCGTAAAATGAGAACCTTAAAAGAGGAATCTGAGTTGGGATGATTCAAATATCAGTTGAAAAATATAATTTGGGTATTATTTTCTTAACCAATTTTTAATGCATTACATTATGCATTTGCAATTTAAATGTATTAAAATAATATTAACTAAAATGATAAGCAAAATGATTTATAAAATCTTTTAAAATTTTATTTTAAGATGAATGTGATTTTAAATGGAGTTTAAACAAGATGACATTAGATTTATTTTTAAATCGATAAAAAAAATAAAATTTTTAAAAAATATATATAAATATATTTTTAAGGTAAATGATAAATTAAATGGTATGAAAAATTAAATAGTTTTATATTTAAATGCAGAATTATGGTAGTTAAATAAACATTAAAATATTTATTGAAATTCGTTTTTTATAATAAAAATTATATATAGGTCTAATCCTTCTTTACCAAATCTTAAATATATCTAAATTTTAAAAAGTAATTTCATTACATTACACTATTGAAAATATATAAAAAAAATATAAGATTTAAATTGATTAATAAAATATTAATGAAATAATATTAGAAAAAATTTAATATATTAATGAAATTTTAATATAAAAAAATAATTAAACAAATGAAATATAAATATTTTTAAATTAATATTTAGACTATAATTGGAAATCCGGCTGAAGTATCTGAAGGAGAAATAAATTATGTTAATGGAGGAATACCAACTGCTCTTGACAGTAACACTCCTAGAAATAGGAAACCAAGAAGTACAAGAACCCCTGAAACGTCCAAAACAACCAGAACACCGAAAACGACTAGAACCCCTAAATCAACTACAAATCCCAAAACAACTAGAACCCCTAAAAATACTAGAACTTCTACAACTACGCGAACATTGAAAACAACGAAAACTCCCAAAACAACTAGAACTCCTACAACTACACGAACATTGAAAACAACGAAAACTCCCAAAACAACTAGAACTCCGACAACTACACGAACATTGAAAACAACGAAAACTCCCAAAACAACGAGAACACACAAAATAAGTAGAAGGAGGAAAACTACCAGCCAGAGAACTACTGAAAGCCAAAGAACAACCCAAAGTCAAAGTACTACAGAAGGTAAACGAACTACCCAAAGTCAAAGAACTACTGAAAGTCAGAGAACTACTGAAAGTCAGAGAACTACTGAAAGTCAGAGAACTACTGAAAGTCAGAGAACTACTGAAAGCCAAAGAACTACTGAGAGCCAAAGAACTACCGAAAGTCAGAGAACTACCCAAAGTCAAAGAACTACTGAAAGCCAGAGAACTACCCAAAGTCAAAGAACTACTGAAAGCCAAAGAACTACACAAAGTCAAAGAACTACTGAAAGCCAGAGAACAACTCAAAGTCAAAGAACTACTGAAAGCCAAAGAACTACACAAAGTCAAAGAACTACTGAAAGCCAAAGAACTACTGAAAGTCAGAGAACTACTCAAAGCCAACGAACTACTGAAAGCCAAAGAACTACACAAAGTCAAAGAACTACTGAAAGTCAGAGAACTACTCAAAGCCAACGAACTACTGAAAGCCAGAGAACTACTCAAAGTCAAGGAACTACAGAAAGCCAAAGAACAACTCAAAGTCAAAGAACTACTGAAAGCCAAAGAACAACTCAAAGTCAAAGAACTACAGAAAGCCAACGAACTACCCAAAGTCAAAGAACTACAGAAAGTCAAAGAACTACTGAAAGCCAGAGAACTACTGAAAGCCAAAGAACTACACAAAGTCAAAGAACTACTGAAAGTCAGAGAACTACTCAAAGCCAACGAACTACTGAAAGCCAAAGAACTACTGAAAGCCAAAGAACAACCCAAAGTCTACGAACTACTGAAAGCCAGAGAACAACTCAAAGCCAACGAACTACTGAAAGCCAAAGAACTACACAAAGTCAAAGAACTACTGAAAGTCAGAGAACTACTCAAAGCCAACGAACTACTGAAAGCCAGAGAACTACTCAAAGTCAAGGAACTACAGAAAGCCAAAGAACAACTCAAAGTCAAAGAACTACTGAAAGTCAAAGAACCACTGAAAGCCAGAGAACTACTGAAAGCCAAAGAACAACTCAAAGTCAAAGAACTACTGAAAGTCAGAGAACTACCCAAAGTCAACGAACTACAGAAAGCCAGAGAACTACTGAAAGCCAAAGAACTACCGAAAGTCAAAGAACTACCCAAAGTCAAAGAACTACTGAAAGTCAAAGAACTACTGAAAGCCAAAGAACAACTCAAAGTCAAAGAACTACTGAAAGTCAGAGAACTACTCAGAGCCAACGAACTACTGAAAGCCAGAGAACTACTCAAAGTCAAGGAACTACAGAAAGCCAAAGAACAACTCAAAGTCAAAGAACTACTGAAAGCCAAAGAACAACTCAAAGTCAAAGAACTACAGAAAGCCAACGAACTACCCAAAGTCAAAGAACTACAGAAAGTCAAAGAACTACTGAAAGCCAGAGAACTACTGAAAGCCAAAGAACTACACAAAGTCAAAGAACTACTGAAAGTCAGAGAACTACTCAAAGCCAACGAACTACTGAAAGCCAAAGAACTACTGAAAGCCAAAGAACAACCCAAAGTCTACGAACTACTGAAAGCCAGAGAACAACTCAAAGTCAAAGAACTACTGAAAGCCAAAGAACTACACAAAGTCAAAGAACTACTGAAAGCCAAAGAACTACACAGAGTCAAAGAACTACTGAAAGTCAGAGAACTACTCAAAGCCAACGAACTACTGAAAGCCAAAGAACTACACAAAGTCAAAGAACTACTGAAAGTCAGAGAACTACTCAAAGCCAACGAACTACTGAAAGTCAAAGAACAACTCAAAGTCAACGAACTACTGAAAGCCAGAGAACAACTCAAAGTCAAAGAACTACTGAAAGCCAAAGAACTACACAGAGTCAAAGAACTACTGAAAGCCAAAGAACTACTGAAAGTCAACGAACAACTGAAAGCCAAAGAACAACTCAAAGTCAAAGAACTACTGAAAGCCAAAGAACTACACAAAGTCAAAGAACTACTGAAAGCCAAAGAACTACACAGAGTCAAAGAACTACTGAAAGTCAGAGAACTACTCAAAGCCAACGAACTACTGAAAGCCAAAGAACTACACAAAGTCAAAGAACTACCCAAAGTCAAAGAACTACAGAAAGTCAGAGAACTACAGAAAGTCAGAGAACTACCCAAAGTCAACGAACTACTGAAAGCCAAAGAACTACTGAAAGCCAAAGAACTACCGATAGCCAGAGAACTACCCAAAGTCAAAGAACTACTGAAAGCCAAAGAACTACAGAAAGCCAACGAACTACTGAAAGCCAGAGAACAACACAAACTCAAAGAACTACTGAAAGCCAGAGAACTACCCAAAGTCAAAGAACTACAGAAAATCAGAGAACTACTGAAAGTCAGCGAACTACTGAAAGCCAGAGAACAACTGAAAGTCAGAGAACTACTCAAAGCCAACGAACTACTGAAAGCCAAAGAACTACTGAAAGCCAACGAACTACTGAAAGCCAAAGAACTACCCAAAGTCAAAGAACTACTGAAAGTCAGCGAACTACCCAAAGCCAAAGAACCACTGAAAGCCAAAGAACTACTGGAAGCCAAAGGACTACCCAAAGTCAAAGAACTACTGAAAGTCAGCGAACTACTGAAAGCCAGAGAACAACTGAAAGTCAGAGAACTACTCAAAGCCAAAGAACTACTGAAAGCCAACGAACTACAGAAAGCCAACGAACTACTGAAAGCCAAAGAACTACTCAAAGTCAAAGAACTACTGAAAGTCAGCGAACTACTGAAAGCCAGAGAACTACTGAAAGTCAGAGAACTACTCAAAGCCAACGAACTACTGAAAGCCAAAGAACTACTGAAAGCCGAAGAACTACCCAAAGTCAAAGAACTACTGAAAGTCAGCGAACTACTGAAAGCCAGAGAACTACCCAAAGTCAAAGAACTACTGAAAGCCAAAGAACCACTGAAAGCCAAAGAACTACTGAAAGCCAAAGGACTACCCAAAGTCAAAGAACTACTGAAAGCCAAAGAACAACTCAAAGTCAAAGAACTACTGAAAGTCAGAGAACTACTCAAAGCCAACGAACTACTGAAAGCCAGAGAACTACTCAAAGTCAAGGAACTACAGAAAGCCAAAGAACAACTCAAAGTCAAAGAACTACTGAAAGCCAAAGAACTACTCAAAGTCAAAGAACTACAGAAAGCCAACGAACTACCCAAAGTCAAAGAACTACTGAAAGTCAAAGAACTACTGAAAGCCAGAGAACTACTGAAAGCCAAAGAACAACTCAAAGTCAAAGAACTACAGAAAGCCAACGAACTACCCTAAGTCAAAGAACTACTGAAAGCCAAAGAACTACCGAAAGCCAGAGAACTACTCAAAGTCAAAGAACTACTGAAAGCCAAAGAACTACACAAAGTCAAAGAACTACTGAAAGTCAGAGAACTACTCAAAGCCAACGAACTACTGAAAGCCAAAGAACTACCGAAAGCCAGAGAACTACACAAAGTCAAAGAACTACTGAAAGTCAGAGAACTACTGAAAGCCAACGAACTACTGAAAGCCAGAGAACGACACAAAGTCAAAGAACTACTGAAAGCCAGAGAACTACTCAAAGCCAAAGAACAACCGAAAGCCAGAGAACTACCCAAAGTCAAAGAACTACAGAAAGCCAGAGAACTACCCAAAGTCAAAGAACTACTGAAAGCCAGAGAACTACCCAAAGTCAAAGAACTACTGAAAGCCAAAGAACAACTCAAAGTCAAAGAACTACAGAAAGCCAACGAACTACCCTTAGCCAAAGAACTACGGAAAGTCAGAGAACTACTCAAAGCCAAAGAACAACTGAAAGCCAAAGAACTACTGAAAGCCAAAGAACTACACAAAGTCAAAGAACTACTGAAAGTCAGAGAACTACTCAAAGCCAACGAACTACTGAAAGCCAAAGAACTACTGAAAGCCAAAGAACTACCGAAAGCCAGAGAACTACCCAAAGTCAAAGAACTACTGAAAGCCAAAGAACTACAGAGAGCCAACGAACTACTGAAAGCCAGAGAACAACAGAAAGTCAAAAAACTACTGAAAGCCAGAGAACTACCCAAAGTCAAAGAACTACAGAAAGTCAGAGAACTACCCAAAGTCAACGAACTACTGAAAGCCAAAGAACTACCGAAAGCCAGAGAACTACCCAAAGTCAAAGAACTACTGAAAGCCAACGAACTACTGAAAGCCAGAGAACTACACAAAGTCAAAGAACGACTGAAAGCCAGAGAACTACCCAAAGCCAAAGAACTACAGAAAGCCAAAGAACTACAGAAAGTCAACGAACTACGGAAAGCCAAAGAACAACTCAAAGTCAACGAACTACAGAAAGCCAGAGAACTACAGAAAGCCAAAGAACTACTCAAAGTCAGAGAACTACTGAAAGCCAGAGAACTACCCAAAGTCAACGAACAACTGAAAGTCAAAGAACAACACAAAGTCAAAGAACTACTGAAAGTCAAAGAACTACCCAAAGTCAGAGAACTACTGAAAGCCAAAGAACTACCCAAAGTCAGAGAACAACACAAAGTCAAAGTACTACTGAAAGCCAACGAACTACCTTAAGTCAGAGAACTACTGAAAGCCAAAAAACTACACAAAGTCAACGAACTACTGAAAGCCAAAGAACTACTGGTAGCCTAAGAACTACTAAACGACATAGAACTACAAGAACATTAAGTACTACTAGAACTCCAAGTACCACGAGAACTCCTAGTACCACCAGAACTCCGAGTACTACTAGAAGGCATAGATCAAGAAGGAGACGAAGAACTACTAGGAGAAAAAGAACTACCCAAAGTCAACGAACCACTGAAAGCCAACGAACTACTGAAAGTCAAAGAACAACTGAAAGCGAAAGAACTACCCAAAGTCAGAGAACTACTGAAAGCCAGAGAACTACTCAAAGTCAGAGAACTACTGAAAGCCAACGAACTACTGAAAGCCAACGAACGACACAAAGTCAAAGAACTACAGAAAGCCAAAGAACTACTGAAAGTCAACGAACTACTGAAAGCCAACGAACTACTGAAAGCCAGAGAACAACACAAAGTCAAAGAACTACTGAAAGCCAGAGAACTACCCAAAGTCAAAGAACTACAGAAAGTCAGAGAACTACAGAAAGTCAGAGAACTACCCAAAGTCAACGAACTACTGAAAGCCAAAGAACTACTGAAAGCCAAAGAACTACAGAAAGCCAACGAACTACTGAAAGCCAGAGAACTACCCAAAGTCAAAGAACTACTGAAAGCCAAAGAACTACAGAAAGCCAACGAACTACTGAAAGCCAGAGAACAACACAAAGTCAAAGAACTACTGAAAGCCAGAGAACTACCCAAAGTCAAAGAACTACAGAAAGTCAGAGAACTACCCAAAGTCAAAGAACTACTGAAAGTCAGCGAACTACTGAAAGCCAGAGAACAACTGAAAGTCAGAGAACTACTCAAAGCCAACGAACTACTGAAAGCCAAAGAACTACTGAAAGCCAACGAACTACTGAAAGCCAAAGAACTACCCAAAGTCAAAGAACTACTGAAAGTCAGCGAACTACTGAAAGCCAGAGAACTACCCAAAGCCAAAGAACCACTGAAAGCCAAAGAACTACTGGAAGCCAAAGGACTACCCAAAGTCAAAGAACTACTGAAAGTCAGCGAACTACTGAAAGCCAGAGAACAACTGAAAGTCAGAGAACTACTCAAAGCCAAAGAACTACTGAAAGCCAACGAACTACAGAAAGCCAACGAACTACTGAAAGCCAAAGAACTACTCAAAGTCAAAGAACTACTGAAAGTCAGCGAACTACTGAAAGCCAGAGAACTACTGAAAGTCAGAGAACTACTCAAAGCCAACGAACTACTGAAAGCCAAAGAACTACTGAAAGCCAACGAACTACTGAAAGCCAAAGAACTACCCAAAGTCAAAGAACTACTGAAAGCCAGAGAACTACCCAAAGTCAAAGAACTACTGAAAGCCAAAGAACCACTGAAAGCCAAAGAACTACTGAAAGCCAAAGGACTACCCAAAGTCAAAGAACTACTGAAAGCCAACGTACTACTGAAAGCCAAAGAACTACCGAAAGTCAAAGAACTACCCAAAGTCAAAGAACTACTGAGAGCCAACGAACAACTGAAAGCCAGAGAACCACCCAAAGTCAGAGAACTACTGAAAGTCAACGAACTACTGAAAGCCAAAGAACTACCCAAAGTCAACGAACTACTGAAAGCCAAAGAACTACCGAGAGCCAACGAACAACTGAAATTCAAAATATTACTCAAAGTCACCTAACTACTGAAAGTCAAAGAACTACCCAAAGTCAAAGAACTACCCAAAGTCAAAGAACTACCCAAAGTCAAAGAACTACTGAAAGTCAAAGAACTACTGAAAGCCAGAGAACTACCCAAAGTCAAAAACCTACTGAAATCCAAAATACTACGCAAAGTCAACGAACTACTGAAAGTCAAAGAACTACCCAAAGTCAAAGAACTACTCAAAGTCAACGAACGACTGAAAGCCAAAGAACAACGGAAAGTCAACGAACTACTGAAAGCCAGAGAACTACCCAAAGTCAAAGACCTACTGAAATCCAAAATACTACGCAAAGTCAACGAACGACTGAAAGCCAAAGAACTACACAAAGTCAACGAACTACACAAAGTCAACGAACTACACAAAGTCAAAGAACTACTGTAAGCCCAACAACTATCACCACTACCAAACCTACGACTACTAAACTACCTACGACTACACTACCAAAGACTACCATATCAATACCTGCATTCGAATGAAACCTGAGGCTATAGAATAAATAACATCGAAACTATTACCATATATATATGTATCATTTTAATTTTGAAATTATTGGAAAATTTAATTTTTTTTACTTAATATCATAAATATAATTTATTTTCATCATATTTTAGCTTTAATAACATTAATTTTTAATAATATATTATTATTTAGACCAATAAAATTTTCTTATAACTATATTTTCATATAAATTATCAACCATTATATTATATTTGATATTATAATATATTTACTCTATATAGTTTATTTTGCCAATCCCGTAATATTAAACGAATGTGTAATAAATAAGTGACAAAGTTTCTCTTTATTTTAAATAATTAATTGACCTAACCCAAAAGGAGAGAAATCTGTTATGTCTTCTTAAAAATCAGAGTTGTTAAAAGATCCTTTTTCTAAATGTATAAAATGTTATCTAGATCCAGATACAACTCTAAAAAGTTGATACCGATACATTTTTTAAACGTATCTATACACTGATACAATTTTTATTATATAAGCTTTGCATAAACCTATATTAGGATTCTATTGTGAAAATGCATGAAATGATTACTGACTCGATATCGCATTTATCAAAATATAACTAAGATAATTTTTAAATTTAATATAATATATGAAAATATATGATTAAATGATTATAAATAATTATTGGATTTCAGTAATAAAATATTTTCAAAATTTTTGTCATTAAGGCACCTCGTTTATCTGTAAAGACATTTTTAACTACATTAAAAAGTCTTTCTACCAGGGCGCTTGAAGGGATTGTGTTATATTTTATGAATAACAATTTTATATCAGGATATTTTTTAAAAATACTAAAATCTCGACATTCATTTTTAAAAAAATTATTTAAAATTTGTTGAGTATCAAAATTTAAATGATTATCAACAATCATATTTGCTGCTGTTGGGTACTGAAGAAAATCGGATATTAAATTATTTTTTGCAATTAATTGAAAACCTTGAAAGTTAATCAACCAATCTTTGTATTTATTTATTTTTTCATTAACAGTGGTTGATTTTTTCTCTTAAAATATAAAATTACAATTGTAAACATTTATTTAGTATCTATAATCTTAAATGTTTTACAATGTTGCAAGTTGAGGTAATAACTGTAATTTTCGTATTTTTTAGTAAATATGGCAAAAATTTTACCATCAAAGATTTGTTTTCTTTATTTTGAGATATTATTTTAAAATATGCTCTATAAATTGGCTATGGAAAAACAATGTCTGAAATGATGATGCTTCATTGATTATTACTTCTTCCTCTTCACAATTAATATTAATCTAAAATTTTTAAAATTAGTATAAAATTAACCAATTTCATTGAAAATAAAAATGGCAGATTCCTTGAGTTGCATTGTATATCAAAATTAGCCTGGTTTACTGACATAATATTTAATGAATATTTTTATATATTTTTTTGTATATAAGTTTTAATATTATATATATATATATAATAATTTGTTTAATATATATATATATATATTTAAATTATATGCTCATATTAAATATTTAATATACATATTTTATTAATAATCATAAAAAATATTAATTTGAGTATTTTTAGATTTAAAATAGATTTATTTATTTCAAAAAAATTATCTATATTAGGTGACGTTTTTTAATAGGGTGTCTCGTTTGGTATAAACGTTATCATTAGTCTATAAAGTTGTCCATTGGATTCAGTCAAATTAATATATGGCCAATTCAACTTGAAGCTAGAGTATACAATAGCTGTTTAATACCCAGAAAGTAATTTAATATTATTACAATTCTTAAATAATATCTTATGGTTAGTTGAAACATACCATGCTTGGACTATGCAAGAAAATCAACTTTCACACAAACTCATCTAGCTCAAATTACCTTTAAATGTTTTCTCAGGTTGGAGCTACTAGCCTACAGCTAAATTTATACACCAAAGGAAAAGGAAATTCCATATAATCATTTTCCAAGGATCTCGATATGATCTGTACATTATCTTAATATTAATCTCTATTGTAGATTTTAATTTTTTGAAAACTAGATTTATAATGCATATTTTTAAATATTAATTTCTAAATAAAATAAAATTATATGATTTTAAAATTAATTATATAAATATATTTTAATAATTTTTATGTGTATTTTTTATAGAAAATTATTTATAAATTAGTAGCCAGCTACTATCGCTATTTTTTTTTAAATGTAGCTTTCTAAAGCTACCGCTCCTGAAAAAAATATAGAGAACAAAAGTGTAAATCATGCAAAATATACTATTAATAAAATCATAAGGAAAAGGATTATAAAAAATTAAGGATATGCTTAGGTTTGATATATCATTTTTTTTAATTTAAAAATTTTCAGGGGGCTCTTATAATTTTTAGGGAGCGCAAGCCCCTACACTTCCTCTCCCCCCCCCCCCAATGACGCTATTGAATATGATAAATCCTAGGATGAGATGGTTTAGGTCTCACCTCTTTCCTATTAAACATATTTTAAAGTAGGTTAAAATTTTACTGCTTTGATTCTTCAACTCAAAATAAGAATTGTATGTAACTCCGTGTTAATTGCAATTATATCGAAAATACATTTGTAAACTATGTCCCAGGTTATAATAGACAAGATTCCATTTAATGGTTTACCCAAGGTTGCTAAGATGGACCTGCTCCCCGAAATGCTTATCATATAACACGGATAAATGTTTCGAAACCTATGATACTCATGGCCGACTCTAGAATTTAGTGGCCGGATCTTATTTTCCTTATAAAGTGCTTGTACCTGAATTATTAAATTTCTCGAAGAGAACCCTATAAAAAGTTTTATAGCCACAAGAACAATACCATTAAAAAATTGAAAAATATATTAGTCTAAAATTTATTTAGGAATAATATTTCTTTATATATATATATAAGAATTTCGGCAATTTTTACGTACCGATCATTCTAGTTATAATAACACCGGATAGGAATGTATAAATATATATATATATAATAAAATTATCAAATATTTTAAGAAAAATAAAATGGCGGAATGTGGATTAATTAATATAATATATAAATTTAAATAAATTTTTTTTTTTTAAATAAATTATTTTTTTTAAAAAAATATATAAATATCTTTAAAATATATGAAACTAATAAGTAGAGCTGGACGGATATATATATAAGTATTTTTTAAAAAATGACTAGATATCAGAGATTTTTAAAAAAAATAATAATTCCCGATATTATACTTAAAAATATCAAAATTTAGGTGTAAATATCTAAAAAATATATATGTATATATAATATATATTTATGATGGGTTATAATAACAATTATAGATAAGTGAAATACTGCAGTTCAATTTTATATATTTTTTTTTAAGAATTAAAAATATTTTAAAGGAATTATGTGCCGATATAACCAACAGGCCCATACAATGGTGAGATTCTTCTGAAGGTATCCTTTATATATATATATCAAAAAAATATAGAAGAAAAAAAACCAATAATTTTTGTCATCATTTTATATCATAAAAACTCGTTTCATAAGGGAGGGAAAAACATTACGCTGTTTATTATGTTTTTAAAAAATAAAAATAATCCACCCAATCTTATTGCAAGCTTTTTAATATCGCATTTTATTTTAAAATTTATCTATCCATAGGGGCATATTCAATATTTTCCTACAGGGAGCACTATCAGGCGGAGATTTCCGCCATAAATTTAATTGGAGGTCTTTAGGTCAACTTATTGTAGACCTTTTTTTGGCTATATTTATACTCGCCTCATCGTTAAATTGAGTTTAAATATAAAAAAAAAATATAAGAATTTTAAAATTTAATTTTTTTTGAAGTAATTCAAAATTTTCCGTAATTTTTAAGCATGTTGTTTGTTTTTCCCCCCTTTTAATGTAGTTCAAAAATTTTTTACGAAATCAATCAATCAGCTGTAATATATTATGAATGAACTTTGGCGCCATTTTAAAATGAACGAAAATAACCATCCCTTCCAGCCACATGTTTATTAATTAAAATGTGTCATAGATTATTTTGTTAATAATTTTTAATAATATTTTATTTTTTTTAAAAAAAAAACGAAAAACCAGCAAAGAGATTCCAGTATAGTACAGATGCTTTGTATCGGAGGAATAGGATATTCTCAAATCCTCGCAAAAGCAAAGTAACGTGGTATAAATGGTGACCTTTACGTTTATTTATCAAAAATAACATAGATAATATTTTTAACCGCTTTTATTTAAAAAAAAAAAATGTAAATCGTCAGCGATCTTTTGATCGGTTCTTTATAGCGAAGTTCAAACGTCCATCCCAATAAAATGTATAAGATTGTTTTACCACCCCAGAATAAAGGGGAAAAAAAATTACAAACGTATTATTGGTTATATTCATCGTTTTAATAATTTATTTCTTCCCTGACCCCAACCTATATCGTCGCCTGAAAAATTAGATTTATTTCTATATCCACTTTTTGTCAAAAAATGACTTTTTTTTAAAAAAAAAAATATTCCAAATTATATTTAAAATATAAATTAATATCCTATCGAAAAACAATATAAACACCCCCCCCCCCCTAATTTTTAAAATTGATCTCCTTGTAAAATTACAATAAGCGCAGATGGAATATTCTAATTCTCAGGCGACGATAACACTTATGAAATATATTTAAATATATTTTTAAAAAAATGGCTCAAATTTTGTGGCTATTTGGTCAACTAAAAATAAATAATTAATATTATGAATGATTAATTTTATAAAAAAAAATCTAAAAAACATAAAAAACGGAAACGAACCGATATTAAATTTTAAACCGGAAAGAGCCGATATATTTTTTTTATAACGGGAGCAATGACATATAATAATACCTGGACTGACGATGCATTCATAATAATGCATTTGAAAGCGTCGTTGAATGCAAATCAGCTGGATCCGCCATTTTTGGTAACCTATATAGTAACAAAGCTACTATTATATTGATAACCTAGCTTCCTTACTATCTCGATGATCAGGCAATTCTTCAACAAAGTTTGCGTCAGACATAGGAATAAATTGGCCTCTCGTTTAAAATTTTTAACAATGATATTGGTAATCAAAATGGCGTCCCCAGCTGTTTTTATTGATGTACACTTTAAATGAATGCATCGTCAGTCTAGGTGTTATTATATGTCATTGCCCTAACCCCATTTATCGTAAAGGTGGTATTTTTTACGTTCCTTATGGTGCTTTAAATAGTTGTTTTTTTTATAGAATAAATTATGTAGCCTATATATTTTTTTTTCCATCTTCTACTAGAAATTTTACTTACTTCAATGGGTAAAATAGCGTGGGATACGGCATAGTTGGTGAATAAAAGCGAACAGCAGAGTAGTGATATACTGTATAAGTAAGAGTCGTGATTGTTCTAGAAAAAAATATTTAAAAAATTTAATGAACGCTAAATTATTATTTTATTTGTTTTCTAAGTCAAAAAGAAATTCCATTTTATTTGCATTTTGTTTGAAAATTTAATAAATATTTTGAATGTGAGATTTCAAATTCGGGCAGAGGGCTTAGGTTGAGAGGAAAAATCGATCTAGGTGTCTACTTCTAAGATTGCCAGTTTCCCCCCCCCCTTAACCCTGCATTCATAGTTAGGGCGAATTCGCGGCGGAAAATACAAATACCGGGTATTTTGTATAATTCGCCGCTAAATCGCGCTAAGGGACAAAAAGAAAAATGAGCTAAATTTCAATATTCAAGCCATAACTATGATGGAATGATGTTTATCTATTTTGTTCTATTTATTACAAATTTTTTTGTTTTTTCTTCAAATCTTATTGTGATATTCAATCAGGCAAAATTCTTCCTTTCGCGGAAGAATGGGAAGGAAAATATAAAATTAATATTTTTCGGGCCATGGAGCGGACCCATATCTTTATAGATATTGTTACCCCCTTGACTAGAATATTTTTTTATATCACCATTTTAAGGAGGTCTTCTTAATAAGCCTACGATTATTTATTTTCCCCGTTTGGACACGATATTATGCACCGTGTAATTTTAAACTCTTTTGAAAGGAATCGGTTTAAAAAATAAAATAAAAAAACTTGCAGGAACACCAGGCAAAACATAGCGCTCAAGCACATAGGTCCAAGCTTGATAAGCCAAAAAAGGGTGTGCAATGTGGAACATATGCTATCCATAGGAAATGGGCAAGTCAGAAATATAGCGTGCGTTTTTTTAACCGATTTGCAATAAGAATACTTCTCGAAACCTTTATAAAAGATATGGACAAGGTTTAAAATTTCCTTTTTTTTACATAATATTTACTAAAGGTCTGCGAAGACTAACCCCCTTCTTCGGCCTATTAAGATTTTTTTGCGCAAGATGCCCAGACCGTTATACCTGGTCGGTTAAATTTTTTTGTACGAATTTTCCGACCCTCACTTTTTAATATCTATATCCAATTCTGGTTGGTTTTTTTTAAATTAAAAAATCGGACTTTACCGGAAATGCATTTTATCATGTTTGGAATAACGGTAAAATAATCTACAATTCATAAGATGGGCATTCTAAACATGGGGGAAATTCATTTCCGGCAAAATCAGATTTTTAAATTTACAACAAAAAAAAGGCGTTAAAAAAATGTTTAAAGTTGAAAATAACACATTGCCGCTAATATATATACTAATCATTAACCCGTTATTTAAATTGGATAGGCCCTGGATAAAAATTAGAGGTTCAACGAAGGATGAAAAAAAAAGAGAATTTAAACTAATTTTCAGTTTGAAGATCTTGACAAATATAAAGAAAAATCGAATTTGGTTCCTTTTGAATAACGACGCATCGTACCAAATTAAATTCTGACAATCTTATTTTTATTTAATTTTTTTGAGAGTTTTACCCACTATCACAAATTCCATTCACTGATCTTTGAACTCGAGGTGCTTTATGTAAAAGATGAAAAAGATCGAAGGCGCCTATAGAAAAATGATTTAACTCTTTTTTTTAAAAAAAACCAAAAATTTTTATTTACATCGTTAATCGAAAAGTTTTCACGGGTTAAGGAGAATAAATAAGGGTATGCAGATATTTTTAAAATTCCGGGAAGAAAATTCTTCAATATATCCATCCTGAACTATATATCCCATCTAGAATCGTCATGGGTTTTAAGCGCGATATAAATTTAAAATAATTAAAATACGGCACCCAGACCTAGCTAAGGGGCGGGCCTGCCGGTCTGATTTATATGTAAATTCGCGAGCAAAAGGTCCCATTACTTTAATAACGAAGATAAAAAAGATGGCTTGGACATGGTCAAGGAAGAAGTGGGAAAGTTTTGTTATTTGTAAGGCACTGGGTCTATCGAAAATTAATTCGAATAATACGTTATTCGGTACAACTCGCATTCACGCGAATATTAAATTATTCGAAATTTACGAATCGGATATTTTATTATTCGATTCGATATTTTGGACGCTTATGTGACATACTGAATGCGGATGGAGGCGATATTTGTATGTTGTTTGCAAGGGTCAGATTATGCATAAAAGAAATTCCTAAGAGCATGCCTCTGAGGTGAAAAGTTTAAGTAAGCTGACCGTGAAGCTATAAATTACGCCTGCGGAAAGGTGAATGAAAGCGACATACGAAGCTATTAATTGAAAAGAATGGAGGGAGATGAGAATGGTTAGATAGATGTGTGGGTATATATGAGAAAGAGAGAAACAAGGAATAGCGGGAAAGGATTAGAATAGAAATGAATAGAGTGGTTATTGAAAGAAAGATGGTTGGCTAAAGTGATGCACTTCATGGAATTGGGATCAGGGTCTCGAGTAGGACAAAAGATGATGCAGATGAAAGTGATAACAGGATGACACGAGATCAATGGGTCTTGCAAATATCAATCCCCAAGATCGCAAAAAAAAGTGGGAAAAAGGAAATCACATATGAAATTGGCTGATCCTGGTAAACAGCCATTAAACGATAAAGAAGAAGTCTTATCCTAAAATATTATATATTTAATTGTAATTATGTTTTTAAGAAATAGAATTATATTAACCCCCACCCCATATCTGACTATCTCTTAATCTTAACCCTAACCTTGCCCAAGAGATTAGTTCCTCAGTCCAGACATGTATCTGAATAACATCTGCCACTTTTATAATAAAATTGTAACATTTACATAAATTTTGGTAAGTTACTGAAACTAGGGGAAACTTTTAATTTTTTTTTAAATTTTTTTATTTTTATATTAAAACAGAATAAATATGCGATCGTGTGTCGATTGGTGTATTTTATTGTGGCCATTAGTTGAAGATTTTTTAATTAATAAATATTAATTTAACGTATTTTTTTAATTTTACAAATATTTTCCCTCCTTTTTATGGATTACATAAATTTTACCGAGATCATTATACAAAAACCATGGCTTTTTCAAAAGATCATGAGCTTCTTATTAATCACGCATGTTGTTATAATAGCATGAGATGCTCAACATGTTCAAGCAGCTATCTATTCTATATGGAAGGAGAAAAGGAAGGAAATATTTTTTGTCATTTATATATGTATATGTGAATAGTCAAATTTGAGTAAATTCATTTAATAATTAAATGATATAAATTTATATAGAACTATTTATATTTTTTCTTAAAATTATATCTATCTATAATATAATTGTTTATATATTATGTTTATTCAAATAAGTTGCTTAATTATCGAGTATTTGATTTAATAGTCCTAACTTTGTAGCGTTCAATGTAACACATGCCTTTTTTTAAAATTTTTACAAAAATATATATATTTTTAGACTATATCCTAAATATAAAAAATCACAAATCTCGAAAATTACCCTAATTCAAAGAAGATATATAAACCATTAAAGAATTGTGAAAATTTTCACAAAAGTTACGCTATTCTTAAAACTTTTTGAGTAATTAAATTATCTTACATAAAAAAAATTTCCACCAATAATCACACGATCGCACTAAAAATTTCTCCTAGTTTCAGTGACTTACTAAGAGAAGTTAAGAGAAAGAAAGAAAGAAAGAAAGAAAGAAAGAAAGAAAGAAAGAAAGAAAGAAAGAAAGAAAGAAAGAAAGAAAGAAAGAAAGAAAGAAAGAAAGAAAGAAAGAAAGAAAGAAAGAAAGAAAGAAAGAAAGAAAGAAAGAAAGAAAGAAAGAAAGAAAGAAAGAAAGAAAGAGAAAGAAAGAAAGAGAGAGAAAGAAAGAAAAAGAAACAATTGTTGTCAGTATTTTTTTCCACTCATGAGATTTTTTAATTCCGATTAACAAAAAATATATAAGTCATCGAAAATTAATAGACAAATATAACTATTATGTACAAAAAAAATTGGTCACCCACCTACTAACAAGAAAGGAGCCATCAACGGGTAATAGAGGAAATATTTACACTGCAAGGTCTGGTAAACATTTTTAGGAATTTCGTCGTTAAACCCATTTTGAAAGGTTTTTCTATTCGAGTTGTCTCCCACCGTAAGATTTTCGCTTTTTTCGACGCGACCATTTCTATTTTGACTTTCTAAGCTACCTATGATGGCTATCTTGGAGTAGGGAACGAATCTTTATACAACAAGTATAAAGTTTTAATGTTTACAAACATTTCTAAATTTATGATACTCTCCACTTTACTTATTTTTCAAACCCATACCAACAAGGTATCGATAGATACCTAAGAAGATGATTATACTAAAAATGTATCGGCCGATATCCAAACCAAGCAAAATGATTCTAATAAAGTATCGACAGATACCCAGCCCAATACAATCGATACTAACAAAGTATCGACTGATAGCCAATAACGATATCAAAAATATTTATTAATATAGTGTATTTATTTTTAAAAAAGAAATATTTATCTAATGAAATTAAAAGAAATATGGATTAATCCCTCTTTTTTTATAGGCTTAGAAAATTGAAGGCTAATAATCAATAATATCGGCCGCTGTAATCGTAAGATTAAAAGTATCGGCCGATACAATATAGATACTAAGCGATATCGTGAATAACATCTTTTGTTTGTTGATCCGGCAGTATGATTTCAGGGTGAAAAACCTTTACTCTCGTAAAAAAAAATATTATGTCTAACAAAACAAGGAGCCATAATTTTATTCAATTAGTGCAAAGTCGTTCCATTTGAGAGATTTTGAAAAACGGAAAGCTCAATATTTTAGCCAGAAAAATTTTGTCTTAGCCTCATGATTTCGCTAATAGATGTACGAACCTTTGTGACATCTATGAGTATCTTAAGGCTTTCTTTTCTAGATAAAATACTGTTAGCCCTTTTAAAAATCGACTCCAATGGAACGGTTTTGCATCACCATATACAATTTATAAAAATACTTTGCACAAAGTAAGCAAGTTGTTTAGCCCGGTGTAACGTGTGAAAGTGATTACCGTGAGATTTCGAATTCTCACACCATCAAAATCTCGATTTTTATCGCTTCAAATACATTGGGGGCCATTTAAATCATCAAAATCTCACGGCTATTCAATATTTCAAAATCTCATAGATTTTTTTCAAAATCTCATAGATATTTTTAAAATCTTGCATTATTAATTTAAATATACTTTTAAAACGTCAGATTTGAATGAGGCTGTCAAATTAGAAATATTTCTATATAATACAATTTAATTTGAAATTCTTTTTCATTATGAAGTAAATTTTTAACAATATATTTTTTATTTCAGAAATATTTTAGCTCAAATTATAATGATATATATATGTCTTCCTAAAATGTTCTAAAGTTCCAGTGAATGTTAATAAGGCTAACTTTATTAGAAAGATAACCGCCTTCAAGATTATAGAAAATCAATTATTCTATGGGGAAAGTAAATTTTAGATATGTCATGATTAATTTTTTAAAATTAGCCATTTTAAGTTTAATGCAATATATTATTTTTTAACATTGAAAAATGCTCAGGCCATTGATTATTATCTTTTTTTCATCTAAAATTAATTATAGCTGCAAATGTAAGTGTATATATATATATGTAAGAACATTTGATAAAATTTTACATATAGGCATTATTAATTGCTATTTTACAACTAAAATTTAATTTAGATTATCACATAAAGATGAAAAGTAAATGTTAGATACTTTTATTATAATGTATATTGGGCTTATAAATGATTGCATAATTAATTTATTAAAGTTAGGTATTATAATATATACAACTAAAATTGTATGACAAAATTAAGTGCAGTTTATTATTCTAGCCATTGATTATATATATTTTTTTCTGCATCACAAATATTATTATATATATAATTTAATGATATTTTAGAAGAAAGAAAAGTTATACTGACAGGAGATGAACAAAAAAAATAATTAAAACAATACATGAGGGGGGTGTATCTACAGTTGCAGGTATTGCTATGGGAGGGCATCTGGGGATTAATAAAACTAATCAAATAATAGCTGAAAAGTAAAAATTTGCAATATTCTTTTGATTATATTTTTTAAGCTTTTATTGGTTGGGGAGCAATAAAAGTGTTAGAGAGTTTATCAAATCCTGTGAGGTTTGTCAAAAATCAAGCAGTCGTTTTGATAAAACCTCAAATGTTTTGCACAATATTAAAGTTATACCAAAGTCTTGGTATCAAATTGGCATCGATTTAATCCAGATGCCAGAATCCAAGGAAAAAAACAAATATATTTTATGTGCCATATGCTATTTTTCAAAATATTTAATGGCTATTCCTATTAAGGATAAAACAGCTTAATCTGTTGTAAAAGCCTTATACATCATTGTCAACACCCACCAATGCTATGAAGTAATAAAATAAAAATAGCAATTTTAACTGAATTTTATTATATTAATATATATTTTTTTAAATTTAATAAAACTAAATATATGTTTATTAAAGATTCAGATAAATGATCAAGGCAGGGAATTCTGTAACAATTTTTGTACAGAATACCATAAATATTGTGGGATTGTCCAGAGAGTAACCTCAGCCTACCACCCACAAGCAAATGGTTTGGTTGAGCGAGTTAACAGAACAATCCAGAACCGAATAGAAAATCGGTTTTGGATATCCCAACTGACTGGCCAGATGCTTTGGTAGGGGTGTATGGCATCAACAATTCTTGCATACACTCTTCTACGGTTTAAGATGAGCCATTTTAATTTCTAACTCTTCTTTTAAACAATGATCAATTGTTATTTTTGCCATAACCTCTGGTAAGGCTAATACATCCTCAATTTTGTTTTGTAACTAAATAATAACTAAAAATATAACATTAAAAATTATTTCTACTGTAAGAGGGCGTCGTGATTTCTGACCATACATCAGTTCATAGGGCGAAAATTCCGTAGAAGAGTGTAAAAAATTGTAGGTGCCACACACCCGTACCAAAGCATCTGGCCAGTCAGTTGGGATATCCAAAACCGATTTTGCTATTCGGTTTTGGATTGTTCTGTTAACTCGCTCAACCAAACCATTTGCTTGTGGGTAGTAGGCTGAGGTTACTCTCTGGACAATCCCACAATATTTATGGAATTCTGTACAAACATTGTTACAGAATTCCCTGCCTTGATCATTTATCTGAATCTTTAATAAATATATATTTTAGTTTTATTAAATTTAAAAAAATATATATTAATATAATAAAATTCAGTTAAAATTGGTATTTTTATTTTATTACTTCATAGCATTGGTGGGTGTTGACAATGATGTATAAGGCTTTTACAACAGATTTAGCTGTTTTATCCTTAATAGAAATAGCCATTAAATATTTTGAAAAATAGCATATGGCACATAAAATATATTTGTATTTTTCCTTGTATTTTGGCATCTGGATTAAATCGATGCCAATTTGATACCAAAACTTTGGCACAACTTTAATATTGTGCAAAACATTTGAGGTTTTATCAAAACGACTGCTTGATTTTTGAAAAACCTCATAGGATTTGATAAACTCTCTAACACTTTTATTGCTTCTCAACCAATAAAAGCTTAAAAAAAATAATTAAAAGATTATTGCAAATTTTGACTTTTCAGCTATTATTTGATTAGTTTTATTAATCCCCAGATGCCCTCCCATAGCAATCCCCCCTCATGTATTGTTTTAATTATTTTTTTTTGTTCATCTCCTGTCAGTATAACTTTTCTTTCTTCTAAAATATTATTAAATTATATATATAATAATATTTGTGATGCAGAAAAAATATATATAATCAATGGCTAGAATAATAAACTGCACTTAATTTTGTCATACAATTTTAGTTATATATATTATAATACCTAACTTTAATAAATTAATTATGCAATCATTTATAAGCCCAATATACATTATAATAAAAGTATCTAACATTTACTTTTCATCTTTATGTGATAATCTAAATTAAATTTTAGTTGTAAAATAGCATTTATAATGCCTATATGTAAAAGTTTATCAAATGTTCTTACATATATATATATATACACTTACATTTGCAGCTATAATTAATTTTAGATGAAAAAAGATAATAATCAATGGCCTGAGCATTTTTCAATGTTAAAAAATAATATATTACATTAAACTTATAATGGCTAATTTTAAAAAATTAATCATGACATATCTAAAATTTACTTTCCCCATAGAATAATTGATTTTCTATAATCTTGAAGGCGGTTATCTTTCTAATAAAGTTAGCCTTATTAACATTCATTGGAACTTTAGAACATTTTAGGAAGACATATATATATCATTATAATTTGAGCTAAAATATTTCTGAAATAATATATTGTTAAAAAATTACTTCATAATGAAAAAGAATTTCAAATTAAATTGTATTATATAGAAATATTTCTAATTTGACAGCCTCATTCAAATCTGACGTTTTAAAAGTATATTTAAATTAATAATGCAAGATTTTTAAAATATCTTGAGATTTTGAAATATTATAGCCGTGAGATTTTGATGATTTAAATGGCCCCCAATGTATTTGAAGCGATAAAAATCAAAATCTCATGAAATCACTTTCACATGGTGTCAGCCGTGAGATTTTGATGGTGTGAGAATTCGAAATCTCACGGTAATCACTTTCACACGTTACACCGGCCTGAAAATATTTTTTTCCAAGTCATCTGGTCCAAAATTATAGAGATCTCTACTCTATAAGTTTTTTGGAATTATAGCGATGAAAATTCTTACTAATTAACTCGAATTTTGCTTTCTTTCTTTATTTGTTTCATGTCCTAAACTTTGCATATATTTTTTTTCCTCTTCCAAACATTGAATAATTCTTTGTTTAGCTATCTTATTCTTATCATCTCCTTAAAATGTGGCTATACATCTCTTTATTTTGTATTTAAAATACCAAAAAAATATATATTTCAGATTTCTTATAATCTATACCTAATTACTATTCATAGTTTTAGACCACGATTAAATTAATTTTGCCTCAATTAAATGATTAAACTTTGACAATAAACAACTTATTTTTTTTTCCTTTTAACTAAACTTCAAATTTCTCCTTTAAAAATAATAAAAAGTTTATTTGAGGGTCTCCAAATGGCAAAATTTTCAGGTCCAGTCCGTTGGCAATTTAGTAAATGCCTTGCCAATGTCGGTCCAGCCCAAAAAAATTGTTTGAACTTTACCCGGGCCCGTTGGGCATAGCAAATCTCTAATAGTTATATCTCGAATATCAATTAATATTGAGATTTGAAAAAAAATTTTAAGGATATATGCCATCCCACTCCCGTCTTTACATTATTATGGCATAAATTTGGAGAAAATAATAATATTAAAAATTGTTTGAGATAAGATTTTTCGTTATCCAATGGGATTAAATCCAGGTTTTGGATTTCTTTTCCTTTTTTTAAAAAAAAGATAATAATTCTAAGATAAAAAAAATAAGTTTACTTGTGAACTAATAATGCGAAAATCATCTTGGGGAACCAAAGGACATGCTGAAGAAGGGTTAAGACTACGATAGAACCAAAATGTTTCAGTGATTTGAAGGTGTACGCTAGGCTCGATTTTAGGGGCGTCTTTTTACGATCCTCTCCTCTTCCATGATATATATACATATGAGAATGAAAAAAAAATGTAATTTTAATTTATAAACCCTTTCTTATGCTGGTTTAAAATATGACTATTTGGACAAAGGAGTCAAAAATGATATGGCACCCTAAAGTGCAGAGCCTTTTGATATTATAGGTTAGGTTTTGGTTAAAAAGTTAACCCCAAAATTTTATTGTCAATTTTTTTTAAAAAAAAAATAATTAGGATGTAATTTAAACATTTTAATCCTGGAAGAGGCTAAAAAATTAAACCTTGAATGGTATAAATTTTGAATCATCATTTTATAATATAAATCCTATATTAAAAAAAAAAATTTCATTCTCATTCTCTTGATCATATGTTTGGGAAAGAATCAAATTTTGATTGCGGAACGTTCTAGTTCTAAGTAGGGATGTAAACTTCCCGGGAAAATAGAGATAATTTGGGGAAAAAAACGTTTACAGATCAATATTGATTATTTTTCTTCAAGATTTACAAGCATATTATTTAAACAAGTATCACATAATTTATTCTGTTCGCTATCTTTTGAAGATGAAAACGATTACGCACATAAGAGTTTGCATATCTAGAATCGAGCAAATTTGTCTTTTGCAGAAGTTTCTTTTCCCCATAGACTGGAAAATTGTTCTTATAAAACATCGATTTCCTGATCTTACCAATTTTTTAAAATCCTATCTCGGAAGTAAAAAATATAAAGTATTGCCTCCTTGCAAACTTAATTTGTTTTAACAGGGTAACTAATCATCATAACTATACCACATGCCCAGCGAGTTGGGCTAAGCAACTATTAGCAATCCTATTTTTTTTTATCTCGAAGTAGTTGTTTTGCTTAAAATGTTGATAACAGGTGTGGAGTATTGCATATTTTATATAATACTTTTTGGCCTTCGCTACTAAAATTTGATTTTACTATATTCGAAGTAAATGAAGTCCATCACACCCGATGCACTTGATACAGTGTCCATGCTCTATTCATATTGGTTGCATCAATAGTTATAATGGCGTTAATTTTTGTTGTTTCCTATTCCCTCAATTAATATAATAAATTCATTCGATATATTCATTTCAGCACATGCATACTTATGGGGCTTGGGGTTTCCATAATGAAATTTATATTACATACCACTCTTTTGTCCACCGATCAATAAATGAGGATCATGTTTTTATCTAATCTTTAGATTATATATTTAATCCTTTAGTATTCATTGTTTAAAAAAATTTTTACCGACTAAATATTTTTAAAGTATATTTAAATACAGGTTTTAAGGATTGAAATAATTTCTTCCAATACCACATCGGATTATGGCAACAAATGGAAAATTTTATATAGAGGGCTGTTGCGAATTCAATATCTAGTTCACTTTGCTTTTCAGGTGATACACTATCAATATATTACATGTCATTATATGCTTTGTCTGCATTATATTGTATTTTTTTTTGATATGATTAATTGATTCAGCTCAACATATTCTATTAAAAATATCCTTAAAATTTCTTGTATTATATATGTTAGCATCAATGTGTACTTCCGGTAAAGTGTTATTTTTTCTACTTTAAAATGGGGGTTTTATTAAATTTAAAAATCGGATTTTTCGGAAATATATGCCATCATGTTTGTAATACCTATCTTTATGAATTGTAGACAATTTTGATGTTAACCTTTGACTCATTTTAAAAATTATATAAAAAATCTATGGAAAAACGAATATAAATTATATTGAGTTCAAAATTTCCTGGCGAAATTGTCTACTATTCATAAAATAAGGTATTATAAACATGCTGGAATATATTTCCGGTAAAATCTGGTTTTTTTAAATTTAAAAAAAAAGACCCCCCAAAAAATAATTTAAGACCGCATTCATAGTGGATCCGATCCGACACGATTTAACAGCTGATCGATTTTTAAAATATGTTTATGAGATCAATTTTTTTCTAAATAACATTAATTTTATCTTTAATTCTATACATGATAATAACCTAAGAAATATTGGTTTTAATAAAGAAAAATGGATTCTCAAAAACCGATTTTTAAAATCGACAGCTGTTAAATCGTGTCGGATCAGATCCACTATGAATGCAGCCTAATGTAGAAAAAATAACACATTGCCAGAAAAAACGTTGACGTTAACATAAATAAATTTCATCTGCATTTAATTTTTAAATATTTTTTTCCTAAGCTAAGTAATTAATTAAGACATCGTAAAGTAAATTCGATGGAATAATAATTAATTTAGACTTGTTAACAAAGATTAAGAAATTTAGGTTCAACTCAAGGAAATCGCGGTTGCCTCACTAAAATTATCGGAAATGAACCTGTCAGATTTGTTATGCAAGATGAATTAAGCTTACCTAATCCAAAACCTTTAATTAACCATCAATCCAGTTCCATATCTCTCTAACCTTTAATATCCTTACCTCAATTATTACATGTTTTAACTTCAAATATATTTCCTTCAGGTGAACATTACTTAATCGAGAATGAGGGTATTACCAAAAACAAACCATATTTTACGATTTATCAACCACGAGAGGAAAAAAAATAATTCAATAAAATATGAAGAAAAATAAATCGCCATTATTTAATCAAAAAGCAACATAACAAAAATTTGGGAAACTAAAGGGGGTGAAAATTTCCCTTATGTTACACCACTAGTTCCAAGTCCCTAAATAAAAATATAAATGAAGCAAGGATATTTTATTTTTTAAATAAAAAAATGACCGAACTTTGAGAAGTAAAATTTAGCCACCAGATGGCAAATGATGAAGCTCTGATAGTTGATATTGCACATAGGGAAAAAGCACGTAGCCATATACATGATGTAAAGCCAGCCCACGATATAGAGAGAAGGATAGGCGAATTCGAATGTTAGGTAACCTGATGACGAATCTATCTGCGAAGTATCTGTTAACAATAAAAAATAAGCCCTGTTTTGAGTCTGATAATATTTATGTTATTTATTATTATTATAATTTTAATAGTGATATCATTATTACATATTTCATTATTACATATTTCATTTTTATAAATACAATACATAAATGATCTATGAGCTTCGATGTTGTAAAAAATTGTTTATTTGAAGTTAATAAATATTATCAAAACCCAATATTTTATATGATACTATTTAAATTATATTTATTTATATACCCCCCATATCGATATCCATTCAAATCTTTATTACTTCCATATTAAAAAAAATCAAAGACAATTAAAAGTAAATCTTTTTCTTATAGAAAATATATTGAAAAACGTTCATAAATGTCAATTACAAATCGACAGATACAACAATTATCAACTTAAAATTTAATCTCAACCACCCCCATTAAGGATGGGACTGAACTGTTGTAAGTCGGCAAAGCCGGGTTCAGGCTTGGGCTATTTTATAAAAATTGGACAGTTAATTTTTTTTTTTAATATAGGCCCAAATTTGGTTAAAGGGAAATGTAAAATAGAATAATATTGTTTCCTCTTTTTTTCATCAAAATAAAACGATAACTAGAATTTCTCTGGGATTAGGTGAGAGCAATTAGTTATTTTAATTTATATTTGAACTTAAATTACGAGCCAAGCAACATCTTAAGGCATACATAATATTTCTCTGGTTAAAATATTGAGTTGGCTGTTTTAAAAAATCGACATAAATCGAGCTGCTTAACAAAACTAGTGGCATGCAGCGTGAAGTATTTGGAACGATCTAGCTATGCCCGATCTAAATAAATCGAAATTTCCCAATGAAAAAAATAATTTTAACATCTATGTAACAATTGCGAACATCGCAAATTATAATGGTGGTCAAGTTCCATTATTTTATTATGCCGCTAACCTTTGAATAACTTTTACTAGGTAAAAATATAAAATTGGATATTAAATATAAATATATATAAGAATTACCAGAAGTTATCAGATGACCTGACACGTGACCCAATATAAAATAGAGTGTGAGCGCATGCCCCAGAGTAAACATAGCAGACAGCATGTATCGATGAGCATGAGCGGATTGATACACCTTGAGCGAGTTTACCAAGATAGCCATAGTTTTGTGCATCAAGCGAAGGCGGGTATTGTGGATGAAGAAAGTGAGTGTAGCTACGAGCTAATGATATAATAAATATATAAAGGACTCTGTGATAAAGGCGTTATAAAAAAAATTTTTAAGAAAAGAGATGAGTAAAGGAAAGAAAAATATCTAACCGTGAGAACTAGAGCTAGCACAGTGAGGAATATTAGCAAGTACATGTTGATGGAATCTATTTTAGATCGCAATCCCACTTGGTCAGCCTTTACGAGGTACATGTGTTGGCATATAAGAGCCCAGCCCAAGAAAGCGACTAATACTTAAATAATAAAAGGTTTTTGTATTTTACAGATAAGTACATTATAGTAGTAATAGGTATATCTAGGATTTTCCTATAAGGAAGGGGGGGGGCATTATTAGGTTGTTTTTCTCATCAATTTTGCTGTCTTTATTAGATCCATGTTGAATTATAGTAGTTTCTTAAAAAATATTCAAGAAAAATCGTACCTTTTATCGAATTCACTATTATTTTTATAATCCTATAGCATATTTTTATTTATCAACGCATCGTAACATATGTTTTTCAAATTTCATCGTACCTATTTATTGGCTTTATTTTGTAATAACGCAACGCTTTAACATAATAGTGCACACAAATTGAACGTTTACGTTTTGCCGTAATTTTTAAATAAAAAAAATGTGAGATTGCTTTTTTTGTTAATATCGTCGCTTCAAAATTTTAAATAAGTTCTAAAAAAGGGATTTGTCTTTGAAAATTATATTATCGTCTGCCTTCTTATTTCTTTAATTTCTAAATATTCCTTTTTTAGGATTATAAGTAAGTTATTTATATTACATTTTTATATAATATTCCAAAGCGAAGAATAAAAAAAAGTAATGAAAAAGCAAACTTATTTGCATTTATTTAAATGGTTGCTAACGCCAAACGGTAATTTTACCAATTTACACGAGGCCATTTAAAATGCCTTAGTTGCGCTTGCAACGCAGTGTTTAAAACGCTCAATTTGTGCGCACTATAAGCGTTTACTTACAAAATGATGACTTAAAAACAACCTAAAACCAATTTTGTAATAACTTTATTTTATATTAAACGCCTTGCGTCCTATCCTACCCCTTTGAACGGGGTCCAAAATTTCTTAAAATTATTAAAAAAAGAGGGGAGATCATAAAGGGAGAAATGAAATGGTCAGAATTTTATAAAATCGATAAATGGAATCACGAAAGGACCACGAAATAAAAATTTAAAAAGTTTTATAATATATAAAATTACCGTAAATAGACAATATTCCTAAGACGACGAGGAACCATATTGCCAGCTCGTGGTAATTCGAATTTAGCGCGACATTCACAAAGGCGTACGTTAAGACTTTAATTTAAACATTATAAAAATGTAAATGTAATTTAAAGGGCTTTCCCTCATAATTTTATTGATAAGGTGTTGTGCTCTTTTCAACCCCTCTCCTTAATCTTGGGGCATATTCTACCAAACTGGAGTCACTACTTAACTGTTATATTTCAGCAAGATTTTTTTTTAATTACCATAAGTGACGAATGGTACGATCAGTATCAATATCCTATTCCTGTAAAGATCAGCTGTGCAGGCCTTGATAAAGGCTATAACCTTGAATTTGAAAGGGCGCCCAGGTTTAGAGAGATCCCCATCTATAAAGTGGTTAATGTGCGCGCGAGTTAAACGAGTATAATTAGTGACGTAGGCCACGCACTTGTTCAAGATAGGTATGCTAAAAAAAAATATTAAATAGTAACTGGGGATTTGGATGAAAACTTAATTAGAGAAATAGAGTTAGTTTGTTGTTTTAAAATAATAATTCGAATGGAAAATAGGAAGGGATATAACAAGATTAGAAGAACAAATTTTAAAACGCATAGGACTTCCGTTTGTTGGATACGAAAATCAAAATATTATAAAAGTCAGAACAAAGATTTTTAGGTAATTAGAGAGGGGGGGGGGGGGTAATGACTAGCATTTCCCAATATAATCTTCTCCCGAGTGCAGTATATTTTAGGCGAAGTCTAAGAAAGACAGATTTGTTTCGTGAACAATAGTGCACTAAGATTGGGAATTACCGGATCCAGTTTATTTTAATCCGATTCATTTTTTTCTTTCTTACAAAAAAAAAATATACTTAATAATTTCTTTCTTTCTTTCTTTCTAAAGGTATCTTAAAAAAACTAAAGAACCAAAAGCAATAATTAAATAATATAAAAAAATGCTATTTTCCTATCAATATTTTTTGAACTAAAATTCCGAATTTTTAAAAATAAATAGTAGCTAGCAAAAAAAAAACAAAAGAAGAAATTACGGTCTAGACAAATATTTAATAATTCTTGATTTTTTGGTTCCTATATTAGTGTTGTTAAAAGGCTCGAGATTTGAGCCCATTTTTAGAAACCGTCAACTCAATATTTTAAACCAGAAAAAATGTTAGGAAGACCTGAAGATTTTGTTCAAAGATGGCAAGGAACATCCGAAATCTCGAGGCTTTTCTGGCTAAAATATTGAATAAGTTGTTTTTTTAAAATCGACTCAAATTGACGTTTAACTAAAGATCTGCAAAGTTAGGCCTGGCCCGTACCCGGCTCGAGTCCAAATAATCGGGTTCGGGCCGGGCCTAATATTTTTTAAAAAAATTCGGGCCGGGTCGGGTCGGATTTTGTAAATTATTTTTAAATATATCTAAATTTATCAATTTTTATATTTAATTTTTTATGTAAAATAAAAATATTTGATTTTATTTATTGAAACTAAGCGACATATAACATATGTCTTTTATTTTGAGTAATTATAAAAATTAATTTCTATATTTAAATAAATTCGGGCCGGGCCGGTAAAACTTTTATTAAAAAAATTTCGGGCCGGGCCGGGCTTTAAAAATTAGGCCCGATGCATATCACAACGTTTAACAACACTAGTTTCCGACCCTTAAGGTTTTCTCTGAAAAAAAATTATTTTTTTTTTAAAAATAAACAATAAAGCACACAACATTTTAAACAAAATATATCTGCGCTTTTGTTAGAACCCGTTTCTGGAACAAATTCTTGGAAATTTTAAAATAGGTTATGGAAAAATAGAATTTCTGGTAGTGGTTCAGAGATTTGATCCGGTGTTCCCAAATTTTGATTCCATACTGCGAAATAGTAAACATGATAAATAATTTTAAACGTTTCCTGGCCTCTCTATTTTATCCTATTCATTTTAAAATATGTTTTAAGATAACGCGAGAAAAGGTCCCGCATAATTGATGCAAGCTCCTCATTGGTCGGGTCGTAGACCAATGATATTTAAATAAAGTAAATTATGGAGAAAAAAGAAAAAATGAATTTTACGTGGCAAATAGTGGTAGAGCAGGGCAGGGACCTTGTTCGTTGAATAGGTACCGGTTGTTAAAATCGCCGTTGACTTCGGGAATATTTAGGGTGTTTCCTTGCTTATTTATTGTAAAAGAGAAATTGTAACGTGAGTGTAACGATCTTAAACGACAAGTATTCAGCGATCCAGTAGTGAAACAATTAAGGTCAACTAACAGATTTTAGATCGGGACCTATAGATGAACCAATCTTTTTGAGAAGCAGTTCAAACCTCTCTTTTAAATATTTTTCACTGGACCGTGGTCTGGACCGGTTTTTTAAAATAATTTTCCTTATTCGAAGATTCATATAATTTTTTTAGTATATTTTTTGTGTATATACTGTATATTACTTTTCTAGAGGAGATACTTTTAGTTTTTGCGATTCTCTTTATTTATTTATTTTATCACATTTTTATTTTCAAAATTAAATATTATTTTTAATTTTAATTGTTAATTATTTTTATATTTTAATAAAATGATAAAACTACAATTAAATTAAGTAAAAATAACAAAAATATTCTTTAAAAATAACAAAAATTTTTTTACAAAGCCAGTCTTCGACCAGCCTTTTTACATGGTCTGGACCATGTGTAACGGACCGGTTGAGATTGTAGTAGAGTGGAGGGATGCTTGGACAAGTGTTGGATTTACTTATTGTAAATATATTAAGTTATCTGTTATATGAAGTTAAATAGAACGGTGTTAGTTAAGTTAAATAAAAAAAGGGTGCTATTATTTTATTCAATTATTTAAGATAAAGGATTATCGTATATTTAGTACTCACAATTATATATTGTTCGCATAAATGAGCACCCGTCGAATTCATCCATTGTCTCAGATCACTTTCCGAATTGAGACTTTGGTCGGGGCATTTGCTAACACAAATGGACTTACTCTTCAAAGGGTCAGTGCCCAAGTGAAATAAATACCTAATGAATTATGAATATATAATTTATGTCCGAATTCGTAAAACTTTTTATCGATCATAGATTGAGCATCTTGAACTAAGGGCTGTTTTTTAGAGCCACAAATATGACCAAAACTTTCAACTGGTAAAAATAGCCTTTCAGGAGCACCAATGAATAAGCTGTAAGCACAAATGTACATCTGATTTATTTATTTATTTTAAAATAAAATTTTTTTTTTAAAATAACATATTATTAATTTTCGTTCTTGATTAAAAGTGCAGTTTTATTTATATTAAAAAGTGGCCTAAATATCAAAAATATTATTAATAAACTTTCGTAAATTTAACGAAAAAAAAAAGCAAAATAAGCTATTTATAATGTAAAATATACCTACAAAAATACGAATCGAATAATGGAATTATTCTTATTCGTTTAAATCAAATATTATTCGATTTCGATTCGAAAATTTTATTTAACCATAAATTAAAAAAGATAGAATATTAAATATTTTGTAAACTATGGATAAAAGACAAACAAATTTTATTGGTAAGATAATATAGAAGCATATATATAGTATTTTTATATATAATGTAGTAAAATCAATATAATATTCATATCATGTAGAAGACAAATATACCAACAACAAATTTTTTAAACAAAAAGTTTTTGCAAAAAGTAAAATTTATGATTTCTCCATCATCAAACGACGGAGAAATATCTGGTTCGCCCGTCATTCTTGACGGGATGGCTACTAGTTTATTATAATTGTATAGGTGTTATAAATTGCATATAAAAATAAATACTTTCTTCGTCCATCATAAAACAATTTTCGGAAGTTAATTTTATATTATGAAGTTATTCGAATAAAAACAGCCGTTAACAACAATTTTAGAAATATAAAATGTTTCTTCATTATTCCACCAGGAAATTTTATTAAATAGGAATAATTGCAAATAATTCCTACTAATAATATATGATTATTTTTCAATATTATTATTTCAATCGAATAATCTCTAATAATTCGATCGAATAATAGCTAAAAAATTATTCGACGAATAATATATTTTCCTTATTCGAATTCGATTCCAATTTTCGAATCAAATAATTGTGTTATTCGTATTCGTAAAATATGAATCGAATCGAATATCGAATAACAAATAATTCGTTTTAAAATAATGACCCAAATTATATTTTCGAATTTATGAGAAGTTTATTGATTTTTAAAAGTTAAGAGAAATTAATAAAATTTAATAAACTTTAGCTTTTAAAGTTGTGAAATTTACAAAATGAAATAAAGTATGCAATATTAATTTATATTTTTCAAATTATAATAAGAAATGGGTCTTTATATTAATCAAAATGGGAACTATATAAATTATTGGGTGAGAATTATAAATTTCTAAATTTACAAAACTTTTAAAAAAAATTTGGACTTGTGTCATAATTTTATTAAAGCTACCAAAGTTTTTGATATTTTAAATAATGGGTGTTAAAAACTTTTATTAAAATCATTTTAAAAACTGCTGAACATCTTCAATAAAAATACTGTGCGACTAAATTAATTCTAAAGCTGTGAAACTAAATATTTCAAACTGTGCATTTGAATAACAACCTTTTTAAAGTATTGATAAAATCTGTAATCCTTTATTTCAATCCTTAGCTTCCAGAAATAGCATACTACTTTTAAATTAGTAAATAGTGTGCTACTTTTTTTAAAAAAAATAGCAATAGCCATAGTGGGCTCTTTTTTTGAGTAGAAAAGTAAGTTTCATATAATGATGATGATGAACACACTCTATAAAAAAAATACTAATATTTATTTATAATTATGTAATTAGTTTTAAAATTATATCCTCTATATTTAATTTCATTTTTGAAAACTATATTTCAAAATCTGCATTATAAATCTAATTTACCAAAAAAATAATTAAAAATATAAAAAGTTACTAATCAAGATTGATATTAAAAATAGTGATCTGAATCGGGCCTAATTTTTAAAGCATGGGTCAGGAAATTTTTTTTAAAAATTTTGCTGGTCCAGCCCTAATTTATTTAAATATCGATATTTTTTTTTCATACATAAAATAGAAGATTGTCATATGGCGACTAGTTTCTACAAATAAAATATATTATATTTTTATTTTACATAAAAAATATTGGCACCTTTTTTGATATATTTCATTCAAGATAAAATTTTTCCAAAGCCCGGTCTACTTTTACAGATCTCTAATCAAAAATAGATTTGAGATAGATGATAACAATGAAATTTAACAATTTCCCATTTTTTCCCCAAATTTGTAAAATATAAAATAAATTAATAAAGGATTTAAATTTGACTGCATAAAATGTTGAAGGAAATTATTGTCTAATTAATGAAGCCTTCAACCTAAAAAAAACATACACTAGTATTTTTAACAAGTCTCAACTTACTTTTAAATAGAATTAATTTAACTTCTTACAACTCTCTTATTGTTTATTCTATAAAATTTGGCAATCTTATATAAAATGTAACTCATTTTTAATTTTTCTTCAAATATTTTAATTATTTATAAAATTGATAATAATAAGAAATTATTGGTATCCAAAAAAAACAAGAATGAATAATATATTTATTGAAGACAAGTTCAAAAAAAATAATTCTTTTTTCACTGACGTTTTCTATATATTAAGCAAGGTGATGACAGTATTATTCATAATTTTAATAAATTTATAACTGTTTTAAATTTAGAATGTCCACACTTCAAATTTCAGAGATTGAAGGATATTGGTGTAATATAAGGGGCTATCGTTCAATAAATTAAATTTAAACTAATCAGGACCAACTTTTCTCAAAAATTGGCTGATAATTCATAAATAATTTTATAATTTTTAGAGAATAGTCTATTTTTTTGGTTGATAATTCCCGATATTTTTTATTCTAATTAAGATTCCAAATATTTTTAAGCCCATTTTTTTATTTGTTCCAAAAAGCCCAACCCATAATTAGCTAAAATACTAAATCTATAAATAAAAGATAAACAATTTTTTAATGTTATATGATTACAAATGCACAAACAACTTGTACAAAAATTCTTCATGGACCAAGGCAGGATTGGATTTGCAGACTTCTTATCTGAATGGCAAAAACAGTTTAAAATTTTTTTTACTTAACTATGCTTATGATTTTTCAAAATAAATATACTATATTATTATTTTTTGTAGTTGGCATGGATGGTATCAGTTTGGGCATTGGCTCAAATGGCAGTATGCTAGATCTCTGATTATTAATTTAAGCCATAAAAATGCCTTTTAATATTATAAAAACTTGTCATAGTTTATTATATTTATGGTTTATTTTTCATAATCTATAAATTTTAAAATTAAACATAAATAAGAAAAAAAATTATCATTTTATTTATTTAGTTAATAGATAAAAATTTTTATCAATTCAGGGTTCAATGAAGGCCAATTTTTTATTTAATTTATAAAGGTTATTATTTTGAGGAACAATCACTGGTATGGCTTAAAATTGAAGATATCAAATATCAGTGCATCTCAATTTTAAACATGAATTTCATAAAAGAAAAATTTAATAGATCAATTTTCATTATTATAAAATTATAAGGCTATAAAAGGAAAGTTCAGGTATAAAGACAGAAATATATCTGATTTAGTAATAATACCTAGTAATTACTATTTTTTGTAGCATATTTAGATTTATATATGAAATGATATCCTAATATTCATATAGCATGTGGTATTAAGCAAATATCTTTAATAAGATGCATTTATGTAATTACCATGGCACAAAAAAAAATTAAGAAAACAATGAAAGCTGGAATGTCGGTCCATGATGAATGTTTAAATTTTCTTTCGTGCTCCTGCTCACCCTATAACAAATAATTTAGTTTGTTTTACTTGAATTAATTTTACCATTCAAAAAAAATGGAATACACAAGTTTATCACAAGAAAAATGTGAAATCTGTTACCAGTCATATAGATTCATAGATTTGACAGCTCTGAAAATTGACTAATTTGAAAAATAAATGTATAGAATAATTATGAAGTTATGGGTTTGGTAGGGTAATAATAAAATATTTTGTATAAAATTTTATTAAATGAATTATGAAATTATATTTTCTATTTACCCTTCTTAAGCGTATTGCACTTAAAACCCCCAATGGAACACTAATCCTGAAAATAAATCATAGCAAAAACTATAATACGATGCATAATCTCTGAATATCTCTGAGGTAACCTATTAACAATAGTGCAACCTAGAATACGAATCCGAGGCACAAAACTAGGGAAAAAACCTGGTGGAGAATTCGCGAGCATACACCCAGAGCACAAACTCCGAGATTAAAAATAATTTTAAATTATTTATTTTTGTTTTAAAATTATAAACCTTAAAATACTCCACCAATTTTTTAAAATCCTAATTTGGTTAGGTAATTGTCCTATTTTTAACCTTGCAAATTATTATCTATATAAAAACGAATATTTAAGTCCAAAATTATAACTTGCTATTGGATATTATTTATTTTTTTAAATGTGCTGCAAAAAGAATTTCTATTTTGCATATGGTTAATTAAGTCATTATTTTAATTTTACGTTCTTTTCCCCTAAATGAGAAAACTTTCCTACATAAATCGAATAAAAATACAGAATTTTAAAAAAAAATTATACAAACGGAGAAATTTATATTATTTTGCAAAACTTATATACTATATATATAATTCAATAGCATTAACCATCCATAATTAGACATTTAATCATTGCCTAAGATATATTTTAATATTTGGTTTTTATTTAATAAGGTAGACAATTAAAAACGTTACCTTTAAGTTTTTCAGCATTTTTAATGTGTAAAATGAACTTTCTACAAATGGTAATAGGTAATGTCACTATCAATAAAAAATATTTAAAATTTGTCTGTTCTATATTTTCAACCGCTTAATAAAATTTTCAAGAAAGATAGTTTGCAGATTAATAGTAGAACAAGAAAATTGTGTTCAATATTTCTAAAAACTACTAATCATCTACTTTATCGGAAACATTGAATGCACTTAAACTCTTCACACTTTTATAATATTGCCTGTGATAATTAATTATTGATTTCAAGATCTTAATAATAAAATGAAAACTTTTAAATATTTTAATAGGTCCATCAAATTTTCATTCATTACTGTTATATAAAAAGTCTAGATAATGTTGTTAATGAACTAAGTCTAGTAGACTTAGTGGAGTCAAAATTTTGGTAGAAAATATTGACCTCAAACTGACTCGAGTTGTGTTCACGAACTAAAGGGTTAACTCACATTATGGATTATAATCGCTAAATCAAGTTACTAACATTAGTCGTGAACTCAAGTTATGAACTCGAATAGTATTGTTAAGCGCTCAATTTTTTAAAACGACCAAAAAATATTACGCAAGCCTTGAGATTTTGTTAATAGATGTCCAAATCTTCAAGCAAAATATCTAGGCTTCTGTAATTTTTTGAACTAAAATATTGGGTTATTCGTTTTAAAAAAATCGATCCGATTAACAACACTAAACTCGAATCTGTAATTCAAGTTATGAATTCGAAAATAAAACTTAATTTATGAACCTGATTCGTAAACTCTAAAACTGTATTCAAACAGGGGCGTCGCTAGCCTTTACAATCTCAGGGGGCTCAACTAAAAAAATTTTTGGGGGGCTTCGCCGCCCATGCCCTCCAATTTGCTGGCTCGCGGCCGGGTTTTATATTATATTATACTTTTTTTAAATTTGTTAACTCTGAACAATTGTTCTGAATTTTAATTTTCTCATTAATTATATTATGAAAATAAACTGGCATATAAATAATTGAAACAATACAAGAAATTTTTAAAAATAAAATTTTTTAATACAAAATCTATTTATTACAGTATAAAATATTTTCGATTGCTGATATAAAAAAATTTGCGTCTAAAGAATTACAAGTGATAAAAAAGATTAATTAATTCATACATATGCCTCAATTGATAATTATTAAAAACCACATAATGCAATAATATAATTCTTAGCAACTTACATTGACAAAAGGTTATAAAACTAATATAACTCTCTGTTACCATTTTACACATTTATAGAATGGACTAATAAGGAAAAATTTATAGGCCTATACCAAATCAACAATTCTTGAAGAAGAGAGTATAAACGACCAATCCAAATCATAAAACGATTAAGTAGTTAGAGCTTCCTTTTAGAGATGATGGTAGCTAGATAAGTAATCGATAAAATTATTGTGAGATATTAAATTTCTAAAAGATTATCATCCATTTTAAATGATATATAATATATAAACGTACACAGTTGACCATTACTGTTTATCTAAAAAATGCAATCATATGATCTCAGCCGTTGTAGTAATAATCTTAAATTACATAGCAACACAAATAATAGATGCTGGTTAATTTGCAGTAATAGCCATGAGACTCACGATGTAAACGAGTATCAGAATTTATTATGTTGGATAAATTGATAAAATAAAAAAACTAAAAATCTTTGGAAGAAATATTTGTGCAAATATATTGAAGCCTTAAGTTATTTACACGGCAAGGATGCCATATTAGAAATGAAACATTTTGGAACTATAAAATAAGGACCAGAATGATACGATTAAACTATTAAGATTTTATATATTGTAGCACCACCTATAGTTGGTATATTATATCCAATGATATATATATCATTGATTGTATCTTAAAATAATACAAGTTTGTAAAAATATCAAAAATATACTTGTATTAAAAATTTAACTCAAAACTGTTTTTTGAAAAAGAAAAAAATAGCTTTCCTAAGTAAAAAAAGAAAAGATATCAAATATATTACATCTATTGTAGAATGAATAATAAAATGATTAATTTTTAAAATTATTTATCATTATAACTAAATAGAGGGGCGTTAAATACTTGAAAGCAAATTGTTACTATATTTATTATCAAAAACATTTATTAGTAATATTCATTATAATATTAGCTGTAATATATTAACTGTCAAATACGTCTATAAAAGTGGCATTTTATCTAATATTTTATAAACATCTGTATATAATAGAGGATTATAAACTATATGTCTACTTACTTATTTTTTATTATACTTATTTGGACCTTGAAAATATCTTTAGGAATAGGTATGATAATAAAATTTAAAAATAAATATACAGTTGATTAGTCATTTTGAACTCTGCTAATTACAATATTAAATTTTTTTAGTTTTCAATTAATAAATTATTATATTTATTTAATTAGGGTTATAAAATAATTTAAATAATAATAGTTAATTAAGCTTCAACTGTTAATGCTAAATTGATATTTAGTGAGTGATATTGATATTCTATTTTTAACACAAAATTTGATTGCTAGCTGACATAGTGAAAATATAATTTATATGTATTAATTTAATCTAATATTTAAAATAGTATTCATTTAATAAATATTTAGATAGTCTTATTAATTTTTAAATAATAAAATTAAATCTATATTTTACTTAATAGAATTATAAAATAAATCTTTCAAGGGGCAATCAAAAAAATTTTTATTTTTAGTTCAAGGGGTTAAGATTCCAATAAAAAAAATTTTTGCTTCAGGGGGCTATTCAAATTTTCCAGGGGCTCGAGCCCCTGCCCCCCCCCCCCTAACGACGTCACTGTATTCAAATATAGAATTAAGTGTTACGAACTACTAAAATTATATTAAATTTTGAGTCATAAACCAAAATCAATAACTAAAGTCAAAAGATTAAGAACTCGGGTCGTTTAATTCAGCACTAAATGTGTTTTAAATTATTACAATTTACTACCAAACTTCATCTATCTTTCTCTGCAGAGATATCATGGATAAAATAATATATGAAGTTACAAAATAGAATTTGTACAAGGCCAAACTCGATTTGTTGGAAATTTAATAAACACTATAATTATTAATATTCTTGAAAATAATATTCATAAAAATAAAATATTTTAAAATCAAGCTCTGAATCTGACTAAGTCCAAGAAAATGTCTATGGCAGTATTTAATGCAGCAACCACAAATGCCTTACGGGACAAAATATTGTGAACAATTATCTTTATTTCTTTAAGGGAACCCAATAACTTCTTCCAGATTTGGGCATATGATGTTACATCTCAAATATATTTATAGATATATCACATCTCTTGGCTTGGATATCAATGGTGAGTGACTCTCCCAGAATATTCACACTATATAATTATCTCCTCTTGAATTATTTTTTTCTATCATAGGAAAATTCACAGAAAATGCATATTTAATTCATTTTTTTCTATATATGGAAATTCATAAATTGTAATAATTTTTATGTTTGTACTTAATTATTATCATAAAATATTGCTTAATTCTATTATTCATTTTATGTTATCATTTTTATTTATGTATTTTAAATTAATAAACTTAATATTTAACGATAGCTGGGTATAAATATCAATATCATTTTTACAACTTGCACATAGGCGTATCCATGGGGAGAAGGCAAGGGGAAATTTTTTCCCCTTCAGAAATTTATCACTTTTTGTGAATATCATTTTAAGCTCATAAAAAATACCCCCTTAGTCTTCCCTCCACTCTCTGACCCTCAAAAATGTGTGCATATATCTTAAACAATAATTTGAAAGAAAGAATGTAAAAGTTGATATTTTTTTTATTCATCATAATTTATACATTTTTGGAAAAAAGCATTTATATATATAAAAGAATCAAAAATGTTTTTTAAGAAATGGAATATAAGCCAAAGATAAGTCTTAGACAAAAGTGAACTGTATTATAATTATTAATAATATATCAATAAAGTTACTAAATAATATAATATATTAAATATAATTTTTTATAAAGTGAGTAATATTAATTTATTTATCTTAATAAAAGTTAAATATAATTATAAACTATTGATAAAATTAAATCATAAATTAAATCAAAAAATTAAAGTACAATACAAACAGTGGAATATTATATGTCGTAGATTTACAATATATCTAATTTTCTCAATAATCACATGTCAATCAAGTAATTTTTACCAATATGGCGAATTATATATTTTACAGAAAATTATAAAATATAAAGACATCAGAAAATAACTTTTAAAGACATTGTAGGATAAATAATATGAAGATTAATTTTTACTATCATTTTTTATTTAAAATAAATAGATGGCGTTAAATAATTGAATGCAAATTGTTGCTATATTTATTATCAAGAGCATTTTAGTAAAATTTATTCTAAATATATTTATAATAAATTTCTTATACTTGTTTGGAATAAATTATTACCATGCTTTTATATTTATGTATAAACAAGTAATTTATTATATATTATATAAAATAAAACTATATTTCATATTTGTTCCAGGCTTATTTTTTTTATTAAAATTAACCTCCTATCTTTTAAATATATTTTATGACTAAATATAGACTAAGGTAATCCGATCGAAGGCCCTCCCAAAATGGGGTCTGGGGGCGAAGCCCCCAATAATTTTTTAATCCCCCCCTTAGGAAAATCCTGGCTACGCCTATGTACTGCAATTATGTTGTTTCTCTCATTGAGATGAAATAGTAATGGTGGCATCTGATATTTTTTCAGCTATATAAAATAATTATGGTTAATCATTTTTTTTTATAAAATTATCCTAATTTATGTAGATTGATATGATAATGAAAATTAATTTCTTATATAAAATATAGAGTAATGTAAAAATTACATGTTAAATAAATTACAATTAAGTTTCATGATTTTGAATGACATTTTTATTATTTAAATAAATAACTTTTTTTGTTTCTAACAGATAGACATGACCTTGTAAGATCCACATTAAACTGATCTAAAAAATACAATAAACTAATGGAATAAACAATAATTTAATTAAATATAATTCCAGTTGGTCATAGTACAAAATGTATAAGAATCATCGTGTTGCGTTATTCCTTTATCTTATTTTTTGTTTTTTGCATTTGAACTTTTATTATTTTTGTTATAATCTAATTTTATTTTATAAACGGCGTAACCTTACTTTTTTATATATTATTTTACTTTTTTGTATTTCGTTTTATATTCTAATTTATATTTTAGAAAAGGTATTTATACCTTAAGAAAAGAAAAAGAAATTAGTTAATAAAATATATTTTTTATTTAATAAAGTTAATAAAACTTATTTATCATTCACCGGCACATATTCATGTTATTCTACATGGTGCCTCCAGTGTTGGCATAAGAAACTCGCCTCATGGAAAATTTTTTTAAAAATAAAATTTTTTTTTCCCTTTGTAAATATGGTTAATAAAAAAAATTATAAAATGGTACAAACAATTCTATATAAGATGGATAAAAAAAAGGGTAAGTCATTTCAAAATTATTTTCATCAATTATGTTCGCCTTCAAACTAATTAATGTACCCCATCAAATCTCCATATACGATATTTTGTTTGAGTTAACCTATAATTCCGATGTCAACTTTTATAGGATAGACGGTACGGAGGACGTGTTGTTTGAATTTATGAACTTAAGAGATATGATTAATTGTTTCGAATTGTTAAATGGGAAACATTATATTTATGGTGACAATGATTTCATTGAATTAATCTGTATATTTACCAAAACATGAATAGCTATACCAAAAATTTGAATTGATAAAATAATAAATATTATAATTGCTTATATATGTGTCTTATTAATTAAATATGGAAATTAAACAAGAATTTACACATAAGATCCCTAAGTTAGTGGGTCCTCTTACTGAAATTTATTTAGACAGAATATTAAATTACTTTTCGACCAGTACATTATCGGACTCTATTAAAATTAATACTTTGCTTAATAATTTATCAGACGAAGTTTTTGACGACATTAAGGCAATTTGTTCTGATACCGATATTTTAGATCTTAAAATTGTGATTAAAAAGTTAACCTATCTTTTACCAGCGCTAAATTTAAATACTTTAATTAATAAATTTAATCTTCTTCAACAAAACTCATCAGAGAGTTTTATGCTGTGGTACATTAGAGTATCGAAACTTCATAAGAAATGTAATTTTTTGGACGATAGTAGATTAAAAGAGAAATTACGGACATCTACTTTAAACGATAAAATTAAATACAAATTCTCCAAAAATTTTGACCTTACATTGAATCAGATGGTGGAATTAGGGGTGAAACTGGACTCTAGTAATATTAAGTCTGAGGATAATGATATAAGTTATATAAATAATGATAAAAAATCCGATAAAGATAAAAATTTTTGCAGTAGAAATGATAATAATTTTCGAAATAATTTTAGAAATAATTATGATAATAGATATAGAAATGGGAATTACAATAATAATTTTAGATACAATTATGGTAATAATAATTCGCGATACCACGATAATTATAACAATTATAACTATAACAATTATCGCTATAATAATAATAATCAATCGAATTTTGGTAGAAATAATACATGGTATGATTATAATCAAAGAAAACAAATCCAATACGGTGACGGAAATCGTAACAATTACCAATCTTATTATAACAACTCAGATAATTATAGAGGTAATGATAAGTATCAGAGAAAGCAAATACAATATAACAACAACTCAAATAATTATAGAGGTAATGATAATATTCAGAGAAAGCAAATACAATATAATAACAACTCAAATAATTATAGAAGTGGCGACGAAAATAATAAAAAGCAAATACAATACAATAATGATTACAACATGAATATTGAAGAAATTATTGAAGAGAAAGTTGATTCTACAAAGAACAAAGATGATAATGATTTTAATGTCAACAATTTATCTGGTGACGTGATTAATGACAAAGATAACGCATTTATGACTACTGTAAAAGTGAACGATGTTGTTACTTGTATGCAAGTGGACACTGGATCCAAATACACTATCATACCTCATGGTCTGGCTAAAAAACTTGGTATTAGAGATCTTAAGAAATCCGAGCTACAACTCACTGCTTATGACGGGAATTTAATCAAAATCATAGGAACTACTCAAGTTAAAGTGACTTATGATGGTATGTCCAAATATTTACAAGCGGTAGTGGTTGAATCAAGTAAAAATGCTTTGTTGGGACGTATGTGGATCAATGCTTTCAAAAATATTTTAAATAAATTTATAGCAAATATTGACACTAATTACGAAGATGAAATAAAAAAATTGATTAAAGAGTGTGAATCGAAATTAACTAATGGGCCAATCAACAAAGCAAGTGTCAAGTTACATTTAAGAAATGATGCCCAACCTAAAATTATACCGCCTAGACGTATTCCTTATTCAAAAATTAATCTTGTTAGTAATGAACTTAAAAAATGGATACATGATAAAATTATTGAGCCGGTGAATGATGTCCGATGGGCAAGTCCTGTTACCGCTGTCTATAAAGAAGATGGGAGCATTAGGCTTTGCGCTGATTTTAAGGATACTGTAAACCCAGCTCTAGAAGACTTTAGATACCCTCTACCACGAATTAATGATCTAATTGCTAAACTTTCGGAAGGAAAGAAATTTACGAAGATTGACTTTAAAAATGCTTTCTTACAGATTCCAATTGATAAAAGTTGCAGAAATATTTTAACCATATCTACGCATAAGGGATATTACCAATTTACTAGACTTCCTTTTGGGCTTAAGACCTCATCTGCAATTTTTCAACAGATTATGGATCAAATCTTCGGGGACATGGATGACGTTATATTTTATATTGATGATTTACTTATAACTGGAAAAAACGATGAAGCCCACCTAAACAACATAAAAAAAGTGTTCGATAGAATATCATCGTTTGGGCTAATACCTAACTTTAATAAAAGTGTGTTCTTTAAAAACAAAGTGAGGTTCCTGGGTCATGATATTGACGCTAAGGGGATTCATGCTAATCACGACAAAATTGAAGCAATAATTAATATGCCAGAACCAAAATCAGCTGCTGAATTATCAACATTTCTGGGAATGGCTGGCTACTATAGAAAATTTTTGAACAATTTTGCGGAAATTGCCGATCCTCTTTATAAGATTGTCAATAAAGAAAAATGGGCTTGGAATCTAGAACACTCTAAAAGTTTTAATGATCTAAAGAAGTTAATTAGTCTTCCACCTGCTTTGACATATTTTAACCCTGAATTACCTATAGGGATAGCCACTGACGCATCAAAATGTGGTTTAGGAGCTGTACTATTTCATATTGAAAAAGATGGTAAAGAAAAACCTATAGCTTTCGCGTCGAGAACTTTATTAAAATCTGAAATGAATTATACCAATATTGAGCGTGAGGCTCTCGCTATAATGTTCGCCATAAAGAGATTTCAGGAATATTTAATCGGCACAAAATTTACAATTATTACTGACCATAAGCCTCTAGTTCACATCTTCACCAAGGGTCTTAAGGATAATAGCACCATGTCGTTAAGACTCCAGAAGTGGAATATTACATTAGGAGGATATGATTTTAATATAAAGTATAAAGCCGGTAAATATAATGTTGTTCCTGATTGCCTTTCAAGATTACCACAAGAATGTCGTGATGAAACTATTGAAAATGTAACCATTATAAATGAATATGAGGATTTACCTATTAACTTTGATCAAATCCGTGATGAAACTTTGAAAGATACGGAATTAAAACAAGTCATAAATGATATTAATAACAACAGACCTATAATGAATAATATTTATAAAAACATTGAATTGGAATTAAGTATAATTAAAGATTGTCTTTACAAAAGCAATAAAATTATAATTCCGTCTTCTATGAGAAAAACTATACTACAGTCATTACATGAAGGTCACTTGGGAGCAGGAAAAATCAAATCCTTAGCCAAAGATTACATGTGGTGGCCTGGCATAAATAATGATATTGTTACGGAAGTGAAAAGTTGTGACGATTGTAATATATATCACGATAATCCTATAAAGATACAAAAACCATGGGTTTCGGCAACTAAACCGTTTGAAAGGATACATATAGATTATGCGGGTCCGTTTTTCACAAAAAATTGGTTGATAATAGTCGATGCCTACAGCAAATTTCCAATTATTATTCCTGTTAAAAATATTACGACTAATGTTACTTTAAAAGAAATCTTTAAAACTATTTCGCTATACGGAATACCTGAAACTATAGTTACTGATAACGGTACTAACTTTACGAGTAACGATTTTGAAAAATTTTGCAACAATTTTGGTATTAAACATGTGCTTACATCTGCTTATCACCAGCAATCCAATGGCCAGGTTGAACGCATGGTTAGAACGTTCAAAACACACATGAAAAGGAATATTAAAATAGACCCAGATATCGCACTTAGCAAATTTTTACTTAATTACAGAAATACGCGTAATGATACTACAGGAGTTACACCATCACAGAGAATGTTTAATCGAGATATTAGAATTAAATGGGACTTATTAAAACCGATGGAGGAAAAGAAGAATAAAATAAACGTTACTTTACCACGAAATAGAACTTTTAACGTAGGAGATTTTGTTTGGTATAAAATACAAGGTGATGATAAATGGTGCAAAGGTATAATCACACATAAGGAAAGTGATATGATGTTCCAAATTAAGACTGAGAAAGGTATTTTGAGGAGACATTTAGATCAAATAAGAATTAGAAACTGTTTTAACACAATTATTAACAATGACTCTAAGGATTCTTTTAAGGAGGGAAGTATGGACAAAAATATAAAAATTACTGATAATAACGATATAACACCTATCTCTAGACCTGTGCGAATTAAAAATAAACCTGCTTATTTAAAAGACTATGTAACTTAAAATATAAAATAAATGTTAAATTGCATAAACTAAATTAAATATTAAAACGCTTAAATTAAAACGCTAAAAATATAACAATCTTATTGATTTATCATTCTTCATTTATTCTTATGATGAACTATTATTTCTTATTCGCAATTTATTTATGATAATAACAATTTTGGAAAAATGATAATTAACAATTAAGTACTATCAAACAAGCTATGATCAATGGAGACAATTTACGATATGGATATCAAGCTTGCGAATTAAACAAACCACCGTGCAAAATCGATTTATACAAACCAACGATTGGACAAGCCAACGTTATGATGATTTGTGATACAACTTGATTACCAAAATTATAAACCACTTGAACAACAAACTCTCTATGACTTCTCCGATGAAATTATCAGAAGAGGGAGAATGTTGCGTTATTCCTTTATCTTATTTTTTGTTTTTTGCATTTGAACTTTTATTATTTTTGTTATAATCTAATTTTATTTTATAAACGGCGTAACCTTACTTTTTTATATATTATTTTACTTTTTTGTATTTCGTTTTATATTCTAATTTATATTTTAGAAAAGGTATTTATACCTTAAGAAAAGAAAAAGAAATTAGTTAATAAAATATATTTTTTATTTAGTAAAGTTAATAAAACTTATTTATCATTCACCGGCACATATTCATGTTATTTTACACATCGTTTTATCTATAAAAACTTGAATAAAATAAATATATTAAGCAAATATAAATATGGCTAGAAATTAGCAACAATTTTTTTACAAGATAAAATATTACTATAATTATTATTTTTACAGATAATTGGAATTAATTATATTATAAAAGATTAATTTGGTTTGCAACATTGTTTGGGATCGTCATGTCTTGTTACTTATAAATATTTTTGTCACACTCAGAATATTTTTTCCATTCTTATGATGTTGGCTGAAAACATCAACCTTTTCTAAAAGATATAAAAATTGTAATTAAAATATTATATCATGAAATTTGATTTTTTAAGAAATAGGATAATTATCTTTACTTAGAAGATAGAAAATATAAAGAATTATTACTGTAGGGACAGCTAGTGATAGATTTGACCATAATTAAATCTTTGGTAGGTAATTAAACACAGATACAGTCGTTAAGCCCCTATAAAATTCTAATTATAAAGTAAAATAAAACTTTATTTACAAGATTTACAAAATCTAAATGTTTATATAAGTAATTTTGTTTTTCTAGTTAATATCAAGGTAAATTGTATAAATTTGATTATCTCATCCAATCTTGACCACATAAGTAATCATTTAAGCCTGAATTGCCAATTGTTTTTAAAATCTGATGATAATTACTAAAAATATAATTTATATGTTAAAAATATAAAGAACCTGGACTTCATTTTCTTTCTTTGGAAATATTTGTAAAATAATTATGCAGGATGTTATTATCCAAATATCTGTTTGATTTAATATCTTTGTATGGCGTATGAGTAAGAATATAAGATAGCATTTTTTTCCTTGCTAATAGGCATATGTCGTAAGAAATATCATTCCATCATTTACCATCTATCGTCACTCATTTAAAATTTTTTACACCTTTAATATTGAAATACCAAACTGATATATCAGTCAATCCAAATTTAGATTTCATTCAACTCCTTCAATCAGCCAACATACTTGGTAGTCAGGAATGGTTAGAATAACTCTCTAATCGTAACCTTGGCAATCTCATATCAAACTAACAATTGAGAGTTGCCATTGGTTATGTCAGGGTTGTGACATCGTACAGTCGCATGCTTGTATCAAATGCAAATATTCAGTTGATTCAAAGGTTGTCACGGCCTCAATTGCATATACATTCCAAATCCCAGTCCAAAGCACATAGCAATAAATTATGTAATGAATAAAGGTTTAACAGCCGCCAACATTCCGAATTACCTTTTTACAAATTTATTTCACGTAAATGGCTTAAGATCTAATTATTATGGTGTTTTAAATGTTATGATAAATTTTTAAGAATTACAAAAATAAATAAATAAGAGATAATAATATTCATATTTTGCTTTTATAATTATGCAAATTAAGAGTCGACAGCATCTACATAACAGGATATTTACTGAATGCAAACCTCCTTTAAAAATCATACCGACCCCCCCTAAAAAAATGATATTTCTATAGTTATACCATTTTAATTATATAGTGATCCCTTGATAAATTTTAAAATGAAGAAAAATTATTAAGGCTCTACTAGCAACTAACAAAATATTGTGAATGTAAAAGAGTTATTTTTTAGAACATGCAATTAAAAAACTCACATTTACAATGAATGAATTATTTTAGTATATTGTTTGCCATGAATATGAGTTTACCGATAGAATCTCTAATCCTTTTAAATTAACATTAAAAGGATAGCAGAAAATGATCCAGATAATGTCTATTGTGGGCAGGGATGTGAACCCTTCGACAAAAAAAAAGGGTCCGGGTCCGGGTTCGGGTCCGGTTATAAATTTAAAAAGGACCCGGGTCCAGAGGAAACATAAAAATAATGACTCAAAATAAAACTTTTTTTCATTCATTTTTTAATTATACTTCAATATATACACATTTATAATTTGAAATGAGATAATTTATATTTTAAATATTTTATTCAATCGCACAATCATGATATCTTCTAAAATATCATTCTTCAGATTTCCACGTAAATTAGTCAACGATGAAAATCAACGTTCTACGCTTACCTAAAATAGATAGTCATTTTTATAATACATAAATTATTGTACTTGTGTTGCCGGTACAGCCATGACGATTCTAGAAAAGGTATATAATTCTGGATATATTGAAAAATTTTCCTCCCAGAATTTTAAAATGTTTGCATCTCTATTTATTCTCATGACTTCCGAGAACTTTTCTATTAAAGATACAATAGATATTTTTTGCTCCTTTATATCTGATGATAATTTAATTTTTTTTCTCTATCTAATAGTAAAATTTCCAGATCATCAATATCATTATCATTGTTATCGCTACAACCAGTAGATATTGTTGTAACCATCAATGTATTGTAAATAATAGAGTTTTGGGTATGACATAAATCTTCAAGATGGTCTATAGCCATTTGTTTTTGCTCACTACTTAATAAAACCTGATATCGCGGATCGAAGCATATACAACACTATTTTTTAAATATTGCTCTCTTATTTTCGTATTTTCTAATACTTCATTTGAAAAAGAACTTGTTAATCTCCCTAACTCTAATCGACATCTTAACCATATGCCATAAAAATCCGATAAATATAATTGTTCAGCTTGCACTCTTAATGTTGTTATTTTTAAAGGAAGCACACTAGTTAGCTCTTTTACTTGATTCCAATCATCTTCTGACAAAATGATTTCACATGCTCCTATGATAAAATCATTACAGAAATCTTTCAAACTTAATAATCGCTCTAGCATCATACACATAGAGGACCAACGTGTTGTGCAATCTAAAATTGCCATTTACCTTTTCATGGATTTTAATATTCTAACAATTGTGGGAGTTCTTAAATATTTTACAATATCCCTTGCTTTATCAATTATAGTTTTAAAGTGACTATTTTTTAGGGAGATTCCACGAAAAAAATTAATAAAATTATAAAAATTTTATATTATTTTTTAAAAATTATATTTTTACATTAATTTTAAAAAAAAAATTTTAAGTTAAAAATTTTTAACACCCTGAACCCTTGGACCCTCCAATTTTTAAAAGGGTTCAGGGTCCAAGTCCGGGTTCACATCAAAAAATTTTGCTGGTCCAGCCCTAATTTATTTAAATATCGATATTTTTTTTCATACATAAAATAGAAGATTGTCATATGGCGACTAGTTTCTACAAATAAAATATATTATATTTTTATTTTACATAAAAAATATTGGCACCTTTTTTGATATATTTCATTCAAGATAAAATTTTTCCAAAGCCCGGTCTACTTTTACAGATCTCTAATCAAAAATAGATTTGAGATAGATGATAACAATGAAATTTAACAATTTCCCATTTTTTCCCCAAATTTGTAAAATATAAAATAAATTAATAAAGGATTTAAATTTGACTGCATAAAATGTTGAAGGAAATTATTGTCTAATTAATGAAGCCTTCAACCTAAAAAAAACATACACTAGTATTTTTAACAAGTCTCAACTTACTTTTAAATAGAATTAATTTAACTTCTTACAACTCTCTTATTGTTTATTCTATAAAATTTGGCAATCTTATATAAAATGTAACTCATTTTTAATTTTTCTTCAAATATTTTAATTATTTATAAAATTGATAATAATAAGAAATTATTGGTATCCAAAAAAAACAAGAATGAATAATATATTTATTGAAGACAAGTTCAAAAAAAATAATTCTTTTTTCACTGACGTTTTCTATATATTAAGCAAGGTGATGACAGTATTATTCATAATTTTAATAAATTTATAACTGTTTTAAATTTAGAATGTCCACACTTCAAATTTCAGAGATTGAAGGATATTGGTGTAATATAAGGGGCTATCGTTCAATAAATTAAATTTAAACTAATCAGGACCAACTTTTCTCAAAAATTGGCTGATAATTCATAAATAATTTTATAATTTTTAGAGAATAGTCTATTTTTTTGGTTGATAATTCCCGATATTTTTTATTCTAATTAAGATTCCAAATATTTTTAAGCCCATTTTTTTATTTGTTCCAAAAAGCCCAACCCATAATTAGCTAAAATACTAAATCTATAAATAAAAGATAAACAATTTTTTAATGTTATATGATTACAAATGCACAAACAACTTGTACAAAAATTCTTCATGGACCAAGGCAGGATTGGATTTGCAGACTTCTTATCTGAATGGCAAAAACAGTTTAAATTTTTTTTTACTTAACTATGCTTATGATTTTTCAAAATAAATATACTATATTATTATTTTTTGTAGTTGGCATGGATGGTATCAGTTTGGGCATTGGCTCAAATGGCAGTATGCTAGATCTCTGATTATTAATTTAAGCCATAAAAATGCCTTTTAATATTATAAAAACTTGTCATAGTTTATTATATTTATGGTTTATTTTTCATAATCTATAAATTTTAAAATTAAACATAAATAAGAAAAAAAATTATCATTTTATTTATTTAGTTAATAGATAAAAATTTTTATCAATTCAGGGTTCAATGAAGGCCAATTTTTTATTTAATTTATAAAGGTTATTATTTTGAGGAACAATCACTGGTATGGCTTAAAATTGAAGATATCAAATATCAGTGCATCTCAATTTTAAACATGAATTTCATAAAAGAAAAATTTAATAGATCAATTTTCATTATTATAAAATTATAAGGCTATAAAAGGAAAGTTCAGGTATAAAGACAGAAATATATCTGATTTAGTAATAATACCTAGTAATTACTATTTTTTGTAGCATATTTAGATTTATATATGAAATGATATCCTAATATTCATATAGCATGTGGTATTAAGCAAATATCTTTAATAAGATGCATTTATGTAATTACCATGGCACAAAAAAAAATTAAGAAAACAATGAAAGCTGGAATGTCGGTCCATGATGAATGTTTAAATTTTCTTTCGTGCTCCTGCTCACCCTATAACAAATAATTTAGTTTGTTTTACTTGAATTAATTTTACCATTCAAAAAAAATGGAATACACAAGTTTATCACAAGAAAAATGTGAAATCTGTTACCAGTCATATAGATTCATAGATTTGACAGCTCTGAAAATTGACTAATTTGAAAAATAAATGTATAGAATAATTATGAAGTTATGGGTTTGGTAGGGTAATAATAAAATATTTTGTATAAAATTTTATTAAATGAATTATGAAATTATATTTTCTATTTACCCTTCTTAAGCGTATTGCACTTAAAACCCCCAATGGAACACTAATCCTGAAAATAAATCATAGCAAAAACTATAATACGATGCATAATCTCTGAATATCTCTGAGGTAACCTATTAACAATAGTGCAACCTAGAATACGAATCCGAGGCACAAAACTAGGGAAAAAACCTGGTGGAGAATTCGCGAGCATACACCCAGAGCACAAACTCCGAGATTAAAAATAATTTTAAATTATTTATTTTTGTTTTAAAATTATAAACCTTAAAATACTCCACCAATTTTTTAAAATCCTAATTTGGTTAGGTAATTGTCCTATTTTTAACCTTGCAAATTATTATCTATATAAAAACGAATATTTAAGTCCAAAATTATAACTTGCTATTGGATATTATTTATTTTTTTAAATGTGCTGCAAAAAGAATTTCTATTTTGCATATGGTTAATTAAGTCATTATTTTAATTTTACGTTCTTTTCCCCTAAATGAGAAAACTTTCCTACATAAATCGAATAAAAATACAGAATTTTAAAAAAAAATTATACAAACGGAGAAATTTATATTATTTTGCAAAACTTATATACTATATATAATTCAATAGCATTAACCATCCATAATTAGACATTTAATCATTGCCTAAGATATATTTTAATATTTGGTTTTTATTTAATAAGGTAGACAATTAAAAACGTTACCTTTAAGTTTTTCAGCATTTTTAATGTGTAAAATGAACTTTCTACAAATGGTAATAGGTAATGTCACTATCAATAAAAAATATTTAAAATTTGTCTGTTCTATATTTTCAACCGCTTAATAAAATTTTCAAGAAAGATAGTTTGCAGATTAATAGTAGAACAAGAAAATTGTGTTCAATATTTCTAAAAACTACTAATCATCTACTTTATCGGAAACATTGAATGCACTTAAACTCTTCACACTTTTATAATATTGCCTGTGATAATTAATTATTGATTTCAAGATCTTAATAATAAAATGAAAACTTTTAAATATTTTAATAGGTCCATCAAATTTTCATTCATTACTGTTATATAAAAAGTCTAGATAATGTTGTTAATGAACTAAGTCTAGTAGACTTAGTGGAGTCAAAATTTTGGTAGAAAATATTGACCTCAAACTGACTCGAGTTGTGTTCACGAACTAAAGGGTTAACTCACATTATGGATTATAATCGCTAAATCAAGTTACTAACATTAGTCGTGAACTCAAGTTATGAACTCGAATAGCCTCAATTTTTTAAAACGACCAAAAAATATTACGCAAGCCTTGAGATTTTGTTAATAGATGTCCAAATCTTCAAGCAAAATATCTAGGCTTCTGTAATTTTTTGAACTAAAATATTGGGTTATTCGTTTTAAAAAAATCGATCCGATTAACAACACTAAACTCGAATCTGTAATTCAAGTTATGAATTCGAAAATAAAACTTAATTTATGAACCTGATTCGTAAACTCTAAAACTGTATTCAAACAGGGGCGTCGCTAGCCTTTACAATCTCAGGGGGCTCAACTAAAAAAATTTTTGGGGGGCTTCGCCGCCCATGCCCTCCAATTTGCTGGCTCTCGGCCGGGTTTTATATTATACTTTTTTTAAATTTGTTAACTCTGAACAATTGTTCTGAATTTTAATTTTCTCATTAATTATATTATGAAAATAAACTGGCATATAAATAATTGAAACAATACAAGATATTTTTAAAAATAAAATTTTTTAATACAAAATCTATTTATTACAGTATAAAATATTTTCGATTGCTGATATAAAAAAAATTTGCGTCTAAAGAATTACAAGTGATAAAAAAGATTAATTAATTCATACATATGCCTCAATTGATAATTATTAAAAACCACATAATGCAATAATATAATTCTTAGCAACTTACATTGACAAAAGGTTATAAAACTAATATAACTCTCTGTTACCATTTTACACATTTATAGAATGGACTAATAAGGAAAAATTTATAGGCCTATACCAAATCAACAATTCTTGAAGAAGAGAGTATAAACGACCAATCCAAATCATAAAACGATTAAGTAGTTAGAGCTTCCTTTTAGAATGATGGTAGCTAGATAAGTAATCGATAAAATTATTGTGAGATATTAAATTTCTAAAAAATTATCATCCATTTTAAATGATATATAATATATAAACGTACACAGTTGACCATTACTGTTTATCTAAAAAATGCAATCATATGATCTCAGCCGTTGTAGTAATAATCTTAAATTACATAGCAACACAAATAATAGATGCTGTTTAATTTGCAGTAATAGCCATGAGACTCACGATGTAAACGAGTATCAGAATTTATTATGTTGGATAAATTGATAAAATAAAAAAACTAAAAATCTTTGGAAGAAATATTTGTGCAAATATATTGAAGCCTTAAGTTATTTACACGGCAAGGATGCCATATTAGAAATGAAACATTTTGGAACTATAAAATAAGGACCAGAATGATACGATTAAACTATTAAGATTTTATATATTGTAGCACCACCTATAGTTGGTATATTATATCCAATGATATATATATCATTGATTGTATCTTAAAATAATACAAGTTTGTAAAAATATCAAAAATATACTTGTATTAAAAATTTAACTCAAAACTGTTTTTTGAAAAAGAAAAAAATAGCTTTCCTAAGTAAAAAAAGAAAAGATATCAAATATATTACATCTATTGTAGAATGAATAATAAAATGATTAATTTTTAAAATTATTTATCATTATAACTAAATAGAGGGGGGTTAAATACTTGAAAGCAAATTGTTACTATATTTATTATCAAAAACATTTATTAGTAATATTCATTATAATATTAGCTGTAATATATTAACTGTCAAATACGTCTATAAAAGTGGCATTTTATCTAATATTTTATAAACATCTGTATATAATAGAGGATTATAAACTATATGTCTACTTACTTATTTTTTATTATACTTATTTGGACCTTGAAAATATCTTTAGGAAGAGGTATGATAATAAAATTTAAAAATAAATATACAGTTGATTAGTCATTTTGAACTCTGCTAATTACAATATTAAATTTTTTTAGTTTTCAATTAATAAATTATTATATTTATTTAATTAGGGTTATAAAATAATTTAAATAATAATAGTTAATTAAGCTTCAACTGTTAATGCTAAATTGATATTTAGTGAGTGATATTGATATTCTATTTTTAACACAAAATTTGATTGCTAGCTGACATAGTGAAAATATAATTTATATGTATTAATTTAATCTAATATTTAAAATAATATTCATTTAATAAATATTTAGATAGTCTTATTAATTTTTAAATAATAAAATTAAATCTATATTTTACTTAATAGAATTATAAAATAAATCTTTCAAGGGGCAATCAAAAAAATTTTTATTTTTAGTTCAAGGGGTTAAGATTCCAATAAAAAAAATTTTTGCTTCAGGGGGCTATTCAAATTTTCCAGGGGGCTCGAGCCCCTGCTCCCCCCCCCCTAGCGACGTCACTGTATTCAAATATAGAATTAAGTGTTACGAACTACTAAAATTATATTAAATTTTGAGTCATAAACCAAAATCAATAACTAAAGTCAAAAGATTAAGAACTCGGGTCGTTTAATTCAGCACTAAATGTGTTTTAAATTATTACAATTTACTACCAAACTTCATCTATCTTTCTCTGCAGAGATATCATGGATAAAATAATATATGAAGTTCCAAAATAGAATTTGTACAAGGCCAAACCGATTTTTAACATAGACCTTAATTTTTGGTATTTAGATGATGGAAATTTAATAAACACTATAATTATTAATATTCTTGAAAATAATATTCATAAAAATAAAATATTTTAAAATCAAGCTCTGAATCTGACTAAGTCCAAGAAAATGTCTATGGCAGTATTTAATGCAGCAACCACAAATGCCTTACGGGACAAAATATTGTGAACAATTATCTTTATTTCTTTAAGGGAACCCAATAACTTCTTCCAGATTTGGGCATATGATGTTACATCTCAAATATATTTATAGATATATCACATCTCTTGGCTTGGATATCAATGGTGAGTGACTCTCCCAGAATATTCACACTATATAATTATCTCCTCTTGAATTATTTTTTTCTATCATAGGAAAATTCACAGAAAATGCATATTTAATTCATTTTTTTCTATATATGGAAATTCATAAATTGTAATAATTTTTATGTTTGTACTTAATTATTATCATAAAATATTGCTTAATTCTATTATTCATTTTATGTTATCATTTTTATTTATGTATTTTAAATTAATAAACTTAATATTTAACGATAGCTGGGTATAAATATCAATATCATTTTTACAACTTGCACATAGGCGTATCCATGGGGAGAAGGCAAGGGGAAATTTTTTCCCCTTCAGAAATTTATCACTTTTTGTGAATATCATTTTAAGCTCATAAAAAATACCCCCTTAGTCTTCCCTCCACTCTCTGACCCTCAAAAATGTGTGCATATATCTTAAACAATAATTTGAAAGAAAGAATGTAAAAGTTGATATTTTTTTTATTCATCATAATTTATACATTTTTGGAAAAAAGCATTTATATATATAAAAGAATCAAAGATGTTTTTTAAGAAATGGAATATAAGCCAAAGATAAGTCTTAGACAAAAGTGAACTGTATTATAATTATTAATAATATATCAATAAAGTTACTAAATAATATAATATATTAAATATAATTTTTTATAAAGTGAGTAATATTAATTTATTTATCTTAATAAAAGTTAAATATAATTATAAACTATTGATAAAATTAAATCATAAATTAAATCAAAAAATTAAAGTACAATACAAACAGTGGAATATTATATGTCGTAGATTTACAATATATCTAATTTTCTCAATAATCACATGTCAATCAAGTAATTTTTACCAATATGGCGAATTATATATTTTACAGAAAATTATAAAATATAAAGACATCAGAAAATAACTTTTAAAGACATTGTAGGATAAATAATATGAAGATTAATTTTTACTATCATTTTTTATTCAAAATAAATAGATGGCGTTAAATAATTGAATGCAAATTGTTGCTATATTTATTATCAAGAGCATTTTAGTAAAATTTATATGTTTACTTACTTTTTATAAATAAATTTCTTATACTTGTTTGGAATAAATTATTACCATGCTTTTATATTTATGTATAAACAAGTAATTTATTATATATTATATAAAATAAAACTATATTTCATATTTGTTCCAGGCTTATTTTTTTTATTAAAATTAACCTCCTATCTTTTAAATATATTTTATGACTAAATATAGACTAAGGTAATCCGATCGAAGGCCCTCCCAAAATGGGGTCTGGGGGCGAAGCCCCCAATAATTTTTTAATCCCCCCCCTTAGGAAAATCCTGGCTACGCCTATGAACTGCAATTATGTTGTTTCTCTCATTGAGATGAAATAGTAATGGTGGCATCTGATATTTTTCAGCTATATAAAATAATTATGGTTAATTATTTTTTTTATAAAATTATCCTAATTTATGTAGATTGATATGATAATGAAAATTAATTTCTTATATAAAATATAGAGTAATGTAAAAATTACATGTTAAATAAATTACAATTAAGTTTCATGATTTTGAATGACATTTTTATAATTTAAATAAATAACTTTTTTTGTTTCTAACAGATAGACATGACCTTGTAAGATCCACATTAAACTGATCTAAAAAATACAATAAACTAATGGAATAAACAATAATTTAATTAAATATAATTCCAGTTGGTCATAGTACAAAATGTATAAGAATCATCGTTTTATCTATAAAAACTTGAATAAAATAAATATATTAAGCAAATATAAATATGGCTAGAAATTAGCAACAATTTTTTTACAAGATAAAATATTACTATAATTATTATTTTTACAGATAATTGGAATTAATTATATTATAAAAGATTAATTTGGTTTGCAACATTGTTTGGGATCGTCATGTCTTGTTACTTATAAATATTTTTGTCACACTCAGAATATTTTTTCCATTCTTATGATGTTGGCTGAAAACATCAACCTTTTCTAAAAGATATAAAAATTGTAATTAAAATATTATATCATGAAATTTGATTTTTTAAGAAATAGGATAATTATCTTTACTTAGAAGATAGAAAATATAAAGAATTATTACTGTAGGGACAGCTAGTGATAGATTTGACCATAATTAAATCTTTGGTAGGTAATTAAACACAGATACAGTCGTTAAGCCCCTATAAAATTCTAATTATAAAGTAAAATAAAACTTTATTTACAAGATTTACAAAATCTAAATGTTTATATAAGTAATTTTGTTTTTCTAGTTAATATCAAGGTAAATTGTATAAATTTGATTATCTCATCCAATCTTGACCACATAAGTAATCATTTAAGCCTGAATTGCCAATTGTTTTTAAAATCTGATGATAATTACTAAAAATATAATTTATATGTTAAAAATATAAAGAACCTGGACTTCATTTTCTTTCTTTGGAAATATTTGTAAAATAATTATGCAGGATGTTATTATCCAAATATCTGTTTGATTTAATATCTTTGTATGGCGTATGAGTAAGAATATAAGATAGCATTTTTTTCCTTGCTAATAGGCATATGTCGTAAGAAATATCATTCCATCATTTACCATCTATCGTCACTCATTTAAAATTTTTTACACCTTTAATATTGAAATACCAAACTGATATATCAGTCAATCCAAATTTAGATTTCATTCAACTCCTTCAATCAGCCAACATACTTGGTAGTCAGGAATGGTTAGAATAACTCTCTAATCGTAACCTTGGCAATCTCATATCAAACTAACAATTGAGAGTTGCCATTGGTTATGTCAGGGTTGTGACATCGTACAGTCGCATGCTTGTATCAAATGCAAATATTCAGTTGATTCAAAGGTTGTCACGGCCTCAATTGCATATACATTCCAAATCCCAGTCCAAAGCACATAGCAATAAATTATGTAATGAATAAAGGTTTAACAGCCGCCAACATTCCGAATTACCTTTTTACAAATTTATTTCACGTAAATGGCTTAAGATCTAATTATTATGGTGTTTTAAATGTTATGATAAATTTTTAAGAATTACAAAAATAAATAAATAAGAGATAATAATATTCATATTTTGCTTTTATAATTATGCAAATTAAGAGTCGACAGCATCTACATAACAGGATATTTACTGAATGCAAACCTCCTTTAAAAATCATACCGACCCCCCCTAAAAAAATGATATTTCTATAGTTATACCATTTTAATTATATAGTGATCCCTTGATAAATTTTAAAATGAAGAAAAATTATTAAGGCTCTACTAGCAACTAACAAAATATTGTGAATGTAAAAGAGTTATTTTTTAGAACATGCAATTAAAAAACTCACATTTACAATGAATGAATTATTTTAGTATATTGTTTGCCATGAATATGAGTTTACCGATAGAATCTCTAATCCTTTTAAATTAACATTAAAAGGATAGCAGAAAATGATCCAGATAATGTCTATTGTGGGCAGGGATGTGAACCCTTCGACAAAAAAAAAGGGTCCGGGTCCGGGTTCGGGTCCGGTTATAAATTAAAAAGGACCCGGGTCCAGAGGAAACATAAAAATAATGACTCAAAATAAAACTTTTTTTCATTCATTTTTTAATTATACTTCAATATATACACATTTATAATTTGAAATGAGATAATTTATATTTTAAATATTTTATTCAATCGCACAATCATGATATCTTCTAAAATATCATTCTTCAGATTTCCACGTAAATTAGTCAACGATGAAAATCAACGTTCTACGCTTACCTAAAATAGATAGTCATTTTTATAATACATAAATTATTGTACTTGTGTTGCCGGTACAGCCATGACGATTCTAGAAAAGGTATATAATTCTGGATATATTGAAAAATTTTCCTCCCAGAATTTTAAAATGTTTGCATCTCTATTTATTCTCATGACTTCCGATAACTTTTCTATTAAAGATACAATAGATATTTTTTGCTCCTTTATATCTGATGATAATTTAATTTTTTTTCTCTATCTAATAGTAAAATTTCCAGATCATCAATATCATTATCATTGTTATCGCTACAACCAGTAGATATTGTTGTAACCACCAATGTATTGTAAATAATAGAGTTTTGGGTATGACATAAATCTTCAAGATGGTCTATAGCCATTTGTTTTTGCTCACTACTTAATAAAACCTGATATCGCGGATCGAAGCATATACAACACTATTTTTTAAATATTGCTCTCTTATTTTCGTATTTTCTAATACTTCATTTGAAAAAGAACTTGTTAATCTCCCTAACTCTAATCGACATCTTAACCATATGCCATAAAAATCCGATAAATATAATTGTTCAGCTTGCACTCTTAATGTTGTTATTTTTAAAGGAAGCACACTAGTTAGCTCTTTTACTTGATTCCAATCATCTTCTGACAAAATGATTTCACATGCTCCTATGATAAAATAATTACAGAAATCTTTCAAACTTAATAATCGCTCTAGCATCATACACATAGAGGACCAACGTGTTGTGCAATCTAAAATTGCCATTTACCTTTTCATGGATTTTAATATTCTAACAATTGTGGGAGTTCTTAAATATTTTACAATATCCCTTGCTTTATCAATTATAGTTTTAAAGTGACTATTTTTTAGGGAGATTCCACGAAAAAAATTAATAAAATTATAAAAATTTTATATTATTTTTTAAAAATTATATTTTTACATTAATTTAAAAAAAAAAATTTTAAGTTAAAAATTTTTAACACCCTGAACCCTTGGACCCTCCAATTTTTAAAAGGGTTCAGGGTCCGGGTCCAGGGTTCACATCCCTGATTGTAGGCAACATATAGATTTGGTCGAGTTTAACAATATCATTGTATTACAATAGGTTTGTAATAAAAGCTTTAAATTTTACAGCAACACATTTTGCTTCATGTAAAAATTTAATAGATAACTCCCTAATAAATTTATCCCAAAGCTAGTCTACACCCCCATAAATGCCATGCTTATTCACTACCTTCCTCAAAGGAAATTGGATGCACCCCATTTCTCATATAGACGCTGATCATGGATTATAATAATTACCAACAACAATGAATTACAAATGTTTGGAATACCGATTTTAGTATTTAATTTAAAACTACCAGACCAAGCACAAGTAAATTGTTTAAAATGTATATATTGCACATGATTTTTTTAAATAGAATTTAAGAGATAAGCTAAGTCTGATAAATAATAAAATGGTAAAAATATACTTTAAAGAAAATATAACGCCTATATCTATATATGTATATGCTTCTCTTATCCACCAAGCAAAGTAGTTGAACAAGAAATGTATCAGTAAGTGGACATTAAAGACTTAGATGATATTGACTCAACGGCACCTTCAATTGAATGGGCTACACCAACTGCAAATATATTAAAGAAAATAAAGTCAGAATTTGTGGAAACTCCAATTAAACTTTGAATCCGCATTTAACATTTGATAAAAATTTACTAACCCCTTAAAATGTAAAGCAAATCAGGAGGTCATATGTTAAGGTCAATAGATCTTCGTGATTCTTACCTTTAGATGGAGATTAACAAAGATACAGAAATACCTTGCTATTACAACGAACCTTGGATATTATCTCTATCTTAGATTAACTTTTTGGATTACCTAATATGCCAACTAATTTTCAATGGTATATAGAAAAATTATTAACAAATATACTAAGTGTATAAGTGATCTTAAATTATGTTAATAGAAGGCCCACAGACCAAGAACTTATTACTACAGATTATAAATCGTATGTTAAAAGTGGGAATACAAATAAAATCAAAAAACAATTTTTTTTAAAAAGGTTACATATTTAGGACACCGCATAGATTAGTCCTAGTATACACTCGTCTGAAGATAAAATAGATGTCTAAAAAAAATAAAAAAATTTCCTTAGAATATTAAATAACTAATAGCCTTTCGAGGCCTCATTAATTATCATGAGTAATATGTAAAATACCTACATGATAAGTATGCCAAACTACATAAACTAACAAGTATCGAGGTGTACCATGGAATTGAACTTTGAAGGAAAAAAGGTTCCGAATAAAAAAAAACATATTAAAGCTACTTTAGTACCCAATAAAAAAGCCAGTAAGATCGCTTGTGACACTTCAGAAAATGGGCTAGGGACTGTGATTTTTTATAATGTCAGAGGAGTGAGGAACACCTTATCATTTAAGCGTCTCAAACGTTAGTATCTGTAAAATGGTGTGCTCCTATAGAGAGGGAGGGGCAGTCTTAATATTTACAGTTCACAAATTCCTCATACATATGTGTTTGGGGGAAAGTTTTTTTCTTTATAGAAATCAACTGAAAAATATTTGAAGACTTGTAAAAAATCACAAATAATCGGTTAGTGCGATGGATACTTGAATCAGGGAATTTTAATTATAAAATTAAATATCGCGCGTAAGACAAAAGTACATACGCAAATACACTGTCACTTTATGTGCACACATCAATGCCAGAAACAACAACGAAATAAAATACGATGAGAGTAGCAATGAGAGACGATTTAACAATTGATAGAAATAAACTGTGCTCTTGTCGACCTCAAGAAAAAAATATTACATTGTATTATGTTATTAAACTATCTCATAGGAATTGGAATTGTAAATTAGAACATTTAAATAACGAAGAAAAAAAATATATTATAAACGTTAAGAGGAAATATCATCCGAAAGCGAAATATTATACTTGCCATTTAGTAATCATGCCTAATATTTTAAAAAAATATTAAAAATACAAAGGTCACCCGGGAATAGCAAGTCAGTCATAAGCAGTTTCTGTGGCCCATTTTAGATCAGGACATTGATAATAATATAAAAACTGCATAGAATGTCAAGAAAATCGTCCTAGAATTTGCAAAATCTTGGAGTGATTGCATGTGAATCTGGCAGGACCAGTAGATGAAAAGTACTGATTAACAATAGATGCCTATTTGAGAAAGGGTTAAACTTATTGAATATATTCTCTATCACAGTAATTATTGCATTAAGAGATCATTTCGCAGTGTTTATTTCTGGGAAAGATTATAACCGACATATCAGTTCTCTTTGTAAGTCAACTAACATTAAGCACATCACTTCAATTCAACGGTATGGCAGAAAGAATATAAGAACGTTGAAGGATATGTACTATGTAATCAAAATCAGGAAAAAGATATGAAAATTTCTATGGCTCAAATATTAATTGGAATGTTTCCGAAGAAACTAATGATAGATCGGGGGCTATATACAGTTTTAGATCAAATATCTAAATCTCCTCGCAAAAAAAAATGGATGAGGGGATGTGAAAATAAAAATTGATATGCGAGAATCTGCGGAGAATGAGACAGTGTAGATAATAATGAAAATACAACATGGATGGAGACCTGGTACAGTATTGATGAGGGGATGAGGAAATGTCTAAGAGATCGATGTACATAAAAAAAACGTGCTAATCAATTCAGAGAAAGTATAGCCGAACAAGGTATATCAAATATTTTGGAATCAACTAATCGGGTAGAGATATGTTTCGGAAAATATTTCGGAATGACGATTCACCCAAAATTAACTACTATTGAGGTTTAGAGAAGTTTATCTTATTAAAGGTAAGGAGAAATATAATGATAATAAAATAACAAAAAAAATATAACATTGCAAGATTTTTTTTTCCTTCTAGGATACCTGATATCGACATAAGCTACATAGTGATAACCTCATCTATAATATAGACATCATGTATGGGATCTATATATTTGTGAAAATACATGATGCACGCAACTCCTTCGTAGATGATGAAATTGAATTTCATGCAATATCTGGCGTGATAATGAATGAATAAAGTTATTCAAATTCTGATTATTACACATAAACTGAAATGTAATTTATGATTTAACATTGTGTACAAATTGTTGTAATTTTATTATTATTTTGTTGAGTTTAATATTTTTTAAAAATATTTCTATCTAAGATAATAAAATTTCTTTGATCTTATCAAGAATCTGAATAATCTTTTTCTAAATTTATTAAGGGAAAAGGAAAATAAAAAAATTAAGAAAGATTTGTTTAAATTTTTACAGTGATGAGCTGGTGAATGATATTTTGGCTATTATCGGTGTTGTGTTGATATATTGAGCAATTTATTGAGATATACCCAATTTATATAATTATAATATGAATTATATTAAATTTTATTTTATTGATATAAATATTTATATTACATTAACTTTAAAAAAATTAATAAATTATTAAAATTATTAGCGGAAAATTTAAGAAAAGGTTTCGATCGGATAAAAAATAGAAGGTTAACTAGAATGTAAATTTAAATAACTACTTTTTAAATTATATAGGTTTATTAAAAAAACGATAAAAAATCAAAATTGTATATGTATCTTTTGTACAATAATAGTTAAAGATACAAATACAATATACTTTTTAATTATTTCAAAAAGATAGTATTTTGTATTTAAGATACTAGTATTTGAAATACTGGCCAACCTCTGATTATACCCTTTTTACTAATTTCTTCATTTTTTTATAAAAAAATAAAGCATCTATGCCTGAGAGATCTATTATTTATTTATAATTTTTTTCTATATAAAGTAATTTGATAGTTGGTTGTTACACCATTTTTGAGTGTATTTTATAATTAGTAAATATATTTAGGGCAACTCTATATGACAAGGGGGGTAGGAGCCATTCCAATATCTTTACAGGACAATGTAAAAATTGAACAATATTTACAGAGATATTTGTTTTAATTTTAAGCTGAATTAAACTACTCGAGTTCTTGAGTTCGTGACTTGAGTTTGAGACTTGAGTTTGAGATTAGATTTCTTAATCGTTATAAAATCCATTTTAAGATCACACTCATTGAGTCGGAGTCGAACGAACTCAAATATTTAACAGCGATAGTTATAAATATTGATTTTTTTAAAAAATATAAATATAATATTTTTGATACTTGGTTTAAAGGATCATTATAAAACAATCTAAGGGTCTATGGTTAGCAACTTTTAATTTTATTAATATTCTGAAATATTTTTTAAATTCATTTAAATACCAAAACCAACTATGCCAAAAAAAAATGTATTAGAAGGAAGATTTGATAAATTCAAAGGGAAAAATATAAAAATATATATCATTCTAAAAAATCATCTTCGATTTAATAATTAACCCACATATTAAAATAATTTTTGGAATAGGAGCTGTCCCCAATCGGAATCAAACCTTATAGTTATGCCAAGCAACTCAGTTTAGGGTTAAAGTTTTTTTTTAATCGGGACCACCTAGGGCTTAGAAATACCAAAAAATAGGATTAAAATGAGTTATTATGTTGGTTAACTGAGCGATTATTGCCAGCTATACAATCTTAGTTCAGAATTAAATACGAACTTTCTGGCCAGATTTGTTTAAATTTCATCGCTATTTTTAAAACACGTATTGATTTTTTTTTTTCTAATTTTAGAAATGTATCTTAGAGAGGTTCATTTGATAACATTAGTTCCGAAATTCGGTAAGATTGAGATTGGAAAATTTTATCGCTTTTTCATTAATAGCGTAAAATATTTGAAAATATAAATTAACACCTAATTTTGATCATATTACTATATCCCTTCAAAAAATGTTTTACTAAAATAAAAATGGCACTAAATTATTGTTTCTTACCTCAATAAAAATATTGTTTTGAAATCTTAACCTTGATATTCTTTAACAAATTTTATATAAAATAAAAAAAATTTTCTTCTTAAATAACACTTTTTAGGAAATTATCATATTACACAAAATATTGTTTCACTTAAATATAACTTTAATACCGTAAAATATCAAGGCGAATTCAAATATAATGTAATTTTTCAATGCTAAAATTTAATTATATATGTTTACATTAAAATATATCAAATTTCTCTACCCATACCCCCTTTTTGGGTTAACAAAGTTTCCCAGTTATTACAAATTTTTAGAAAGATGCGTCTAGAATTTATATTTTTTTTATTTAAAAGTTAAGATTTATAATAATTATTTTGATCACTAAACTTCAATTTATACAATGCGCTTGAGTCTGCTAGTAAGAATTTATATTTGATGGACAAGCTTTAAATTATTTTTTTCCAAACTAGGGTGTTCTTATTCTGCTGACCTTTGCAACCAACCGTGGATTGGGCTTTAACTCTGGTAAGAAAGAAAAAACAAATATTTGAAATTATATATTCACATTATACTAAAAAGTAATTTAAATTTTTCATTATAATTTTAAAACCCGAAAATCCCACAATTTATTAGACTAGTTTAATCTGAGTTTTTATAAGTATAAAAAATAAATAGGAACATGTTAATTATAATTAAAAAATTTTAATTTTATTATCATTACTTATTTAGGGTGTAAGAAGGGCTTAAATTTGTTTTGATTATCGTCGTGAAATAATATGTATTTACAATTAGAGTTATTCATAAGGCAGATACATAAACGTAGCCAGAATTTTTTGGGTTTTTTTTTCTCTTAGATTTTTTTTTGAGATCTTTAGATCTACTTAATGTAAACCTTTGGCTATATTTGGTTTTTATAAAATGATAATTTCTGGGGTTTCATTAAAAATTTTTTCTTCAAATTCTTCTTTATAGTAATGTATTGTAATATATTTCTGATGGTATGGGGATGGGGAGGGGTAGATTTAGAGGCGAAATATTTAGGGAGGAGGATTTTCCCTTCCGCCACCCCTCGGCTACGCTTATGTACCGATAACTCAGTATTATTTAAAACAATATATATTACTAGACTAGTTTATATACGTAATAATGTTTTTAATCAATATTGAAAAATGTAGATGCTCTCATTGTGGGTCGTAAACTGCTACAACTGTGTTTATTGACCGGTGGAAGAGATCGTATATATTTAGATAGAGAAATATTTCAATCTCGACCCATATCATTCACGCATAGTAAAATAAATCAAATATTCTATAATTATTATTGTATTTAACATTTTGCTAAAATATTATATATATATGTGTATAAATATTTAATTAGTTTACAGTTATATTGATCCAGAAAATTCTCATATTATAAAGCCATTGGCGGGATTCAACATTAAAATAACAAGAGAAAATTAAAATCGACTAATAAAAATAAAAATGAGAAATTATTTGGGATTACATATTTAAATTTACTATTATTTAATATATATGATTTCAAAAAAATATTTTATACGTTAAAAATTTATAAGAGATTCCCACGAATGTGCAATTCTTTTCCGTTAGAAAGTTTGCTGCTCAGACGGCCTGTAACTTTGAATTGCTTTTTTATGTACCCCCGATATATGTGATAGGTAAATATTATGCAAATCATGATACAATACTGTAAATATATTCTGAAGGTGTTAGAATAGGTGCTACTACAAATATAGTCTCTACCGCCAATACAGCAATAGAATACAATGCTAATGGGCTAAGGGTGGTTGTCCGCCGAGAATTACCCAATATTGGAATCTATAAAAGATTTAGATTTTATGTTAGAAATTCAGTGGCATCTAACATTCTTGATGTAGCCTTTGAGGTTTATTATAATAATCATAGAATATACACAATGACGTTTTATTTCGAAAAACTATAGTTTTTTTAAAGGGATAAATATCCCAGAGGCTAAATTTCTCATTGTGACTAAAAATGATAAATTTTATTAAAAATTCAAAATTTTAGTTCTGATCGCTGACTTAAATAAGCAAAAATTAATAGAGGGTCGATAGTTTATCTGTCAAAAAAGTATATTTGATTTGAAAATAGTGGAGGGAAGAGAAAGGAGAAATAATATTTTTTTAAATTTTAATAAAAATTCGGAGATCTAGAAAATAGTTTTATTTTATCTCAGGACATAGACGCACAGTGTAGAGGAGAATTTCTTAAAATAGGGGTTTGTGTGGTTTTGTTTACATATCCACATTATGGCCAGGTTATGAAAATTATATTGTGTAAAATATTGCACTCATTACTATAAGTGGAATTATAACTCCCTTTTACATTATCAATAAAAATAAAATCCGAGATATATCAGGGACGGCTGTCGAAGTCGTACTAGAGTGAGGCTGTGCCTTTCTAATAAGTTTTTAAATGACTCCTTTCGACCTCATAATACATAAGTTCTAATTATAATTAAAATCTCATATTATAAAAAAAAGGTAGGATTTTATTTTAAAAATTTGTTTTTAAAATAATTATGTAACAAAATGTAACAAAGTTACCTTTTATAAATAAATCGATTACAAATTTTTTTTACTTGGGATTTAATATAAAAAAAATTTTTCATATCGGGCCATATGCATTTAAAATAATTAATATATTTTTTATTTTAAAAAAATTTATCATTGGAGTTTAATGTATCCTTTTTAACCAAAAACCAGGTTCGCTATAATCTTGTACTATAACCTCAATTATTCCCTGTTTTTTCGATTAAATTATTGTTAGATTATTAATAAGAGAGATCTTTCGAGTTTGTTTAGCTTTTTTGGGCAGGATAATTTCTGTGTAAAAAACGCAGGTCCGGGTAAAAATAAAATATAATCCAGTTATGAAGCAAGGGCCCTAATGTTGGCTAGTCAATTTAGTAATTTTAGTTGTGGGAAAAATTTGGTTTGTAAGTAGTTTTCACACATAAAAAACTATTTTTGTTTAAAGAAAATAAATTCTTTTATATATATCTTATCTATCTCTTCAAAACAATACCCTTTTCCTTTTTTTAACTATAATAAGGAGTAATTAAATCGATTAAAGTTTAAAAAACGATAATGAATTTTATTTGCAATTCTTTTTTATAAATTATCCAATTTAACTTCTAATAATATGCAATTTGATTAACCTCGATAATATAATATTACATGTCGAAAAGTTATAATATAATATACAAATAACGTCCTTTTAAAATATATAACGTGACCTTTTTAAATATATCTTACAATAATAAATATTCAAATGTAACAAGGAGTATATATGAAGTCGAAAATAGTTTATTAATAGATTTAAGCCAGGCTATACTCAATACTAACCCAAGCACAAAAGCAGGAATTCGCAATAGAAAGTGGGGGGGGGGGGGGTAATTAAAAAAAACATTTCTATAAGTTATTCAAGATTATCTTTAATTTCAGAAATTTATTTGGACCATAACTAGTGACTATCTATAAAAATATGAATTTTTTAAAGCTAAAATATATTTTAAAAAAAAAAAATTAAATGTTGAAAAATATAATATTAAAGAAAGAAAATTTAAGATTTATGGCATATATATAAATATACAAAGTATTCATGAAAAAAATATGATTAAGAAGCATATTAATAATTTATAATGTGATATAATCTTCTTTTTGGGATTGAACTAATTCTTCAAATTTCGTCAGCACTTGGTCTAAACTCCCTGATTTATACTAAGAATTAAATCTATTTTCAGAGTAGTATTTCTTAGATAAATTTTTATTCTTCCCGAGGAAGAAAAATTTTCTTTCATTGGCGGAATTACTAAAGGGTAGAAGTTACCAAAATTTATAATAATTTTAATGTACAAGAAAATAGTCGGAAATATGTTTTAAAATTTTCCATGGCCTCAATAGCAACATTTTGCAACATTATCAAGTGTAGTTAACCTTTCATTACCATTGCATTTAGCTGGTAATGCATCTTTGAGATACAACATTAACATCCTCACAATAATAATCTGCCAAATATTTAATTATTCCTCTATCAAGATTTGGAATGGATTCAGAAGAATTCTGCGATGATAATATTTGCAAATTTATAAGTGCTACCTTATGAATCAAGAACTTTTCATTCATTTGAGTAGTGAAAGTATCTAAGAGGGGGATAAAAAAGTTTTTTTTTATATAGTATTTATTCGACTGAATATAAATATTGAAACGATGGGCTTCTCTTGCAGCGAGTTGGAGTATTAAATTCCCACTCTGCTTTTGATTCAACAATGACATATAATTTATGGGATTCATCATTTAAATTTGCCCCAATTTATTTATGTTCTGATATGATATTTTTAGCTATTCTCAGATCTCACTCATATAGATGTCATTTTTTTAAAAAGGAGAGACTGGGGTTAGTCAAACCGATTTTTACAAAATTTGGCTATAGCTCCTGGTTTTTTTTTAGATAATATAAAAAATAATATATGATTAGATACCTAAAACTATGCTTTATAAAAGTGCTTTATAAAAAATTTTAAGAATATAATCATTCTTTTTAAATTTTAATTTTTTGCCAAAGTGAAAATTTTTTCCAACGAGCTCTAATAGATGGGTGAGGTAAAACCACTTCATGGGACTTCCTAAACCTTTTTTTAGGCTATAATAAATTGGAATGCATTTTTATTTATTAATAATGATACGCATAGAATAATTTTATTGTTTTATTGTTCAAAATATTATAATACTTATAAATTGAAGCTAATTATATATAAAAATTTAAACTTAATTTTGGTTATAAAAAAAATAAGTATCTTAAGGAGTGATTATGGTTTCTTGACATAAATCTTAAATATCAATCATAAAACAGCCATGAAATTGACTTTTCAAGATTTTAAAATTATTTCATTGTTAACTTCTATAATTGACGTGTATGGTTTAGCAAGTCCTGCTAGCTCTTAATTGACAAATTATGATTGAAATAATGTCTAAATATAATAAATACTCATAAACTTTCCCAAATTATATAAGCGTGTTTAAACTTTTGCAACATACAAATGATTAAAAATTTTAATAAAAATTAAAATTCTGTCTCGTGAAAATCTTTTAAATTTCATCAAAATTTTATTTCTTAAATAAAATTTTTAATAGTTAATTATTTCGAAAGATTTTTTTGTCTTATAAATGTTAACTAATAAAAACTATATTATGATAAAATTTTAACCTTCTGGTGTATTTAATTTTAAAATGAAATTAAGTGGTTTGCCAAGCCACGGAGTTTACCTAATCCCAGCCTCCGCTAAAGCATATTTTTTTTTACTCAATTAAAGGATATAATGGAAAAAAGAGAAGAATTAAATAATGTTTAAACAAAAAAAAACCTATTGTTTATTTCCAAAAATTTTAAAATTATTTTTTTAAAACTCCAAATAATTTTTTTGAAAAAAACTCTTTTTTGGGATTTTTTTTATGAATATAAAAATCTTTCATGAAATCTTAGATTTTAATATTTGTCGGATTTCTTTTCTTCATAAATCAATTTATTTCGATAATAAGATATATATAAATATTCAATTTTTATAATAATTTCGATAAAATAATAAGGGTATAAAAAAAAATTTTTATGTATAAAGTCAAAATATAATGATTAACATTCCATATGTTCTTCGACTTTGAAGATGTTACCTTTTTATGAATATAAAACAGTAAAAGTTAATATTATTAATATAAAACCCTGTTGATCGAACTTGATTATATTTGCAGAAAACATAGATAAATTATCCCTCTTTAAATCTATAAAGTTTTACTGAATTATTTTTATAAAATACAAATGTATAAGTTCAATTATAACACAGTGTACCTGAGCCTTCATCTACACGAGAAGCGAGTAGGAGCCATCTGTTCCTTTATATAAAATCTTATGACAAATAACTCAAAAATAATTGTTTTAATGAGAACATTTTGAGTACGTTTTTTATAATTGATAATTATACTTAGGTCAGCAGCTACTTTAGAAAAAGGAAAATGAGTCATTTGTTTACAATATTTTTCATTAGGTATAGTTAAAATAAACCGAACAATATTTGTAGATTAAATCGTATTTATTTCAAGGCAAAGGTTTGTATAACAATTTGCTTAAAATTTCATTTAAAAATAAATAAATAGTATCAAAAAATATAAATAATTATAAATTAAAGATGGTCATTTTTTGTTTAGGTGGGTAGAGTGAGTGAATATGTATCGCTGATTCATCCCCAGAATTTCCTTTGGGGTCTCAGTTTTATCCGAACGGAAATTTAAAAATTTATTTTTATAAAACTGGTATACAAATGCATTATTTTGCCGTTAGCTATACCCTTCCCCATTCCATTTATAAAAATGAAAAAATCGAATCTCTATTATCCATTAACTTGGACAATTAAATGGAAATTTTTTTTTTTTATTTTGATAACTTCTGTTTCGTCATCGACAATTTTGGACCTAAAAATTGTGGGTAAAATCTCATATGGAAAGCGAATCTCAACTAATGTTTTTATCTCAGGAAACAAAATTTATAGCTATATACAATTCTAAAACGATGTAAATTAATGGTCAGATCCTAACATGAACTAAGATATTATTTTTGTTGTTATTATTTAAAAAATGTATCGTTTAAATAAATAGTTAAAAAAAAGTGAGTATAAATTGGGTTTCTAGGAATAGTTATGAGAGAAAAATATGGAAACTTAAAATCTCATAGTTTAGGACGAGATATTTTGATGATACTTACCCCCCCCCCTCCTATAAATTGCCCCTATGTCCTATTTCACTTTATATACTCCTCTCTTTAATAAGTTTGACAATATAGCAAATTTAGCACATTTAGTACTATTAGGAGTTCATAAATAAAGGTCATGCGCTGTAAGGCTTATTATAAAGTAAGAACAAGACCTAATTTAGTTTTATATTATCTATAGTGACATTATTTCAAACTTTAGTACGAAATCTATAGGCGAGCATGTTAATTATTTTTTAGAATTTAATAATAATTTCAAATATGAATTATTTTGATGATTTATATTAATATTTTATATCTTTGTTTAAAAAAAGCAAATTTTTATAGTATTTTGATCAGAATTCTATAGTATTTATTTATCAAGTTTCCTAATATACATAGTATAAAATATTTTATAGCAAAAGAGATTTGGGATATAATTAAAATCATTTAATTCCAATAAAATGAATTAAATAAAATGTAATACTGAAAAAAATGATATATGATTAAATTATTTTTTAAATTAGACTTTAGTTGGTAACCAGGCAAAGGTTTTAGAAGGCACTATCTATTACAATAATGGAATTGTACCAATAAATCGGGAAGGAACAGTGGTAATCGGTATGAATAGAACCGAAACAACCAATATTGTGACTAATATTACTTCTACTACCAATTCTACAATGACAAATACAATATCTAATTCTACCACAATTAGCACTAATACAATATCAAATGCTAATATTACGTTAAGTACTATAACCCCGAATAGAACAGGAAGTAGGGGACTAACTAATCAAAAGCAAAGAAGTAGTAGAGAACCAAAACATATTAGAACTAAGAAGAAGAAAACTAGAGTTCCTAAAAGCACGAATACCCATGGAACTATTAGAAAACATAAAACCAAGAAGTGGACAAAAATGTCTGAGCCTGGATTTACAAGAATCGCGAAAACTACTAAAACATATAAAAATACGAGAAAGCTAAGACCTACAAAACGGAAAACAACTAAACTAAGAACAACTAGAACACCAATATCTACTAGGACACCGAAAACAAATAAACCAAAAACTACAACTACTAAAACCCCCGTTATAACTAGAAAACCAAAAACAACCAGAGCGAAAACCACTAAACATAGAACGTCTTTAATTACTACCAAAACACATAAAACCCATAGATCAAAATCGTCTAAAGTTAGAAGTCCTAAAACTACTAGAACACCCGTTACAACTAGAAAACCAAAAACAACCAGAGCGAAAACCACTAAACATAGAAAATCTTTAATTACTACCAAAACACATAAAGCTACTAGATTAAAATCTACTAAAACTAGAAGTCCTAAAACTACTAGAACCGCTGAAACTACTAAAAAACCAAAGACCACAAGAGATAAAACCATTAAACATAGAACGTCTTTAATAACCACTAGAACAGATAAAACAATTAGACCAAAAACTACAAACACTAGAAGTCCTAAAACTACTAGAACCCTCGTTAAAACTAGAAAACCAAAAACCACAAGAGCGAAATCAACTAAACATAAGACATCTTTAATTACTAAAAAAACACATAAAACTAGTAGATCAAAATCTACTAAAAAAATAACTAAAAGTCATAAAACTACTAGAACTCCCGAAACAACAAGAAAACCAAAGACCACAAGAGCCAAAACCTCTAAACATAGAACGTCTTTAATTACTATTAGAACAGATAAAACTTTTAGATCAAAAACTAAAAAAACTAGAAGTCCTAAAACTACTATAACCCCTATTACAACTAGAAAACCAAAAACAAAAAAAACGAAAATAACTAAACCTAGAAAGTCTCTAAAAACTACCAGAACACATAAAACTATTATATCAAAAACTACAAAAATGAGAACTAGAAGTTCTAAAATTACTAGAACCCACGTTTCAACTAGAAAACCAAAAACAAACAAAGCGAAAACAACTAAACATAGAACGTCTATAATTATTACCAAAAAACATAAAAATACTAGATCAAAATCTACTAAAACTAGAAGTCCTAAAACTACTAGAACCGTCGAAACTACTAGAAAACCTAAAACAACCAGAGCGAAAACCACTAAACATAGAACTTTAATTACTACCAAAACATATAAAACCACTAGATCAAAATCTAGTAAAACAAGAAGTCCTAAAACTACTAGAACAGCCGAAACTACTAGAAAACAAAAAACCACCAAAGCAACTAAACCTGAAAACTACTAAAAAAAGAACTAAAAGTACTAAAACTACTAGAACACGGAAAACTACTAGAAGTCTAAAAACCACTAAAGCAAAAACCACTAAACCTAAAACGTTTTTAAGAACTACTCGAACACATAAAACCACTCAACCAAAAACTACTAAAAAAACAACTAGAAGACCAAAAACCACCAAAGCGAAAACCATTAAACCTATATCGTCTTCTAGAATTCCTAGAACACATAAAACAAGTAAACCGAAAACTACTAAAAAAAGAACTAAAAGTCCTAAAACTACTAAAATCCGGAAGACTACAAGAAGACAAAAAACCACTAGAGCAAAAATTACTAAACCTAGAACATCTTTAAGAACTATTCGAACACATAAAACCACTCAACCAAAAACTACTAAAAAAACAACTAGAAGACCAAAAACCACCAAAGCGAAAACCATTAAACCTATAACGTCTTCTAGAACTCCTAGAACACATAAAACAAGTAAACCGAAAACTACAAAAAAAAGAACTAGGAGACCAAAAACCACCAAAGCGAAAACGACTAAACCTATAACGTCTTCTAGAACTACTAGAACATATAAAACGACTAAACCGAAAACTACTAAAAAAAGAACTAAAAGTCCTAAAACTACTAGAACACGTAAAACTACTAGAAGACTAAAAACCACTAGAGCAAAAACCACTAAACGTAGAACGTCTTTAAGAACTACTCGTACACATAAAACCACTCAACCAAAAACTACTAAAAAAACAACTAGAAGATCAAAAACCACCAAAGCGAAAACCATTAAACCTATAACGTCTTCTAGAACTCCTAGAACACATAAAACAAGTAAACCGAAAACTACTAAAAAAAGAACTAAAAGTCCTAAAACTACTAGAACACGTAAAACTACTAGAGGACTAAAAATAACTAGAGCAAAAACCACAAAACGTAGAACGTCTTTAAGAACTACTCGAACACATAAAACCACACAACCAAAAACTACTAAAAAAACAACTAGAAGACCAAAAACCACCAAAGCGATAACCACTAAACCTAGAACTTCTTCCAGAACTACTAGAACACATAAAACAACTAAACCGAAAACTACTAAAAAAAGAACTAAAAGTCCTAAAACTACTAGAACACGTAAAACTACTAGAGGACTAAAAATAACTAGAGCAAAAACCACAAAACGTAGAACGTCTTTAAGAACTATTCGAACACATAAAACCACTCAACCAAAAACTACTAAAAAAACAACTAGAAGACCAAAAACCACCAAAGCGATAACTACTAAACCTAGAACCTCTTCCAGAATTACTAGAACACATAAAACAATTAAACCGAAAACTACTAGAAAAAGAACTAAAAGTCCTAAAACTACTAGAACACGGAAAACTACTAGAAGACTAAAAACCACTAGAGCAAAAACCACTAAACGTAGAACTTCTTTAAGAACAACTCGAACACATAAAACCACTCAACCAAAAACTACTAAAAAAATAACTAGAAGACCAAAAACCACCAAAGCGAAAACCACTAAACCAAGAACGTCTTCTACAACTACTAGAACATATAAAACGACTAAACCGAAAACGACTAAAAAAAGAACTAAAAGTCCTAAAACTACTAGAACACGTAAAACTACTAGAGGACTAAAAACCACTAGAGCAAAAACCACAAAACGTAGAACGTCTTTAAGAACTACTCGAACACATAAAACCACTCAACCAAAAACTACTAAAAAAACAACTAGAAGACCAAAAACCACCAAAGCGAAAACCACTAAACCAAGAACGTCTTCTAAAACTACTAGAACACATAAAACGACTAAACCGAAAACGACTAAAAAAAGAACTAAAAGTCCTAAAACTACTAGAACACGGAAAACTACTAGAAAAATAAAAACCACAAAACGTAGAACGTCTTTAAGAACTACTCGAACACATAAAACCACTCAACCAAAAACTAGTAAAAAAACAACTAAAAGAACAAAAACCAAAAAAGCAAAAACCACTAAACCTAGAACATCTTATAGAACTACTAGAACACATAAAACAACTAAACCGAAAACTACTAAAAAAAGAACTAAAAGCATTAAAACTACTAGAACACGGAAAACTACTAGAAGACTAAAAACCACTAGAGCAAAAACCACTAAACGTAGAACGTCTTTAAGAACTACTCGAACACATAAAACCACTCAACCAAAAACTACTAAAAAAAAAACTAGAAGACCAAAAACCACCAAAGCGAAAACCATTAAACCTATAACGTCTTCTAGAACTCCTAGAACACATAAAACAAGTAAACCGAAAACTACTAAAAAAAGAACTAAAAGTCCTAAAACTACTAGAACACGTAAAACTACTAGAGGACTAAAAATAACTAGAGCAAAAACCACAAAACGTATAACGTCTTTAAGAACTACTCGAACACATACAACCACTCAACCAAAAACTACTAAAAAAACAACTAGAAGACCAAAAACCACCAAAGCGAAAACCACTAAACCTAGAACGTCTTCTAAAACTACTAGAACACATAAAACAACTAAACCGAAAACGACTAAAAAAAGAACTAAAAGTCCTAAAACTACTAGAACACGGAAAACTACTAGAGGACTAAAAATAACTAGAGCAAAAACCACAAAACGTAGAACGTCTTTAAGAACTACTCGAACACATAAAACCACTCAACCAAAAACTACTAAAAAAACAACTAGAAGACCAAAAACCACCAAAGCGAAAACCACTAAACCAAGAACGTCTTCTAAAACTACTAGAACACATAAAACGACTAAACCGAAAACGACTAAAAAAAGAACTAAAAGTCCTAAAACTACTAGAACACGTAAAACTACTAGAAGACTAAAAACCACAAAACGTAGAACATCTTTAAGAACTACTCGAACACATAAAACCACTCAACCAAAAACTACTAAAAAAACAACTAGAAGACCAAAAACCACCAAAGCGAAAACCACTAAACCAAGAACGTCTTCTAAAACTACTAGAACACATAAAACGACTAAACCGAAAACGACTAAAAAAAGAACTAAAAGTCCTAAAACTACTAGAACACGGAAAACTACTAGAAGACTAAAAACCACAAAACGTAGAACATCTTTAAGAACTACTCGAACACATAAAACCACTCAACCAAAAACTACTAAAAAAACAACTAGAAGACCAAAAACCACCAAAGCGAAAACCACTAAACCTAGAACGTCTTCTAAAACTACTAGAACACATAAAACAACTAAACCGAAAACGACTAAAAAAGAACTAAAAGTCCTAAAACTACTAGAACACGGAAAACTACTAGAGGACTAAAAATAACTAGAGCAAAAACCACAAAACGTAGAACGTCTTTAAGAACTACTCGAACACATAAAACCACTCAACCAAAAACTACTAAAAAAACAACTAGAAGACCAAAAACCACCAAAGCGAAAACCAATAAACCAAGAACGTCTTCTAAAACTACTAGAACACATAAAACGACTAAACCGAAAACGACTAAAAAAAGAACTAAAAGTCCTAAAACTACTAGAACACGGAAAACTACTAGAAAAATAAAAACCACAAAACGTAGAACGTCTTTAAGAACTACTCGAACACATAAAACCACTCAACCAAAAACTAGTAAAAAAACAACTAAAAGAACAAAAACCAAAAAAGCAAAAACCACTAAACCTAGAACATCTTATAGAACTACTAGAACACATAAAACCACTAAACCGAAAACTACTAAAAAAAGAACTAAAAGCATTAAAACTACTAGAACACGGAAAACTACTAGAAGACTAAAAACCACTAGAGCAAAAACCACTAAACGTAGAACGTCTTTAAGAACTACTCGAACACATAAAACCACTCAACCAAAAACTACTAAAAAAAAAACTAGAAGACCAAAAACCACCAAAGCGAAAACCATTAAACCTATAACGTCTTCTAGAACTCCTAGAACACATAAAACAAGTAAACCGAAAACTACTAAAAAAAGAACTAAAAGTCCTAAAACTACTAGAACACGTAAAACTACTAGAGGACTAAAAATAACTAGAGCAAAAACCACAAAACGTAGAACGTCTTTAAGAACTACTCGAACACATACAACCACTCAACCAAAAACTACTAAAAAAACAACTAGAAGACCAAAAACCACCAAAGCGAAAACCACTAAACCAAGAACGTCTTCTAAAACTACTAGAACACATAAAACGACTAAACCGAAAACGACTAAAAAAAGAACTAAAAGTCCTAAAACTACTAGAACACGGAAAACTACTAGAAGACTAAAAACCACAAAACGTAGAACATCTTTAAGAACTACTCGAACACATAAAACCACTCAACACAAAAACTAGTAAAAAAACAACTAAAAGACCAAAAACCACTAAAGCGAAAACCACTAAACCTAGAACATCTTATAGAACTACTAGAACACATAAAACAACTAAACCGAAAACTACTAAAAAAAGAACTAAAAGTCCTAAAACTACTAGAACACGGAAAACTACTAGAAGACTAAAAACCACAAAACGTAGAACATCTTTAAGAACTACTCGAACACATAAAACCACTCAACCAAAAACTACTAAAAAAACAACTAGAAGACCAAAAACCACCAAAGCGAAAACCACTAAACCTAGAACGTCTTCTAAAACTACTAGAACACATAAAACAACTAAACCGAAAACGACTAAAAAAAGAACTAAAAGTCCTAAAACTACTAGAACACGGAAAACTACTAGAGGACTAAAAATAACTAGAGCAAAAACCACAAAACGTAGAACGTCTTTAAGAACTACTCGAACACATAAAACCACTCAACCAAAAACTACTAAAAAAACAACTAGAAGACCAAAAACCACCAAAGCGAAAACCACTAAACCAAGAACGTCTTCTAAAACTACTAGAACACATAAAACGACTAAACCGAAAACGACTAAAAAAAGAACTAAAAGTCCTAAAACTACTAGAACACGTAAAACTACTAGAAGACTAAAAACCACAAAACGTAGAACATCTTTAAGAACTACTCGAACACATAAAACCACTCAACCAAAAACTACTAAAAAAACAACTAGAAGACCAAAAACCACCAAAGCGAAAACCACTAAACCAAGAACGTCTTCTAAAACTACTAGAACACATAAAACGACTAAACCGAAAACGACTAAAAAAAGAACTAAAAGTCCTAAAACTACTAGAACACGGAAAACTACTAGAAGACTAAAAACCACAAAACGTAGAACATCTTTAAGAACTACTCGAACACATAAAACCACTCAACCAAAAACTACTAAAAAAACAACTAGAAGACCAAAAACCACCAAAGCGAAAACCACTAAACCTAGAACGTCTTCTAAAACTACTAGAATACATAAAACAACTAAACCGAAAACGACTAAAAAAAGAACTAAAAGTCCTAAAACTACTAGAACACGGAAAACTACTAGAGGACTAAAAATAACTAGAGCAAAAACCACAAAACGTAGAACGTCTTTAAGAACTACTCGAACACATAAAACCACTCAACCAAAAACTACTAAAAAAATAACTAGAAGACCAAAAACCACCAAAGCGAAAACCAATAAACCAAGAACGTCTTCTAAAACTACTAGAACACATAAAACGACTAAACCGAAAACGACTAAAAAAAGAACTAAAAGTCCTAAAACTACTAGAACACGGAAAACTACTAGAAGACTAAAAACCACTAGAGGAAAATACACTAAACGTAGAACGTCTTTAAGAACTACTCGAACACATAAAACCACTCAACCAAAAACTAGTAAAAAAACAACTAAAAGACCAAAAATCACCAAAGCGAAAACCACTAAACCTAGAACATCTTATAGAACTACTAGATCACATAAAACAACTAAACCGAAAACTACTAAAAAAAGAACTAAAAGTATTAAAACTACTAGGACACGGAAAACTACTAGAAGACTAAAAACAACTAGAGCAAAAACCACTAAACGTAGAACGTCTTTAAGAACTACTCGAACACATAAAACCACTCAACCAAAAACTACTAAAAAAAAAACTAGAAGACCAAAAACCACCAAAGCGAAAACCATTAAACCTATAACGTCTTCCAGAACTACTAGAACACATAAAACAACTAAACCGAAAACTACTAAAAAAAGAACTAAAAGTCCTAAAACTACTAGAACACGGAAAACAAGTAGAAGACTAAAAACCACTAGAGGAAAAACCACTAAACGTAGAACGTCTTTAAGAACTATTCAAACACATAAAACCACTCAACCAAAAACTACTAAAAAAACAACTAGAAGACCAAAAACCACCAAAGCGATAACCACTAAACCTAGAACTTCTTCCAGAACTACTAGAACACATAAAACGACTAAACCGAAAACTACTAAAAAAAGAACTAAAAGTCCTAAAACTACTAGAACACGGAAAACTACTAGAACACGGAAAACTACTAGAAGACTAAAAACCACTAAATCAAAAACCACTAAACGTAGAACGTCTTTAAGAACAACTCGAACACATAAAACCACTCAACCAAAAACTACTAAAAAAACAACTAGAAGACCAAAAACCACCAAAGCAAAAACCATTAAACCTATAACGTCTTTTAGTACTCATAGAACACATATAACAAGTAAACCGAAAACTACTAAAAAAAGAACTAAAAGTCCTAAAACTACTAGAACACGTAAAACTACTAGAAGACTAAAAACCACAAGAGCAAAAACCACTAAACGTAGAACGTCTTTAAGAACTACTCGAACACATAAAACCACTCACCCAAAAACTACTAAAAAAACAACTAGAAGACCAAAAACCACCAAAGCGATAACCACTAAACCTAGAACTTCTTCCAGAACTACTAGAACACATAAAACAACTAAACCGAAAACTACTAAAAATAGAACTAAAAGTCCTAAAACTACTAGAACACGGAAAACTACTAGAACACGGAAAACTACTAAAAGACTAAAAACCACTAGAGCAAAAACCACTAAACGTCGAACGTCTTTCAGATCAACTCGAACACATAAAACCACTCAACCAAAAACTACTAAAAAAACAACTAGAAGACCAAAAACCACCATAGCGAAAACCACTAAATCTAGAACGTCTTCTAAAACTACTAGAACACATAAAACGACTAAACCGAAAACTACTAAAAAAAGAACTAAAAGTCCTAAAACTACTAGAACACGGAAAACTACTAGAAGACTAAAAACCACTAGAGCAAAAACCACTAAACGTAGAACGTCTTTAAGAACTACTAGAACACATAAAACCACTCAACCAAAAACTACTAAAAAAACAACTAGAAGACCAAAAACCACCAAAGCGAAAACCACTAAACCAAGAACGTCTTCTAAAACTACTAGAACACATAAAACGACTAAACCGAAAACGACTAAAAAAAGAACTAAAAGTCCTAAAACTACTAGAACACGAAAAACTACTAGAAGACTAAAAACCACAAAACGTAGAACGTCTTTAAGAACTACTCGAACACATAAAACCACTCAACCAAAAACAACTAAAAGACCAAAAACCACCAAAGCGAAAACCACTAAACCTAGAACGTCTTCTAGAACTACTAGAACACATAAAACAACTAAACCGAAAACTACTAAAAAAAGAACTAAAAGTCCTAAAACTACTAGAACACGGAAAACTACTAGAACACGGAAAACTACTAGAAGACTAAAAACCACTAAACGTAGAACGTCTTTAAGAACAATTCGAACACATAAAACCACTCAACCAAAAACTACTAAAAAAACAACTAGAAGACCAAAAACCACCAAAGCGAAAACAATTAAACCTATAACGTCTTTTAGAACTCCTAGAACACATATAACAAGTAAACCGAAAACTACTAAAAAGAGAACTAAAAGTCCTAAAACTACTAGAACACGTAAAACTACTAGAAGACTAAAAACCACTAGAGCAAAAACCACTAAACGTAGAACGTCTTTAAGAACAACTCGAACACATAAAACCACTCACCCAAAAACTACTAAAAAAACAACTAGAAGACCAAAAACCACCAAAGCGATAACTACTAAACCTAGAACCTCTTCCAGAATTACTAGAACACATAAAACAATTAAACCGAAAACTACTAAAAAAAGAACTAAAAGTCCTAAAACTACAAGAACACGGAAAACTACTAGAAGACTAAAAACCACTAGAGCAAAAACCACTAAACATAGAACTTCTTTAAGAACAACTCGAACACATAAAACCACTCAACCAAAAACTACTAAAAAAATAACTAGAAGACCAAAAACCACCAAAGCGAAAATTACTAAACCAAGAACGTCTTCTACAACAACTAGAACACATAAAACGACTAAACCGAAAACGACTAAAAAAAGAACTAAAAGTCCTATAACTACTAGAACACGTAAAACTACTAGAGGACTAAAAACCACTAGAGCAAAAACCACAAAACGTAGAACGTCTTTAAGAACTACTCGAACACATAAAACCACTCAACCTAAAACTACTAAAAAAACAACTAGAAGACCAAAAACCACCAAAGCGAAAACCACTAAACCAAGAACGTATTCTAAAACTACTAGAACACATAAAACGACTAAACCGAAAACGACTAAAAAAAGAACTAAAAGTCCTAAAACTACTAGAACACGGAAAACTACTAGAAGACTAAAAACCACAAAACGTAGAACGTCTTTAAGAACTACTCGAACACATAAAACCACTCAACCAAAAACTACTAAAAAAACAACTAGAAGACTAAAAACCACCAAAGCGATAACCACTAAACCTAGAACGTCTTCTAGAACTACTAGAACACATAAAACAACTAAACCGAAAACTACTAAAAAAAGAACTAAAAGTCCTAAAACTACTAGAACACGTAAAACTACTAGAAGACTAAAAACCACTAGAGCAATAACCACTAAACGTAGAACGTCTTTAAGAACTACTCGAACACATAAAACCACTCACCCAAAAACTACTAAAAAAACAACTAGAAGACCAAAAACCACCAAAGCGATAACCACTAAACCTAGAACGTCTTCTAGAACTACTAGAACACATAAAACAACTAAACCGAAAACTACTAAAAAAAGAACTAAAAGTCCTAAAACTACTAGAACACGTAAAACTACTAGAAGACTAAAAACCACTAGAGCAATAACCACTAAACGTAGAACGTCTTTAAGAACTACTCGAACACATAAAACCACTCACCCAAAAACTACTAAAAAAACAACTAGAAGACCAAAAACCACCAAAGCGATAACTACTAAACCTAGAACCTCTTCCAGAATTACTAGAACACATAAAACGACTAAACCGAAAACTACTAATAAAAGAACTAAAAGTCCTAAAACTACTAGAACACGGAAAACTACTAGAAAACTAAAAACCACTAGAGCAAAAACCACAAAACGTAGAACGTCTTTAAGAACTACTCGAACACATAAAACCACTCAACCTAAAACTACTAAAAAAACAACTAGAAGACCAAAAACCACCAAAGCGAAAACCACTAAACCAAGAACGTCTTCTAAAACTACTAGAACACATAAAACGACTAAACCGAAAACGACTAAAAAAAGAACTAAAAGTCCTAAAACTACTAGAACACGAAAACTACTAGAAGACTAAAAACCACAAAACGTAGAACGTCTTTAAGAACTACTCGAACACATAAAACCACTCAACCAAAAACTACTAAAAAAACAACTAGAAGACCAAAAACCACCAAAGCGATAACCACTAAACCTAGAACGTCTTCTAGAACTACTAGAACACATAAAACAACTAAACCGAAAACTACTAAAAAAAGAACTAAAAGTCCTAAAACTACTAGAACACGGAAAACTACTAGAAGACTAAAAACCACTAGAGCAAAAACCACTAAACGTAGAACGTCTTTAAGAACTACTCGAACACATAAAACCACTCACCCAAAAACTACTAAAAAAACAACTAGAAGACCAAAAACCACCAAAGCGATAACTACTAAACCTAGAACCTCTTCCAGAATTACTAGAACACATAAAACAATTAAACCGAAAACTACTAAAAAAAGAACTAAAAGTCCTAAAACTACAAGAACACGGAAAACTACTAGAAGACTAAAAACCACTAGAGCAAAAACCACTAAACATAGAACTTCTTTAAGAACAACTCGAACACATAAAACCACTCACCCAAAAACTACTAAAAAAACAACTAGAAGACCAAAAACCACCAAAGCGATAACTACTAAACCTAGAACCTCTTCCAGAATTACTAGAACACATAAAACAATTAAACCGAAAACTACTAAAAAAAGAACTAAAAGTCCTAAAACTACAAGAACACGGAAAACTACTAGAAGACTAAAAACCACTAGAGCAAAAACCACTAAACATAGAACTTCTTTAAGAACAACTCGAACACATAAAACCACTCAACCAAAAACTACTAAAAAAATAACTAGAAGACCAAAAACCACCAAAGCGAAAACCACTAAACCAAGAACGTCTTCTACAACTACTAGAACACATAAAACGACTAAACCGAAAACGACTAAAAAAAGAACTAAAAGTCCTAAAACTACTAGAACACGGAAAACTACTAGAAGACTAAAAACCACTAGAGCAAAAACCACTAAACGTAGAACGTCTTTAAGAACTACTCGAACACATAAAACCACTCACCCAAAAACTACTAAAAAAACAACTAGAAGACCAAAAACCACCAAAGCGATAACTACTAAACCTAGAACCTCTTCCAGAATTACTAGAACACATAAAACAATTAAACCGAAAACTACTAAAAAAAGAACTAAAAGTCCTAAAACTACAAGAACACGGAAAACTACTAGAAGACTAAAAACCACTAGAGCAAAAACCACTAAACATAGAACTTCTTTAAGAACAACTCGAACACATAAAACCACTCAACCAAAAACTACTAAAAAAATAACTAGAAGACCAAAAACCACCAAAGCGAAAACCACTAAACCAAGAACGTCTTCTACAACTACTAGAACACATAAAACGACTAAACCGAAAACGACTAAAAAAAGAACTAAAAGTCCTAAAACTACTAGAACACGTAAAACTACTAGAGGACTAAAAACCACTAGAGCAAAAACCACAAAACGTAGAACGTCTTTAAGAACTACTCGAACACATAAAACCACTCAACCAAAAACTACTAAAAAAACAACTATAAGACCAAAAACCACCAAAGCGAAAACCACTAAACCAAGAACGTCTTCTAAAACTACTAGAACACATAAAACGACTAAACCGAAAACGACTAAAAAAAGAACTAAAAGTCCTAAAACTACTAGAACACGGAAAACTACTAGAAGACTAAAAACCACAAAACGTAGAACGTCTTTAAGAACTACTCGAACACATAAAACCACTCAACCAAAAACTACTAAAAAAACAACTAGAAGACCAAAAACCACCAAAGCGATAACCACTAAACCTAGAACGTCTTCTAGAACTACTAGAACACATAAAACGACTAAACCGAAAACTACTAAAAAAAGAACTAAAAGTCCTAAAACTACTAGAACACGTAAAACTACTAGAAGACTAAAAACCACTAGAGCAATAACCAATAAACGTAGAACGTCTTTAAGAACTACTAGAACACATAAAACCACTCAACCAAAAACAACTAAAAAAACAACTAGAAGACCAAAAACCACCAAAGCGAAAACCACTAAACCTAGAACTTCTTCTAGAACTACTAGAACACATAAAACGACTAAACCGAAAACTACTAATAAAAGAACTAAAAGTCCTAAAACTACTAGAACACGGAAAACTACTAGAAAACTAAAAACCACTAGAGCAAAAACCACTAAACGTAGAAAGTCTTTAAGAACTACTCGAACACATAAAACCACTCAACCAATAACTACTAAAAAAACAACTATAAGGCCAAAAACCACCAAAGCGAAAACCACTAAACCTAGAACGTCTTCTAGAACTACTAGAAAATTTAAAACAACTAAATCGAAAACGATTAAAAAAAGAACTAAAAGTCCTAAAACTACTAGAACACATAAAACAATTAAACCGAAAACTATTAGAAAAAGAACTAAAAGTCCTAAAACTACTAAAATACGGAAAACTACTAGAAGACGAAAAACCAGTAGAGCGAAAATTACTAAACCTAGAACATCTTTAAGAACTACTAGAACACATAAAATCAGTCAACCAAAAACTACTAAAAAAACAACTAGAAGACCAAAAACCTCCAAAGCGATATCCATTAAACCTATAACGTTTTCTAGAACTCCTAGAACACATAAAATAACAAAACCGAAAACTACTAAAAAAAGAACTAAAAGTCCTAAAACTACTAGAACACGGAATACTACTAGAAGACTAAAAACCACTAGAGCAAAAATCACTAAACGTAGAACGTCTTTAAGAACTACTAGAACACATAAAACCACTCAACCAAAAACTACTAAGAAAACAACTAGAAGACCAAAAACCACCAAAGCGATAACCACTAAACCCATAACGTCCTCTAGAACTACTAGAACACATAAAACAACTAAACCGAAAACTACTAAAAAAAGAACTAAAAGTCCTAAAACTACTACAACACGGAAAACTACTAGAAAACCAAAAACCACTAGAGCAAAAACGACTAAACCTAGAACGTCTTTAAGAATTACTCGAACACATAAAACCACTCAACCAAAAACTACTAAAAAAACAACTAGAAGACCAAAAACCACCAAAGCGAAAACCACTAAACCTAGAACGTCTTCTAGAACTACTAGAACACATCAAACAACTAAACCGAAAATTACTAAGAAAAGAACTAAAAGTCCTAAAACTACTAGAACACATAAAACAATTAAACCGAAAACTATTAGAAAAAGAACTAAAAGTCCTAAAACTACTAAAATACGGAAAACTACTAGAAGACTAAAAACCACTAGAGCAAAAACCACTAAACGTAGAACGTCTTTAAGAACTACTCAAACACATAAAACCCCTCAACCAAAAACTACTAAAAAAACAACTAGAAGACCAAAAATCACCAAAGCGATAACCACTAAACCTAGAATTACTTCCAGAACTACTAGAACACATAAAACAACTAAACCGAAAACTACTAAAAAAAGAACTAAAAGTCCTAAAACTACTAGAACACGGAAAACTACTAGAAGACTAAAAACCACTAGAGCAAAAACCACTAAACGTAGAACGTCTTTAAGAACTACTCGAACACATAAAACGACTCAAACAAAAACTACTAAAAATAGAACTAGAAGACCAAAAACCACCAAAGCGAAAACCACTAAACCTAGAACTACTAGAACATATAAAACGATTAAACCGAAAACTACTAAAAAAAGAACTAAAAGTCCTAAAACTACTAGAACACGGAAAACTACTAGAAAACTAAAAACCACTAGAGCAAAAACCACTAAACGTAGAACTTCTGTAAGAACTACTCGAACACATAAAATCAATCAACCAAAAACTTACAAAAAAAAAACTAGAAGACCAAAAACCACCAAAGCGAAAACCACTAAACCTAGAACGTCTTCTAGAACTACTAGAACACATAAAACGACTCAACCAAAAACTACTAAAAATAGAACTAAAAGTCCTAAAACTACTAGAACACGTAAAACTAGTAGAAGACTAAAAACCACTAGAGAAAAAACCACTAAACCTAGAACTTCTTCTAGAACTACTAGAACACATAAAACGACTAAACCGAATACTAAAAAAAGAACTAAAAGTCCTAAAACTACTAGAACACGGAATACTACTAGAAGACTAAAAACCACTAGAGCAAAAACCACTAAACATAGAACTTCTTTAAGAACAACTCGAACACATAAAACCACTCAACCAAAAACTACTAAAAAAACAACTAGAAGACCAAAAACCAGCAAAGCGAAAACTACTAAACCTAGAACGTCTTCTAGAACTACTATAACACATAAAACAACTAAACCGAAAAGTACTAAAAAAAGAACTAAAAGTCCTAAAACTACTAGAACACATAAAATTACTAGAAGACTAAAAACCACTAGAGAAAAAACCACTAAACGTAGAACGTCTTTAAGAACTACTAGAACACATAAAACCACTCAACCAAAAACTACTAAAAAAACAACTAGACGACCAAAAACCACCAAAGCGAAAACTACTAAACCTAGAACGTCTTCTAGAACTACTAGAAAACTTAAAACAACTAAATCGAAAACGATTAAAAAAAGAACTAAAAGTCCTAAAACTACTAGAACACATAAAACAATTAAACCGAAAACTACTAGAAAAAGAACTAAAAGTCCTAAAACTAATAAAATACTAAAAACTACTAGAAGACCAAAAACCACTAGAGCGAAAATTACTAAACCTAGAACATTTTTAAGAAATACTAGAACACATAAAATCACTCAACCAAAAACTACTAAAAAAACAACTAGAAGACCAAAAACCACCAAAGCGATATCCATTAAACCTCTAACGTCTTCTAGAACTCCTAGAACACATAAAATAACAAAACCGAAAAACTACTAAAAAAAGAACTAAAAGTCCTAAAACTACCAGAACACGTAATACTACTAGAAGACTAAAAACCACTAGAGCAAAAATCACTAAACGTAGAACGTCTTTAAGAACTACTAGAACACATAAAACCACTCAACCAAAAACTACTAAAAAAACAACTAGAAGACCAAAAACCAGCAAAGCGAAAACCACTAAACCTAGAACGTCTTCTAAAACTACTAGAAGACTAAAAACCACTAGAGCAAAAACCACTAAACGTAGAACGTCTTTAAGAACTACTCGAACACATAAAACCACTCAACCAAAAACTACTAAGAAAACAACTAGAAGACCAAAAACCACCAAAGCGATAACCACTAAACCCATAACGTCCTCTAGAACTACTAGAACACATAAAACAACTAAACCGAAAACTACTAAAAAAAGAACTAAAAGTCCTAAAACTACTACAACACGGAAAACTACTAGAAAATCAAAAACCACTAGAGCAAAAACGACTAAACCTAGAACGTCTTTAAGAATTACTCGAACACATAAAACCACTCAAACAAAAACTACTAAAAAAACAACAAGAAGACCAAAAACCACCAAAATGAAAACCACTAAACCTAGAACTTCTTCCAGAACTACTAGACCACATAAAACAACTAAATCGAAAACGACTAAAAAAAGAACTAAAAGTCCTAAAACTACTAGAACACGGAAAACTACTAGAAAACTAAAAACCACTAGAGGAAAAATTACTAAACCTAGAACGTCTTTAAGAACTACTCGAACACATAAAACCACTCAACTAAAAATTACTAAAAATACAAGTAGAACAAAAACAATTAAAGCGAAATCCATTAAACCTATTACGTCTTCTAGAACTCCTAGAACACATAGAATAACAAAACCGAAAACTACTAAAAAACGAACTAATAGTCCTAAAACTACTAGAACACGGAAAACTACTAGAAAACCAAAAACCACTAAACCTAGAACGACTTTAAGAATTACTCGAACACATAAAACCGTTCAACCAAAAACTACTAAAAAAACAACTAGAAGACCAAAAACCACCAAAGCGAAAACCACTAAACCTAGAACGTCTTCTAGAACTACTAGAACACAGAAAACAACTAAACCGAAAACTACTAAAAAAAGAACTAAAAGTCCTAAAACTACTAGAACCCGGAAAACTACTAGAAAACTAAAAACCACTAGAGCAAAAATCACTAAACCTAGAACATCTTTAAAAACTACTCGAACACATAAAACAACTCAACCAAAAACTACTAAAAAAACAACTAGAAGACCAAAATCCACCAAAGTGAAAACAATTAAACCTAGAACGTCTTCTAAAAATACTAGAACCAGGAAAACTACTAGAAAACTAAAAACCACTAGCGCAAAAATTACTAAACCTAGAACATCTTTAAGAACTACTAGAACACATAAAATCAGTCAACCAAAAACTACTAAAAAAACAACTAGAAGACCAAAAACCACCAAAGCGATATCCATTAAACCTATAACGTTTTCTAGAATTCCTAGAACACATAAAATAACAAAACCGAAAAAAAGAACTAAAAGTCCTAAAACTACTAGAACACGGAATACTACTAGAAGACTAAAAACCACTAGAGCAAAAATCACTAAACGTAGAACGTCTTTAAGAACTACTAGAACACATAAAACCACTCAATCAAAAACAACTAAAAAAACAACTAGAAGACCAAAAACCACCAAAGCGAAAACCACTAAACTTAGAACTTCTTCTAGAACTACTAGAACACATAAAACCACTCAACCAAAAACTACTAAAAAAACAACTAGAAGACCAAAAACCACCAAAGTGATAACCACGAAACCTAGAACTTCTTCCAGAACTACTAGAACACATAAAACGACTAAACCGAATACTACTAAAAAAACTAAAAGTATTAAAACTACTAGAACACGGAAAACTACTAGAAGACTAAAAACCACTAAATCAAAAACCACTAAACGTAGAACGTCTTTAAGAACAACTCGAACACATAAAACCACTCAACCAAAAACTACTAAAAAAACAACTAGAAGACCAAAAACCACCAAAGCGAAAACCACAAAACCTAAAACGTTTTCTAGAAATACTAGAACACATAAAACAACTAAACCGAAAATTACTAAGAAAAGAACTAAAAGTCCTAAAACTACTAGAACACGGAAAACTACTAGAAGACTAAAAACCACTAGAGCAAAAACCACTAAACGTAGAACGTCTTTAAGAACTACTCGAACACATAAAACCACTCAACCAAAAACTACTAAAAAAACAACAAGAAGACCAAAAACCACCAAAGCGAAAACCACTAAACCTAGAACGTCCTCTAGAACTACTAGAACACAGAAAACAACTAAACCGAAAACTACTAAAAAAAGAACTAAAAGTCCTAAAACTACTAGAACCCGGAAAACTACTAGAAAACTAAAAACCACTAGAGCAAAAATCACTAAACCTAGAACATCTTTAAGAACTACTCGAACACATAAAACTACTCAACCAAAAACCTCTAAGAAAACAACAAGAAGTACAAAAACCACCAAAGCAAAAACTACTAAACCTAGAACATCTTCTAGAACTAACAGAACTACTAGAATCCCTATAAAATCCAAGATATTAACTAGTAGAAAGACAACAACAATTACAACTAAATCAACAAGACCACAAACCACTAGGGTTATATCAAGTACTAAAAGACATAAATTGTCTATCCCTAAAACTACCCGAAAAACTAGTATAACATCCAAAGCCACTAAAAAATTACCAAGAGCAACTAGAATCGCCAAAACTATCAGAAAAATTAAAACGACTAGAGCAAAAACAACTAAAGCTAGAACGTCTAGGAAAACTACTAAGTCACATGAAACCACTAGACAAAAAACTAAAACATCAATTAGAAGACATAAAAAATCGAGAAAACATAAAACCACTAGATCAAAAACGACTAAACCAAAAACGTCTAGAAAAATTACTAGGAGCAAAATTACTGTACGAAAAATTACAAGAGGGCACAAAACTACTAGACTTACTAAACCCACTACATCTACTAAGCCTACGACTAGTAATATTAAAATTACCACCTAAACTATTCAATTTACAACGCAGACCACCAAAATTACATCTATTTTATAACTCTTATAACAATAAAATACTATATCATTTTGAATTTTATTAAATGATATACAATAATCTTTAAGTTTATAAAAAAAAAATTTTTTTTTGATATATTACATAATATTGTATTATCATTATCCAAATTATTCAAATATATTTATTATAGTAATTTGCATTTTTAACTGCTTATTTATTTATTTTAATAGTTGTACAACTTCTTTATTTCATTGATATCGGTAAATTTAAATTCTTTGACAAAATTAATATTTATACATTTATTATATAAATTCCAATGCATAATTAACTAGAGCTTTTAATAAAAATTATGTATAATTATTAAGACAAATAAAATTTTATTGTGGTCTTATTATTTATAAAACTTAAAATATCTCATTATTTCCAACATTTGGTATATCGATATTAAAGTTATATTTTCTTGCCAAATAGTTGTTAAAAGATATTTTTAAACGGATCTATAAACAATATGGCATCGTCTAAAATGGATATAGATAAAGATATATCGTCTAGTATTCAGATAAAGATACAATATTATACTTTTGTAAATTGGGCTAATGCTTAATTTAGAATTCTACTGTTTAAATTTTAATTTCAAAGAGAGCTAAAAAATTTATTGAATTGATATCACATCAATGTACAAATGATTGTTAGATTCTAATATAATTCATATATATAATATAAAATTAAGTGACTATGTATAATAATTGATATAATTTGATAATAAAACATTCTCAAAATTTTTATCTTTAAAGCAAAAAAATAAGAAATAAAATTATATAAAAATATATCAAAAAAGTATCTAAACAAGATATCTCTAAAATAGTATTTGAATACAGGTACAACATTTTTGTACATAGCTACTACTTCAACAACTCTGATAAATGCTATGTATCAATATGATTATCAATGAGAATCAATCATTAAAGAGTTTATTCAAATCTAAAATTTGTTCAATATATTAAAAATTTGAACAAACAAGACAATTTTCTATCTAGTGTTCTTATGCTAAATAAAAATGAATCAAATAAATGATAAAGTTCAATCTAGTAGGAATCGATGAAAATAAATGTTTGTAGACACTTTACACTTTATCAAGCGACACTTTGAACACGCTATACTTAATCATGCGACATATTATTATAATATAAAACTTAATTTAATATATTTGAAAAGTTATATTTAAATGATAAATTTATTGACTTTCCCGTATTATTTTTAAAAAAAACTAATATTTTAATTTTTATAAGTTTCATCTCTAGCGTTTAAGAGTAGTAGATAGAAGCTTTTGTATTGTATAGGAGCATATATTGCTAGATGGCGATATGATCTGCCTTTTGAGTATCTGCAATATAATAAATGGTGTCCTTAACTATCGACCTGGATCTCGCGTAAAGACATGTGGGGTGACTAGCTCTGAGATGGAGGCCAATTGACCCTTTCTTCTGGAGATAAACAAGGGTCCTTACTTAATTATCATTTTATCTTATAACATAAGCAATAAGACAATTTAATTTATACTCTTTATTAGTAAGTAATCATAAATCAATATATCATAAATATAAAATATAAGTTATAAATAAAAAAAATTTAATTGCAAAAAATATGGGCAACCGCTTTTAAAAATGTGAAAAAATCTTGAATTCCATAATTCAAAACACATCAATGAACTCATTCTTTTAATATCTTCTTATTTCTCTGAGAGATCCGGTGTTTTCCCAATTATGACTTGGGGATATAGGGTCTTATGTTTGCGCATTCTTTATGACCCGTTCAAAAATTACATAAACGTCAGGTGAGAGCCAATATCTTAGGCCTATGATATACCATAATGCCAGCCTTAAACACGTGTTCGGGAGACACCATTTAACATATAATGTGTTTGTTCTACAATTTTATATCTTAGAGAGTAGCTGCAAAATTATTTAATTTTACCCTATAATTTTATAACAAAAAATATAATATTTACTATTATTTCTTGTCTTCGGATAAAGGTCTTCATTAATTTTTACAAATATTTCTGCCAATATTTCAAATGCATTTCCAAATCACTTAGGTAAGGTCCGATTAACACCCGTTATGCAATCGGAAATTATCATTTACTCATAGACTTCTTTTTAGTCTCAAATCATTTATTTTTTATATTCATGCTCCATTTATCGGTGCCTATTCAAAATCCATCAATATCTTTCTCGGATATGCGGCTGGTTATAATTGTTTTAGCCCTTACTGTTTTTCTTGATCATCCTTGCATAGACTCATACGCTTACAAATCTGTTCAATCATGTCCGCCGAAACGTCGAATTTCACATTTAATCACTTACACTCTTGGTAGCTCTAGCAATTGAAGCATCGCGTTTCTTAAAAACATTAAGGGAAATATCTAATTGCATATCCAACAGATTTATGTCTATATAATATTTTTAATTTTTTGTATTTTTTTTAAAATCATATTTTCCTTAATTTTTCAAATTTTTTTTAATTTTTATCATATAGTTTTTTTAATATATATTTCTATTTATAATTTTACTTTATATATATTTTTTTTAATTTTAAAAAAAAATTTCGGGGAAAAATTTAGAAAAAAAAATGAAATTGTTTTTGAGAAAGATAAATAAGTCAATAAATTAGCATGATATATCACGTGATAAAGTGTCGGACGATAAAAAAGTGTCAAGTTATCAGATGAATGAGTGATGTGTCGTTCAGAGTTGTTAAAAGCTACTTTTAAAAGTAACGCGCTATCGCTATTTGTCAAAAAAACTAGAGCGCAATTAGCTACTATTTTTTAAAAATAGCTTTAGCTACTTTTTATATTGTTTTATTTTTTGCTTATAATGTTATTGTAAGTAAATATATAAAAATCTACATTTATAAATATTTAAATATAGTTAGTTTTGATTAATAATAAATATTTATGGTATTGTTGTATTTTTTAAGTTTTACCTTCTGTTATGTGTCCAACTATCTGCCGTGGTACATATATATGATATCTCTGATAACTCTACTATTAGAGCATCTTACATCACTTTAAAGTTATCTGCTATTTTATTGATTAGTGCTGGCGAAATAAAATTGTTATACCTGGGGATAGAGTTTTAATCATCATGGTAAATGATGGATTATCAACAAGGACATTGGCTGAACTGTATCGATTATAAAATCAACAATAACTTTATCAGCCAATTTCTGAGAAATATTGGCATTTGCATTATTAATTAAATTAGTCTTTTTGAATGTAGAGTCGCCTATACCAAAATTATTTAGATGTTTCTCCATTTCCTTAAAACTATTGGAATGAAAAGTCTTATAAAATAAATACTATTAGAATGTAAAAATGACAATTTACCTTTAGGTGTTTCTTGAGGTTATAGCTACTAGATTAATTTGATGAATTATTTTTTTTACATTTTAAACAAATAAATTTGAAACCAGTTTTGGTTTTTATATATATTTTAATCAAATCGAGGGAATGGGAAATTTGTATTATAGCTATTAAGAACTTTTTCTTCCCTAGTATCTTCTTCTTTAATATCATTGTCTGAATCACTTTCAACGGGATATCCATATGGCAAATTATTAGCACGTGATTTAGGTTTATAATACAAATGAAAATATAAATTACAAATTGAAAATTTATTTCAATTTCAAAATTAAATAATATAAAAATTATAATTAATTATGATATTATATCTATATTTTCATGTTTAAACTTACCTTCATTATAATTTTTAAAAGTAGCTAAAAAAAAGTAGAGTGTTAAAAAATTAAATAATAACGAGAAAAGAAGCCGCTATTAGCTATAGCTACCAAAAAAGATAGCTCGCTACTCTGGTGTCGTTGGGATAAAGGGTCGCCTCGTGATAAAGTGTCACTTGATATGATATCGCAAGATGAAAAATAAAGCGTTCAGCTCTAACCCTAAATAGCTAATTTAACAATTTGAGAAAATAAATTTATCACCGTTTTTAATATCTCCATTTTACATCCATCACTAATTTCTCTTTTTAATGAACCTTTCCAATATATTATCATGAATATTTGCTAAACACGAAACAAGCCTAAGAGGGGCTTTATAAATTTGATTTTTATTATCTGAAAGTTAAATAAATAATTTTAATTTATATCATAAAAATACCCTTTTCAATTTGACTATGTATATTGCCAATTTCCTGCATATTTAAATGTCTTATCCCATTTTAAGAAAATTTTTGCGTAATGCTCTTTCTAAATTGAAGATGATTCATCAGAAAATTTTTTTAGGTGTCACAATTGAGAGCTTTTGTCATTGGAACTTAAGAACCTAAATATAAAAAGAAATATATACTAAAATTATAGTTGAATCCTTTATTAAATAATAATAAATATAATTAAATGCAAAGTGAAAAACATAATCAAAATAAAAGAAAAATAAACTAATATAAGAAAAGAAAAAGTAAATTTTAGTTAAAAAAATATAATCCTTTTTCGCATCATAATTTCTCCATTATATATTATTTTTCTTTAATCCACACATAGTCTCCCTAGCGAAGAATAAAATGTTTTACATCCCACTTGTTAAAACTGTTAAAGTATGAAAAAATCTACAAATATCACGCGTTTTTTTCTCATTTACATAGACGGGGATATTTTAATAAAACATTATTTTTGTTAACGATTTGCATAATTCATTTTTTTTGTAAAGCAAAACTGCAACACCCTTCCACTTAAGTTAGACCCACCAATCAGTGAATGACCAACTTCTTTCGATTTCGACTTTACAGATCTTGTATCTCCACCAAATCTATTCGTCTTAATCTTTAATGTCTTCTCGTTTCTCACGACGGCGGTCTATTGTTTAATATTCTTCACTTCTAAGGACTGTTTGTATCCGATTACATTCTGAAATTCTTGAATCCTTCTGTTTCTTGTCAACCCCTTGTAAACGATTATCTCTTGATCTCTATAACCAATTGACGAACTCGATCACTTATGTTATCATGATTCCCGATACATTCTTCTAGTTCTTTTTAATTATATTTCGTTTTAACCTTGATAAATTATCCTAGTCTTTGCTTATTTCTAACGGTTTCTGGTAATTAATGATTAGCATATTATCTGGTAAACGATGACGACTTTTGTTAACGATGGTAGCTTGACAGCATTGACCATTTGTTCTTACTAGTCGCCTATTTCTAACGTTCTTTTGTATTAACCTATTGGCTCTTAAACTCTGTCAGGCTTGACGATAATTTGTCTGATATTAACGATTGTTTCCCAGAATTCTTGTCTCTATGATCATCAACTTTCGTATCTTAGACTAAAGTTTCCGTCAACAATTGGCGATATTAGTAAGCTATTAACGAATGCAGCATGAATGTCTCGAACATTTGTTCTATCTAGTTTCTTGTTTAAAATGTTCTCTTGTAATTGATCAACGCTTTTTCTCGAAAAATGATTGGCGATAATTTGTCTGCGATTACTATTGTTTCCACGACTTCTTGTCTCTATATCGTCGACTTTCGTATCTTAGACTAGAGTTTCAGTTAACACTTGGCTATATTGGTCAGCGATTAACGATTACAGCTCGAACGTTTTGACCCTTTGTTCTATCTAGTCGCTTGTCTTTGAAGTTCTAGGCATCTAATTCTTCTAACCGTATAGATCTTACGGCAGTTCCTAGATATCGACTTTGTCTTTATTCTCACTTGATCTTGGTCTCACCGTTTCAGGTCGCATCTAATCTACTTCAACCTAAAATAATCTATTTAACCCTTTATAACTTCTGAAATAATTTATCCCTTTTTCTTACACATTTATTCTCAAATTTGAACGACACCGAATATATCATATGTTCACTCGTCTTAAGGGCCTCTCTAATTCTTCCTTGCCTAATCTATTATATTTCTTAACTTTGAAATATTTGCTCACTTTTTTCTTAAATTAAATTTTAAAATTATAATACATCGTCAAAATACGCAAAATTAATTATACCATTATGTCAAATTCTATCACCCCTCTGCCCTCAATGAAGTCCAAATCCATATCTCCCTTGAGCCCTTTGTAGGTAATCGTCCTTTAGCTATTAATCCACATCCTTTGTAAACATGTCTATCTACCGTTGAATCTATATCTAAAATTCTCTTGAATATCTGGAATCTAAAAAAATCTTAGTCCTAAATTTTTATTAAAAAACATCTTGTCTTCTTGTGGTACACACCTCACCTGTTCTTTCTTTTCTTCGTGGTGTTCAAAAACAATTGGAATAAATATCTTTTTTATTCTTTTTCACCAAAACTGACTTATCTTCTCGCAAGTCTCGTTGTTTCTCAACACACCTATGATTCTCATAACTCTCGCCGACTTGTTAAAAACAAATCAATTATGTCTACCATCAATTTTTTTCTATCTGAAAATATGATTCTCATGATTATGTCTATCATCAATTATATTCTATCAGAAATTATGATTCTCATAAATGTGTCTATCATCAATTTGTTCCTTATAAATTGTGATTCTCACAATTATGTCTATAATCAATTTTATTCTATCTGAAATTATGATTTTCATAATTATGTCTCATCAATTTCATTCTATCTAAAAATATGATTCTCATAATTATGTCTATCATCATTTTCATTCTATCTGAAAATATGATTCTCATAATTATGTCTCATCAATTTCCTTCTATCTGAAAATATGATTCTCATAATTGTGTATATCATCAATTTCGTTCCATATAATTTATGATTCTCACAATTATGTATCATCAATTTTAAAACACAAAATTATGATTCTCTAATTCTAGCACAACTTGTTTAATAAAAAAACGTACTTTTATTTCACAACTAACATTTTTCTTTTAAAAACATCCTGAATTCCTACTTTTTTTTTATCAAAAAAAAGTCTCTCTCTTTTTTTATCAAAAAAAAGTCTCTCTCTTTTTTTTTTTCGAAGTATTTCATATCCATATCATTATTAAAAAAAATTATTTCTTCATTCTGCACGATATTTTCTTCTATAAAACCGATTAAAACAATTTAAAATAAATCTTAACATTTCTTTTAGTATTTCTCTATCTTTTTACTATTATAAGAATAACGTTGCCTAATTGCCTTAAAATCTTATTTGATTAAAATAAAAATCCGATCTCTAATTGAGCTCGATTGAGGCATAAATTTTCTAATGACGAAAGCCGTTTCTCTTTATGAAGATATTTGGTTACAACCTAATATATTACTAAATTCACATATCAAATCCTTGAGGCTGTTTTATCTCTCGCAGCCCTTAAAATAAAAGTTAAACGTATCTTCAATAAGAATTTAATTACAACATCAACTATTTCCTAACAATAAATTTATATTCTAATCTCATTCGCCGAATTTTTAAATTATTGTATCTTAGCAAACTATTAGTTTAATATTAACCTTCGCAATTTATGTTTCTTTTTTTTAAGTGAACAATTAATAATAATTCTAAAATCTAAAATATCATAGTCTCTATTAGTTTCAAAATTAAAATGGTTTTAGTTTACCAGTAACTTCTAAATATAAAATTCCTAATTATCACCTTTAAATAACTATAAACAACTTCTTTGTATCATATCTACTATGAATGTTACCTATATAATTCTTTGTTTTTAATTTTAGATTTCATATTCTACATAAACATAATCTTAACAAAATAATTTTTCCTTTTCACTTTTATTTACATATTTTTCTTACGTTCTTCTGGAATTTTTTTTTTGTATTAGAATACAGTTTGACACATCTCCTTGTCCCACCGTATATATTGATTTGCATTAGACTGAAAGTTGTAATTGCTCTGTCGCCTCCTCTCTCCAACACCAGTCACAATTGAGAAGTTTTGTCATTGGAACTTAAGAACCTACATATAAAATAAAATATATACTAAAATTATAGTGGAATCTTTATTAAATAATAATAAATATAATTAAATACAAAGTGAAAAACATAATCAAAATTAAAGAAAATTAAAATTAATATAAGAAAAGAATAAGTAAATTTTAGTTAAAAAAATATAATCCTTTTTCTCATCATAATTTCTCCATTATATATTCTTTTTCTTTAATCCACACATAGTCTCCCTAGCGAAGAATAAAAAGTTTTACATCCCACTTGTTAAAACTGTTAAAGTATGGAAAAATCTACAAATATCACGCGTTTTTTTCTCATTTACATAGACGGGGATATTTTAATAAAACATTATTTTTGTTTACGATTTGCATAATTCATTTTTTTTGTAAAGCAAAACTGCAACATTAGGCAAAAAAGGATATTTTTTAGGAGCTTCATTTTATGGACAAAATCACATCATATGGTTTCCACAGCATCCTGATATCGCACAATATACCCATTTGTTGTTATTGAAATGTGGTGTTTAAACTATAAGAGTTTAATTTTCATTTATAAAACAAAGAGGTTGAGATATTTTAATATGGGAGTGTCAAAGCTTCTAAATCTAAAAATATCGCGAAGTTCTCATTATCATTATTTTAATCGATCGACATTTTGTCTCGTTTTTTGTAAGAAATTTTATTTTTCTTAGTTTTAAATATTTAATTTAAAAAATTATTATTATACACATATTTCGCAATTTCGGATAATTAATGCCTAAATTAAAATCGTAATGTATCTCGGTAGACGAATAAAATGGATCTTGGTAAATAATTTTTATTAGCATCTAATCTTTCTATAAAATAAATCAACCACGATAAATGATTTGATGTTAACTCAAATTGATTTCTTTCCCTTCCTATCCTATCCTATCCTATCCTATCCTATCCTATCCTATCCTATCCTATCCTATCCTATCCTATCCTATCCTATCCTATCCTATCCTATCCTATCCTATCCTATCTATCCTATCCTATCCTATCCTATCCCATCCTATCCTATCCTATCCTATCCTATCCTATCCTATCCCATCCTATCCTATCCTATCCTATCCTATCCTATCCTATCCTATCCTATCCTATCCTATCCTATCCTATCCTATCCTATCCTATCCTATCCTATCTATCTATCCTATCCCATCTATCCTATCCTATCCATCCCATCCTATCCTATCCCATCCATCCATCCATCCATCCCATCCATCTATCCATCCATCTATCTATCTATCTATCTATCTATCTATCTATCTATCTATCTATCTATCCTATCCTATCCTATCCTATCCTATCCTATCCTATCCTATCTATCCTATCCTATCCTATCCTATCCTATCCTATCCTATCCTATCCTATCCTATCCTATCCTATCCTATCCTATCCTATCCTATCCTATCTATCTATCCTATCCTATCCTATCCTATCCTATCCTATCCTATCCTATCCTATCCTATCCTATCCTATCTATCTATCCTATCTATCTATCCTATCTTCCTATCTTCTATCCTATCTATCTATCCTATCCTATCCTATCCTATCCTATCCTATCCTATCCTATCCTATCCTATCTATCCTATCCTATCCTATCCTATCCTATCCTATCCTATCCTATCCTATCCTATCCTATCCTATCCTATCCTATCCTATCCTATCCTATCCTATCCTCTATCCTATCCTATCCTATCCTATCCTATCCTATCCTATCCTATCTTCTATCCTATCTATCTATCCTATCTATCTATCCTATCCTATCCTATCCTATCCTATCCCTATCCTATCCTATCTATCCTATCCTATCCTATCCCTATCCTATCCATCCTATCCTATCCTATCCTATCCTATCCTATCCTATCCTATCCTATCCTATCCTATCCTATCCTATCCTTCCTATCTTTCCTTCCTTCCTTCCTTCCTTCCTTCCTTCCTTCCTTCCTTCCTTCCTTCCTTCCTTCCTTCCTTCCTTCCTTCCTTCCTTCCTTCCTTCCTTCCTTCCTTCCTTCCTTCCTTCCTTCCTTCCTTCCTTCCTTCCTTCCTTCCTTCCTTCCTTCCTTCCTTCCTTCCTTCCTTCCTTCCTTCCTTCCTTCCTTCCTTCCTTCCTTCCTTCCTTCCTTCCTTTCTTCCTTCCTTATCACATTTTACCCTATTCTCTGATAATTTTTTTTCATCTTAAAAATTAAGAATTTGTTGCTGGTAAAATATGATAAAATTATATTATTAGGTAAAATGCATTTAAATTATATCGGATAGGCAATAATTGCAAAAGTCATTTTATATAAAAAATTTATAAATATCATTTTTGTTTAATAGAATACAATGAGAAGATGCCTAGGCCCGAATTTATGTAGAAAATACTTCCTTATCACATTTTACCCTATTCTCTGATAATTTTTTTTCATCTTAAAAATTAAGAATTTGTTGCTGGTAAAATATGATAAAATTATATTATTAGGTAAAATGCATTTAAATTATATCGGATAGGCAATAATTGCAAAAGTCATTTTATATAAAAAATTTATAAATATCATTTTTGTTTAATAGAATACAATGAGAAGATGCCTAGGCCCGAATTTATGTAGAAAATAATCATTAAAAATATTAAATATATTTTATAAATATTTGAAAAATAGATATTTAATTAAGTTTTCTTGATTTACCAATTTGCCCCCCCCCTCCCTGCCAAGAAATAAATCCAGCTCTAGAAGATTTTAAATTCCACTTAATCTATCAAGATTAATTTTAAAAACGTGTTTCTACAGATTCCCATTAATAAGTTGCAGAAATCTTTCGACAATATCCACACACAAAGGATACTACCAATTTACTAGACTTCCTTAGAAATTGTTTTTTTTGGGGGCCCTGATCAAAAATGTCCTTTCCAGATTATCCCAAGTTGCAATAGGTATACTCGGAAAAAATTTCTATAGATTACTTTGCCCATAACCTTGTTTGCCTTTGTCTACAATCCTGATAATTAATCATTTCGTAAATATTTCTTTCTCTACTCCATCTTTATTTTGTTCATTTCCAAGAATACTTTTAAAAATCAAATGTCTAAACATATTAGAGAGAACGCAACTTTTAACAGAAATGATAAAAAGATTTTATATGATGAAAAACTATTCCTTCCCTCTAAACATATTATCAAAATTTAAAACGTTTTCTCGCAAAATCAACCAAGTGATATGAATGCATCTCTTCGCATTTTCAACTCTACTGAAACATTAACTCCTAATAATGAATCTATATCCCAGTGAGAGTATTTTACATGGCATTAGGCCACACAATACACAAATTGATATCAAGATTTTTGAAGCTCAGCAGAAGGCATTGTGTCTATATCCAAACATTCATCAGATGATCTTGAAGGTATTAGCGCCATTTTTCATCATGATAATATTATTAACACTAAATCACTCGATGGCATATTATTAAACAGTATCACACAATTTTTAATCTATTGCTTAAAGATCCAATTCCTGAGCCCATGATTGCTTTAGTTTTGGGATTCGGTCAATTCCTATGAAAAGAAGAGATTGGGCTCGGCCCATTATTGTTTGATCAATATTTCGATATCTAAAATCATAGTTGGGTAACTATATCATCATCTCTTTCTAATCAGGTGGCGGCTAGCACCATAGAAGTTAAAGTCTGCAGCGCATGTAGCCCCATTTTCCAAAGTGAATCTTCCTTAAATATCGTAATAAAGCCTCTAACTATATTTTAAAAAAAAACCTATTTCCCACCTATAAAAACGATCCAGAATATATCAATTTCATTGTGCACAGTTACTCCGAGGCAGCATACTTAAAATTTTATGACAAAATTATACTTTCTGGTAAAGTTATACAACAGGGTAACCTCTTGCTATCCATTATTATTTTTCTTAGGTGTTGAAACAATCATAGATTCTAGTTTTTTTTTGACCCAATATTAAATACTAGGTATTTAGATGTGTAGTATAATTATATTTAAATTTCCTTTATTTATAATATTACATATTACATATTATCTTTAGATTGTTTATTTTGGTTCTAAATATTTTACTTGTGCAAAAATGAGGGGATTCGTTTATGTTCCCCATCTTTCCTTTTTCTTGCTGCTTTTATCTCTTCAATAAACAGAATAGCTAATGATCCTGAAAAGGCGCTATTCACACTTGAATAAGCAATCATCAACCTCCAAATTTAAAGGATTTTGAATTATTCCTGTGTTTCTTTCTTTCTTTTTAAGAAAGATATCCTTTTAAGTTATTCATTAGAACAATATGCCAGTCATGTTATTCTAAATTCTAAATCGGGTTAAAAATGATTATCAGCAATTCCAATATAGAAATGGGTTTTCTTCATACTAACGAAGAACTAGATATCGCTATTTCACTTCATAGTGCGACATAGCTTCCATTAAAATTTATCAATTGCAGATTTCAAAAGTTAACATCCTTCATACTGTTTTCCAAAGGCCGCTTCCCAAGGATCTTAAAAATTTTTAAAAAAATTTATATGCCTAATACGAGTCATCTCAAGCAATGGCAGAAGATGCTAGAATTGCCTAATACCATTGTCCTATGATCGTTCAATAGCGATTACACATGCATTAATATCTTTGCAAGATCTAATAGAAATCCCTCCACAATTAGTTCAATTGAACTCTCGAAAATAATTAAATATGCGGACATCGCTATTGTAATATTTATTTCATTTATCACCAATACTCTTGGTATTATCCCTAAAATTCGGCACAGTGTTATGTATAAAATTAAGGAAAATAATAATTGGCGATCATAATGAAGACTACCAACCTAAAGCAAGTTAATTACGATTGCCATTTATAGTTTCATATTTTTTAATTGTTCTTTTTTTAAGTGCTCCGCTTTTCCGTTGTATCGTAGATGGTAAGGAAGCCTTATGAAGATTTTTCATAAATAATTTGCTTTGGAATGGGGGCTGGACGCCTTATCTGTAACAATAGTATTGGGGTATCCAAAAATGACAAAATGTCTTAATAATAATTTTCTTCGTAGAAAGTTTTTGTATTTTTTGTCCAGTCACTGAAACTTATTATCACCTTGTTTGTTAAACAACGCGTTCTTGAAAGAAATTCATTTTTTTTAACGTATATTTTTTGAAGAACGTGTTCTTGTTTTACGTTAGTTAATTCAAATTTTTTTTAAAAAAAAATCATATAATTTTTATTCATTTGAAAATAAAAAAAAATATTAAAGTTTTATAGTTATAGTTTTATTAATTTTTATTTATTATTTATATTTTATAAGTTAGTTTAAGCATAAATTTTATTATTTTCACTCATCTTCCGATTCTAAAATTACCAAGCGCCCCAAATATAAGGCAACATCTAGTGTTGTTAAAGGGCTCAATATTTTAAAACGGCTAACCCAATATTTTAGATATTACGTGCGACTGGAGATTTTACTTTATGATGGCAGAGAAGTTTGGATATCTATTATCGAAATATAGAGGCTTGCGTAATATAACTTTGGCCAAAATCGTAATTTAATCTCGGCCAAATTGAACCGTTTAACAACACTATCACATCCTATATTCAAGAAACCTAATTTCTATTCTAATTAAATGTAAAATGGGTCTGATGATATATAATACCGATTTTCAAAATCTATAGGTTCTAATTTAAAGAGACAATTGTTTGTAATATTTGTTAATTTTATACAATATAACTATAAGTAGCTCGTTAATAATTTATTTTATGTTGTTGTATTTTCATAAAAATTTTTAAAGCAAAGGACAAAAAGATAAATATTTTAAATATATTTCTAGTGCTAAAAGAGTTATTTATAAAGAATACTACTACAAATTCCCTCATATGCCCCTGAAGAGCGTGTTTTTTTAGTGTTGCTAATACGGCATTCAAGCGTTCCTGCCCTGCCTATCAATTTGAAAAAACAATTGAAATTACATTTCTATTTATCATTATATCGTATTTATACGTATCAAAATAAAAACTATTGATTTTAAACATGGCTAATATTATTGTGTTAAAATATATAAGATAAGGCATTATTTAATAATAAATTAAGTATTAAATTGAAATTTAAAAAAATTATTTATTTATTCAGAAAGTTTAGAAGTAACGTGAACCCGTTCCTCTTTTAGAAGGTGAACTGAATGCGTTGGATTTTACGGAGTGCCATTTTTTAATGATCGTTTTACCCGCCAAGGTTATGTATTTGTCATGATTCATAATTCGTTAACTTGTAATTCGATATCTCTTCATCAATATTATTTGTATCGAACATTATCTTGAGCCAATAATTATGTCTTAGTTCATACTCTGTGTGGGCCATATGTAAAAAAAAGGATAAAATATTTATTTGTAAATTTTTATTATGGTTCTTAATAATAACCCGTTAATATACATCCTGCTTTTCTCCTAAATTCATTTCGTGGATGGAAAAAATGGTTTCCCATATTTCCATCTTATTACCTTTGCGCCAAAAAGAGTTGTTATGTAACGTAAAAATTTTGCTAATATTAGATCGTTTCTTGTTTGTGATTTTATATATAAAGCTGAAACAGATTGTGGGGAATCCGCTATGGTTTACCGTCTATTTGGGAAATAAATTGTCACAATTGAGTGTTTTTGGATTGGGAACTTAAGAACCTAAATATAAAATAAAATAAAAATATATACTAAAATATGATTATTAATCTTTATTAAATAAATAACTATAATCAAATACAAAGTGAAAAACATAATCAAAATAAAAGGAAAATAAAATTAATATAAGAAAAATAAAAGTAAAAAAATTAGTAAGTAAAAATTAAAATCTAAGTTAAACAAAAAAATAATCATTTTTCGCATCATAATTTCTCCATTATATATCCTTTTTCTTTAATCAACATTTACATAGTCTCAATTTGCATCGAGATTTATTTCTTTATTCTTATTTGAATATTTTTCGGTTTCGTAATTTTGTTTAAAAGTGATTTACCTATCTTTCGTTTTTCTTAATCTAGTAAATTTGAATATTACCACAATTACAACAGAAAGCATATCCGCATTTCTACAATTTTTGATAAGCGTAATTTGTTAGTAGTACCCCGGGTCTGAACCCCGGGTTTTTACGACCAAGCAAATTAACAACATTAGTAGTGACCATCTTACTAATCGTGCTGACATAACTCTTGTGGATTAATTAACGATGTAAGCGATTGATGTCGGTAATTTTAATAAAATTGTTGTCAATAAGATATTGTTTAAATTTAATTAATCTATATATTATTTCTAACTCAATCTCTATCTGGTTAATATCGTTCCCTGGAATTTAATATATGAGATATGAATCCAACCGCTTTTATTTCATTGTTAATCATATGGGACAGAACTATAGTTAGGATATAGCCGATTTATTTTGGCTAAAGCTAAACCTGAAATCAATTTTTTACAACTTTCCAATTTTTTTAATGAAATTAGGTATGTATATATATAAATATTTTAAATCTGCTTTAGTGGAAATTTAATGATTATGTAATTTAGAAGAGAGACGATTGTCAATATAGTCAATAAAACATTTCAGATTTTTATTGATGAAAATAGGTAGTAATGAATATTTCAAATATTTTTTAGTTATATTTCAACCATAATGTAATTCATAAGGATGACAATTATCATCTTAGGGTAAGGCTTACAAAAATATACAAAATATATTCATACATTTTTTAATTTTTATGACACTCCAATATAGTAAGGATAATTCTCAGTTATATTATAATGAAAGCCCTCAGAAATAAGATTATTTACAAATAATCAGGTAAATATAGATTAATATAATGATATTTATTTTCGGGAAGAGAGGAAATATAAAAGTGGCAAAATATGAGGCGATAATAAGTAGATCCCACTAGATTTGGGCATCTCGAATACTTATATCTCAGATACAAGCCTTTTGTATCTTGTACTCAGTATCTTTTGACATTTTTAATGGGATTACTATCTGTCTCTAAGATAATTCTGAAAGGAATTGTGTATCTTTTTAATTACCTTGACAAAATACAGATACATATTCTTTTTAATATTCATGTTTAAAAAAAATTACATATCACAGAATATAACCTTATTTTCTTCTTGGAGTCTTGTATTAATTTCCTTATTTTTTTCCGCCATTTTTTAAATATTATGACCACATTAAGATGGTTAGATAAAAAAAATAAGGTTAGGGTCCACCTTTTCGTATGAACATTTATGAAAAAACGTCAAATGACCTACAATGGCCACAAATATATTTGAAGCGATTATAATATATGTATAATTTTGAAACATTGTAACAGATTAGGCAAATAAATTAAAAAATGCTTTTTATTTTAACATAAATTTAAATAGAAATAGAAATTGCTAAATAGTAATTAATATTTATATTAATACAAGAACAGTATATACTAAAAATAAATTGCAGATTATTTACAATATTTTGGCAAACTCTTAATAATTATATATTAGAGGCAGCACAGATATATTATATATATCTTTGATATAATATTAATAAAATTTATATCAAATATCATTATAAAAATTTAAATTAATATATAAAAATGAATCTCTTTTTTTGCATAATAAAGTATAAATTGAATTAAAATAAATTTGAAAACTCATTAAATATTTTAATAGCTTTTATTTTGTAATCTAATACAATATATATTAAGTTATTTATATAAAATTTTAATGAATACAATCAAACATCTATAAAATATTTGAAGTATATCTTTAGCTCAGAAACAGAAGAATTAACTATACAATGGCTCAAATGAAATATAATGTGAACGATATTATCCTGTTCAAAATTTATGGTTTCAAGACTGTTGTATTCATTTTTAAATTATGATGAATATTATAATAGATACTTAAAGTAAAGATCCTTAAATATTATATATTATTTCAATCACTTTAAAATATATAATATCTTATCGAATTTATTTATTTATTTTTAGTGTAATTATTTGAAATTTCCCTAATATTTCTTTAATAACATTGAGTAAGATAACCATAAAATCTATTCTTTGTGAACCAAAGGAAATGTTGAACTCTTAGTCGACTTTTTAGTTTATAGAATAAGCACAGAGTTGGGGAAGTCCTATGGAAAAAGAATCTAGATACAGATATAGATTCTTGGTGAAAAAAAGAATTTAGATACAGATACTAGTATCTTTTTCAAAATATCAAAAAGATACAAGATAAAGATACAAAAGGATTTTGTACCTTAGAGGTACTGCCAAACTTTGAATAAGCAATATATTACTTTCTCATTAAATTAAATTTTATTTAACTAATATTTAAAAAGATATATCCTATAATAAAATTAGTTCGTAAGTTTTAACTTACCTATTTTCCGATATTGTTACAATTATAAAAATAACCATAAATCCTATTTTATAGTTGAATTTCTTAACTCTATCATATAATAGTCGTCTTTCTAACTATTCAAAAGTCTGACTTTTAAAACTATTTCTATTGTTTATGTGGCACGCTAATAATAATTTTAGGGAATCATTTATTATTAATATCATATATAAAATTTTAATCTTTTGTAAACTTTATTAAAAATATAATGTTTCGATCGCGATTATAATAATAAAACATTTGTATTGCGGTAATCCTTTCACATGATTATTCGTCCTCACGCCCCTAATATCAAATGTCCACATTTGATATTTAAATTTTGCATTATTATTAATCCAAGTATTTTCAAAATAATTTAAAAAATCAAAAATTAAATTTATCTTAAACTTGTCGCCTCAGATCGTTAATTATATATGGCACATCCCTTTCTAATAAAAAAGGAATGGCCATTATTATTCGAAAATTTTTTTTTATATTACTATTCTGTCTAAAAAGTCGGGTTAGTTGACTTTCTTGAATGCGCCTAATAACGCATTGACAGAAGTGGAAATAACAGCCCTTAACAATTATAGTGCGAAAAACAGCTTTAAGGTCTAAGTATACCCCAATTTCAAAATCTATAGTGGCAAATCTCGGGGAAAAAACCCTAAAGATAAACAATAACTTTTTAATAAAGAAAACGTATATAAATAAGTATTTTTATGTTTATCTGGCAATAAAATGTATGCACAAATAATAAGAGTATGATTAACTAAAATAGAAATAGTATAAAATTTTTAATAATTTAGGCGCGGCATTAAAAGTGCCATCTAATTTTTTCAGCCAAACAAAGGCGTGATAAAAGTTTATTAGTTGTAAAAATAAATATATAATCTATTATAGTCACTATTAAAAAATAAAAATTTTCTCCTATCTACCGTAAATTTATGTTCATCGCGTAAAATTATACTAAAATTATCAAGAGGAAATGGGGGTCTTGTTGATTGAACCACACGCCCCATTATTGATTTTACTGCCAAAAATGTTGGCAAAGTGGTTGGATGATTTAAACAAAATGCATCCAATTTTTGAATCCGCATTTCTGGTAAATTTTGTTTATACTCAAATGAGTATTTATTTAATTTGATCCTTGAGTTTATTAATTGTGACTAGAAGTTCATAGTGTTCTTCATCATCACCATGATTATGAGTTTGGGTCACAGTAAAATGTGCCCCAAATTTACCTCTCCCCTTGCATGTTTTATACCACATTTGTAATATAAGTCGCCATAATCATGAACGTATAAATATTTGTTAGAATAGATAATTGTTGTATTTTAATTTAATAAAACCTGATTGAACCATTTGATTGTTAGAATTGTTTTGAATAATAGCGTTGTTTAAAAATGATATAAATATTTAAGAGATATTATTTACTTGGACTAATGGTATTTCTGTTATGGGCATCTATTTCCTCCACTCTTGGTTCAAAACTTTGTTAAAAATAGATAGTACAAATATAAATGAAATTTACCTGGACTAGTGGTATTTCTGTTATGGGCATCTATTTCCTCTGTTCTCTTGGTTCAAAACTTTGTTAAAAAATAGATTGTACCAATATAATTGAAATTTACCTGGACTATTTGTGTTATCCTAAACGGGACTATTTACGTTATCCCAAACTGGACTATTTATGTTATCCAAAACTGGACTATTTATGTTATCCAATACTTGTAGATTAATAGCTTTGAAAATTATTGTAAATATTAATTTGATATTTTACTTTGAAATCTATAAAATTAACTATAAATATATTTAAAATATTAAATAAACTTATAATATATTTAAAAATTTTTTAAATGAACTTACTTAGAAATTTTGGGAATCAAAAAATAACTTACATTATATTTAAATTATAAAATTAACTATAAATATATTTAAAATATAAAATTAACTATAAATATATTTTTTTTAAAAAACTTTTAAAATAAAACCATATCATCTACACTTCATCATTTCCTTAAATCAAATACATATGCGCGTACACACCGAACAAAAACATACTAGAGTCAATATTAGCCGTGAAAATAATTATGCAGAAATATTGCAAAACAAAATACTCTCCTACTTCACATTCGTAGATTTAGTAGAGCTTTTGATAATGTTAATCTTGATTCTATATGGGAAACGCTCAACATCATTCACATTATAAAAAGTTGTAAAACAAGGCTGTACTCTTATCGCCACTTTTGTTTAATATAAACAAGCACTAGGTGCGACCGATCTAGTAGATTTAGGGTCAAATGATACGATACGCTTAGAAAATAGAATAACATCTTATGCAGAATACATCGTTGCGATATACAAAAATATGGAAGAAAATCAAAAATTTACTCTACCTATTGGAGACCTTGAGCCATAGAGTTGGGACTAACAAAAAAAAATTTCAACAAAACAGTTGCGATCCACTTCCCAAACGCGCCATCGCTCCAAAATTTTACGGTTGGAACTAAAACAGTAAAAATGGTATACAAAATAAGGCACTATGTCTTCGCATTTAATGAGAATTAGAATACAAAAAGTTTGCTTTTTGTACGTATACGAAAGTAGGCAAAACAATCGGTATTTACCAGTATGCGTATCTTCAACTCGACAATAATTACTACATTTTTACTCTATAGAGGGGGAAATATGGGGAAATAAACATAACAGAAAATAGACGACTTCAATCCTTTATCAATTCATGACTCTAGATTATAAATAGTATCTCCTACCCCAAAAATCATCTCAACCAATCTTTGGGAAAAGTCAAATCATACGCTAATAAACGTAACATTAAAAAAAATCGAATTCAGTTTTTTAGCCCCACATAATAAGCACAATCTAAGTACATGATGTCATAACATGGCTTGTATACATACCAAGGGGAGCAGTACATAAAGTACAAATCACTATGGTACTATAAAACTATAAAGGATATGATGGAAATGAATATCAATATGAAACAATTTATAAAACTAAATAACTGTAAGAAATCTATCAAAAAAAACTATTTCGTATCAATTGAAAGCTCACAATAATATTATTATCAAATACATCTCTAGAAACTTTTACAAACTAATACAAATTATTATTATAAAGATATGAATTTAAAAAAATACGATATGTTAAATTATTTTTTCATGGATAGTAGTATTAATTTCTTAATATTTCGTGGTAGTCGATAAATCCTCCAACATATATAGTAATCAAGTACAATAAATCTTCTCAAATTAATCTGAAATCAACCAGTACTCACACAAAGATATTTTAATCTTAAAATTATTCACTCCCACCCTTAGTGTAATTAAATGATACTATAGTTCTTGGCAGTGGCGTAGAGAAGGGGAGGAGTTTTGGGGTTAACTTCCCCCATTTCTCCAAAAAAATTTTTTTTTCTTATTGCAAATATTTATATTTAAAAAATGTTTTGAATTTATAAATAAAATTATATACGATATGGAAATGATATATAATAACAAATAGGAATTTTCAATTTTAAATGATAACATTGTTTAAAATTATATATTAAAATTATATTTAAAATAAATAACAATAAAAAATATATTACAAATTTTTTCTCTCATAGTTAAATTAGATATTTATAAATTTAATGATTTATAAATTTATTTGTTAAACTAATTTGATAGTTTTAAAAGTTTTAATTATTTTTTTATAATTTTTAAAAGATAAATTATTTTATTTGGTAAATATAATGAAAAAGTAAAGGTGATCGCTAATATGTTCGGGATTAAAAATTTTAAACATAGAGTTGTTTCTAGAAAGTCCAATCGCTTAAATATTGATGCATCTACGATTGAGGATTTTTATAAAATAAATTATTGATACATTTTTATTTCAATTAAATGAAAGATTTATTAGTCACAATTTTATTTTAAACAGCTTTTATTTTCTTTTGCCGGTTGAGTCTAAATATACTTGAAACGCCTGAGGATATTAAGAAAATCTCAGAGTTTTATTCTGATGAATTATCAGGATCGTATGATAAATTACTTTGTGATGTCTAATTTTGGTATAAAAATTTTGATAGAATAGAGTACTCTTTGAGACCAAAATATGTTTTTCAGGCCCTTTCCATGTATAATTGCACTTTAGATTCCCTGCCTAATATCAAAACATTGCCTTTTATCTTAGCTACCGAGTAGCACCTGCACTAATGAAAGGTCTTTTCAACTTTGAAATGGGTAAAAACCTATTTAAGAAATAGCACCGGTGAAAGCCCATTTGCACTTAGAATTAGTGATCTACATCGGGTCTAATTTTTAAAGCCTTGCCCTGCCCGAAATTATTTTAAAAAAGATTTGCCGGCCTGGCCCGAATTTATTTAAATATATAAATTCATTTTTATAATTACTCAAAATAAAAGATATGTTATATGGCGTCTAGTTTTTATAAATAGAATCAAATATTTTATTTTACATAAAAAATTTAACATAAAATGGATATATTTAGATATATTTAAAAAAATTTCCAAAACCCGACCCAACCCGGCCCGAAATTTTTTTAAAAATATTGAGCCCGACCCAACCCGATCCAGATTTTCCTACTTTTGCAGATCTCTAATAAGAATTATTGATGTTTTATTTATATACTCATTTGTATTAATTATATTATAATTGTTAAATTAGATTTTTTTAAATACCGCACAAGAATTGCTCATATTTTATTGTAATTCTATTTGTTTTTAATATTGTTATTTAGAATAAATTTTTAATATAATCAGTAAAAAAATTTATACATTTTGAAATTTATTTTATTGTATAAATAATAAATAAAATCTATAATGAAATTCTCTGCAAAATTTTGTTATATAAAAAAAATTAAATTAAAATAATTATTTTTAACATGGAATAAGATATATTGAGTGATCATAAAAAATGGGAGGTTTTGGGGAGGTGGGGGGGGGGAATTTTACTCTTCTTTCTACACCGAATGGATTGAATTAATAATTGACTAAACATTGATAAAATTTTCAGAATAATGCTTTCATACGCGTATTAATCATAAATTTGACCAAAATTTTGTTACTAATATTTTTTTCATTTATGCTGGCTACTATAGTGGTTAAACACCAATAAAGCACAAAATTGGCAAATTATTAAAATAAGGTTTGGGGGCGAATCCCCCCCCCCCCACATGGATTAATTTTGACTGCGCCACTTGTTCTTGGGTATAGGCTCTTTTTATATGCCCCACTCATTTTTTATTAACTCTATAGACGTTACGCACGCGCGGCTTGCCCACAAACGTGTAGAGGGCTCCTCATATTTTTGCTTTTCGCCCAAATTAAATTTGTTCCAATGAGATGGAAATGAGGAAAACCTAGGGTAGCTCTGTTGAACTTTCAACATCAGAGGGCAAAAGCGCTACATATCACGTATCACGTAAACATAAAATCTAAATCTTCATTTTTCTTGTTTTTTTCTCCGCCTAACTTTGGACAACAAATTAATAAATAGAATTATATTTTATTTTAAAATTTTCTCCTTTTCTTCATTTTAAAATTTTAAAAAGTTTATAGAAAACTATAATATTTTTCATTTCCTTCCGTAATTTAATCTTTATAATTTCTTACCATCATAATTTATCATTATAAATTGAGAATTTCTTACAATGGCGGAAATAAGTCGTTGGTACGCAGATACGTTATAGACAACCCCCTTAATTTTTTACCAACTTTGGACCCACCATGTCCTATATCATAATACGGTTGTACCCGCAATTTCTCTCCTATTATCAAATAAAACCCAAGGGTCTTGGATATGATAAGTAAAAAGATTACAAATAAATCTAAACCCTATCGGAAATATATGCCTTTACTCATTCATTTCCATCAATAACTGTAAGAGGGTGTTTTTTTCATATGACTCATGTGATTTGGAGACACATACAAAGTAATAGCGATTTATTAGCGCATTATTTAGATAAAGATGCAGGAAATGAGTGGTCAATAAAAATTAGACAAATGCACTCTCTTGCATTTGTTCCCGTATATGACGTAGTTGATGTGTTTTATAGACTTTTACAAACACCATTTTATCAAGACAATGAAAGAGTCTAAGATAATATTATTATATATTATGAAGCGAATTGAATTGGTAAAATTTCTAATTTCCCTCTGTAATAAATACGCTGCTACATTGGAAGGCCCCAAAAACAAATAATGCAGTTAAAGGTAATTTAAAAAAAATTTACTATCTTTTTAATCATTATTACACAATCATTTTATAATTTACTTTGCTATTATTTTCAAAAAGTTGACACAGAGCATTCTCATTCGATCATCATACCATCCCTCTTTGGAAATTTTTAGATGCTCTACCTTAGAACAATCGTTAACCGAAGCAAAAATTGAACAATAAATTTCTGCTAAACCCCCGAGATCATGAAAGGTCGATCGGGATACAGCTGAAAATATTATATTAATTGTATCTTATGTAAATCGCCCGATTATTGATTATTTAAGGGGACTCGCTTATAATTTTAATTTACAAACATATTAATGTTATGTATTTTTATAAAATGTTCTTTTAAACATATTTTTAGCATGTTTTATGAATATAGTATTAGATTTTCTAGTCATTTTATAAATAAATAAAAAATAAATAACATAATATATATTTTTAAAATGCTTAATAGAATTATATTGAGAATGTTTAATCTAAAAATTAAGCCTTAATTTGAATCTTTTTGGAATCAACATTAGTCTTGTTAAACGGCCAGCCTGAGTCTATTTTTTAAAAACAGCTAATAAAGAATTTAGTCAAAATAATATATAAGATGAGATAGAGATCTAAACAATTCTTACATCTATGCGCAAAATTTCAGGGTTACATAATATTGGCTATTAATCAACATGCCTTGTGGTAAATTAGTCCATCAAAGAGATCGGCATAAATATTGGCTGTTAATATTTTTTTAAATATTATTTAAAAAAAATTTTGATATTACACATTTAGTAAATGAAATAGAGATTTTTGTAAAAAAAAAAATGTGAAGAAATAATTAATAAACATTAATAAATTTATTATAAATTGCAAGTGTAATAAGATACGCTCCGAATTTAAGTTGCCCCGTTCTCACTGCGCAGATTTTTTAACGCCAAATTGTCGTGCCCAAGTTTTCCGCGTCGAATTGACCTCGGACCGGATTTTTTAACTCAATCGGGAAACACTAAATAAATAAATTTCAAATCCATATTTCAACTATCATTTATAATACATTAGGATAAGATATTTTGGTCCCAAATTAATGCCTTTTAAAATCAATAAGTCAAAATCTAAAAATCCTGCTTAGTGACTCAAATCATACTTAATACCTAAAACAAAAAATTCAACTTGAAATATTCCGAGGTAACAACATATCTTTTGGAATTCATTAGAAACATATTATTTTAATAAAATGTATATACCTCTATAATACGGTTATATTTAAATTTTATTCATTTGCATTTATTTTGATTATATTTTTATATTTAGTATTATATATATATATATTTAAAAAAATTAAATTATTAATAATGATAGAAATAACTCTTATGCTGATAAATTTATATATAATAAGCAATTAAATAATGCTAAAATTACAAAGCTAATTATAAGGTAAGCGAAATTATTAAGCTAATTATAATACAATTAAATATTATATTTTAAAATTAAATTTATAATTTTAAACTAAAAATGATTATTTAAAATATTATTAAATTTCCTTTCATAATACAGTTTTGTTTAAATATAGTGGTCCAGTATTTATTTGCATTTTTAGTCGTTGGTAGTAGTTGTGAAGGTACAAGTAGTTGTTCGTTTTCTAATAGTTTTTAGGGCTCTAGTAGTTTTGGGTGTTCTAGTAGTTGTATGTTTACTAGTGATAGATTTTCTAGTGGTTATAGGGGATCTTGTATAGGTGTTTCAGTAGTTTTGGGAGTTCTAGTAATTTTCGGTTTTGTAGTTTTTGGCTTCCATATTTTTGTTGTCCTAATATTTCTCGATTTAGTTGTTCTGAATCGTTTAGAAGTTCTTGGAGTTCTGTTAGTTTTCGGTGTTCGTCCAGTTCTTGGGGTTTCAGTATCCGATGTTCGTCCAGTTCTTGGGGTTTCAGTATCCGGTGTTCGTCCAGTTCTTGGGGTTTCAGTATCCAGTGTTCGTCTAGTTCTTGGGGTTTCAATATCCGGTGTTCGTCCAGTTCTTGGTGTTTCAGTATCCGATGTACGTCCAGTTCTTGAGGTTTCAGTATCAGGTGTTCTTCTAGTTCTTAGGGTTCTAGTAGTTGTTGGGGTTATAGTTCTATTCGGGGTTGTAATACTTATCGTAAAATTGGTGATGGCAGTAGAAGTAACATTATTTGTCGCTGTGGTACCATTAGTAGTATTAGGAGTAACATTAGTTGTCGTTATGGTAGAATTAGAACTAGTATTAGTTCTGGGTCGCTATCTCGAATTACAGGTACCATTTGATTTACATTAAAAATTGTAAATTGACAGACACATATAGGATCACCCATTATGGTCTATAAATATAAAAATAATAAGAAATTGACAACTTTATTAAAAAAATTTTTTATAATTTTAAATAAATAAATATATATAAATATTTTGTCTTAATATTCCTGTTTTTAAACTAGAATTATATATAAAAATTTTAGTTGGTCATTGATTTATATAATTGCCTCTTAGAAGTATAAAGCCATTCTAAGTAACAAATTTATTTAATACTAAAGGAAAGACCGGAATGCTAGGGAAGGGCAGTGTCGACATGACAGAAAATTAATGGAGTCAACCCCTTCTTTAAAAGCATTCGGGGGCGACAACATACATATATTACGAGTTTTTAATTATATTTGGGATTCTTACATATATTTTACAAATAATATACTAAATTATAAATAATCTGCTACAAAGTATTAAAATATTGACGATTTCTTATTATAATGTATTGCTTGGCATTTAAGTTTGTTGATTGAATTCCTACCCCATTTTAATTTATATTTAAAAAATATCGCATGAAATTATACAGAAATGTTTATTTTTGTAAAATTACTCAATGACTATGATTGTAAATACGCAATATATTAGCAATCTATATATGTATATTAAATTGATCTATAATTAAGGTATTAAATAAATTTGTACAGCAATCTATTTTACCACCCTATTTTATCTAAAAATATAATTCTCCCCCAATTAATCCACCTACCCTCTCAGATGGCTACCCCCAGATAACCTACCCCCTTAAGAAATATGTAATAAAAAATGCCCCCCCCCTTATGTAGACATTGGGGAAGGAGATTAGGAGGCAAAATTTTTAAAAAATGTCATATTTCGAATTTACATTCTGCTGTATTATTATAATATATTATTTTTTTATTTTTTTATATATGTTTTATGTTAAAGTTAGTGTTGTTAAACGGCTCTATTTAAGCCGATTTTTAAAAAGGGCTAACTCAACATTATAGCCAGGAAAATATTGACTAAGCGTTGAGATTTCGCCAATAGATGTTCAATTCCATGTGCCATCTAAAAGCAAAATCTTTAGAATATTTTTCTGGATAAAATATTGAATTAGTCGTTTTAAAAAAATCAGCTCAAATTGAGCAGTTTAACAACACTATGTTAAATTCAATATTATCTTCTTTTTGTTTTTTAAAAAAATAATAATATTAAAATATTATTGAAAATATTTAGAAAAGAAAAATAAAAATTCAAAAAGTGAAAATTGTCTAATAAGATAAGTTTTTATATAAAGGCCTAAAACTAGTGGCGTTCTCGGAAGAAAATCTTGTTGCGGCAAAACGGATAAAAACTAACTAAAAATAATTTACGATCATGGGCAAGAAAATAAGAAGGAAATTCGAAATCAAAGGTAAAAAATTGTTTCTTAATTTTAAAAATCTTTAGATGAAAATAAGGGTATTTCGAAATGCTTATAATAGAAAAAGTATAAAAACATATAACTATTATGAAATTAAAAAAATGTTTCTCAAATAGGTGTGCTTACTGTGTGGAATAACGATAATCTTAATAATATAGTTTATAGCATATTTTTTTGGTATAACATAAAGAATGGAAAATATGGATATAAATAAAATAAGAATATTTAAACAAATGGAAATGGAAAAATGAAAAAATTGGTAAAAATTTTAAAAAGAAATATAGTAATTATTTAATGAAATGGGTATTGTGAAAAAGGATGAAAGAAAATAAAGGAATATTAAAAACAGACATTTTTATTCTAAAAAGAGAAAATTTGGAATTAACATTAATAAACCAGATATTGATTCTGAAAAAGTGAAAGGTGTATTGAAAAGGGAAATAAAAATATGGGATTTGAAAATAATGAAATTGAAATAATAAATATGATATAAGGTATAGTAATGGAGGAAATAGAAATTGAACCAGAGTAAGAAAAAGAAAATTGAAAGTCAAATTTTAGAAAGAAAAAACAAAAAAAAAGAAGGAAAAAAAGGGAAATGGTTAAAAAAGTTGAAGAAATGGAACGGGAAAATAGAAAATTGCACGAGGCAAATCAAAGATGTAACGTAAATAATTAAAAAATCATGGAGAAAAGGGGGAAATTAGAAAGGGTTGTCAAATTGGAACGGGAACAAATGGAACATGTTTTACATGTGGGATTTATGGCCATATAAGCATAGAGACTATAAGGAAGAAATAAGTCAAAATCGAATGGAAGTGTTTCACATGTTGAAGATTTGGTCTGAAAAAAAAAACCAAAGAATGTTACTGAAAGTATGTAAAAGGTGTGGAAATAAAGGGCATAATGCAGAAGAGTGTTATGTTCCGGCATATAAGCTGTTGGATTAAAAAAATGCAAAAAATTGTGGTTTCGTAAGATGGTGGAATTTGACACACTCAAGATAAATGTTATAAAAATGAACATGGATACCAAATAATTTCCAACTGTGGAATATGAAAAAAAAGAGCGGAAAAGTACATATGAAAGAAATAATATGGAAAAAATAACTTGTTATGCAAAAGATTGTACAGAAGGATGACTGTATGATAGAGAAATAAAAATTGTTAGTTGTTACATCAAAGAATCCTTTGGAACAAATGAATCAAATTATATATGAAAATACAGTAAATGATAATAATAAAATGGAAATAAAACTTGGACGAAAATGAAAATAAGAATTATGGGGTTTATAAAAAATATATTGGGAAAATTTAACCTAAGGGAATAAATATACAAATATGTAAGTTACCGATATTAACGTTGGAAGATATTTAAAAAAAAATGTCCAAGGGTAAAAGTGAGTAGGAAATAAAGAAATTTCTATGTTATTAGATTTATAGCTCAGAACCTTATATCCATAAAGTTCCTTGTTCGTTTATGGTTCAGATGTAAAAATATTAAAAATTTTAGGTTTCAGTGAAGGTTCAGCTATTCAAACTTAAAAAGGCTCCGGTTTCCAAGGTTTTAGAGAAAAAAAAATTAAAAAAGTTTTTTTGGGGGTTTTAAATATTTTTAAAGTATTTATAAAAATATATAAATTTTTTTTCTTAAACAACTTGTTCATAATATGTTTTATAGGGTATAATGATTAATCAGGAATTAAAAATAAATTTTTGGAAGAGGGCTTTAAGGATTACAGCAATTTAAACCTAATTATTTAATCATATAAACCTTGCATGATTGAACATGATTATACAACTTAACTTAAAAGGATGTAGTGACTAAAAAAAAAGATTTGGGACCATCTCCAAGGGAGCGATGGATGCTTAGTGAGTTGGATTGACAATAGTAGTTTTCTAAGCGGCTCGATTTTTGCCGATTGTTAAAAACGACGAATATAATAAGAAATATATTGACCAAGACTCGAGATTTCGTTAGTAGATGATCAAACCTTTGTACCATACTTGAGCTGATTCTTAAGGCTTGCATAATATTTTTTTCTGGGTAAAAAGACTGAGTTTTAGTCCGTCTTTAAAAAATCAGTTCCTGTTTAACAACATTTGAGCAGGAGATTAAATTGACAATAAAAGATTACTAAAAAAAAATATAAAATTAGAAGAAAAAAAAAGTATATATTAATATATGATTTAAATAATTATCTCTCCAATGTTCATAAAACAAAAAAAAACTAATCACTCAGAAACTATAAATAAATAAATAAAAAAATAATGAAGAATGATATGTATAAAATATGTAATTATGTTTTTAAAAAAATAATATAAACTCTCCGAAGAAAGTATTATTTTATCACATCTTATGCGGTTCAGTTTCTTTGTTGACAAGATGGAAAATTTTTTTACTTTTCTCTGGGAGAATTTCTATTTACACATATATAAAATGTAAGTTATTAAGAAATCTTACTAACAATTATTATCTGGTTTATACAATAATTTCGAATTAAATAAGGCATAACTCTTAGATGAATTATTTATAAAAACCAGCCATAGGCCAGTGGGGGGGGGGGGGGAAACGAAAAGAGTTTCACCCAAAGTTGGATGTGGGGAGCAAGGCTTTAAAACACCTCACATATAAATGTATCCTGTAGGCTGAAAAATTTTTTCCAATAGTAAATTTTTTCAAAAAAATTTTTTTAACCAAAAGATTCCGAGACATATATTTCTTTTCTTATTATCCTCCATAATTTCTCATTTTCAAAATTCGGATTATATTAATTGACGATGAATCAATTTTCACGCCCATGCTAATTGATTCATAAAGCCTAAAAATTAATATTTTATTGAGGTAATAACAAAATTTATATATTTAAATTTAGGAAAATAAGAAATAAATTGAATTATTAAAATTTTAAGAAAAAAATTTATGGTTTAAAAATCGCAAATTTTCTTAAATATTATACATAGAGATATATTTATCACCAAAGTATAATAAATTCTATCCGTTTTAAAATAAAAAAAAATTTGATTGCGGTATACATGTTTTAATAGATAAATAATAAACCCGAAATGCTACATTAAGAATTGCCGATGCCCCTGGATTTCTAACATAAAATCTAAAGGATCTATAAACTCCAAAATCAGGAAGTTATCGACGTACAGCCACCCTTAAATTATTCAAATTGTATTCGATTGCTGGATTGGCGGTACTAACTACCACTATGTCATTAACCATTGCACCTGCAAAATATATTAACATTATATATTATAATAAGTAAATTTTGAAGAATATATATTTATTTATTTATTTACCTATCACATATAACGACGGTATATTAAATAGTATTTCAAAATTACACAAGGATGCCATAGCAAGCTTTCTAACCGCGAAAAATGTAATGCCAGTACCAATCACTTTAGCGATTTTTTATTTTTTACATTATTATAAAAATATTATATTAAAATTTTCGATATATAGTAGACGTCAAAAGATCAAAAAAAAAATATCCCCATTTTTTTTATTGGTAAATTTTATTTTTTCCTCTTCTCAATAAAAAAAAATAGGATTTCCTTTTCCCAACGACATTTTTTTGGATCAGGTGAACATTTAAATTTTTTTTTTTATAAAACATGATATAAAATATTTTAATTTTTTTTTTACTTCCTACGAATTTTTGTGGAGTAGAAGATTGAGATCTTTCTTCACTTAGAAATAGATTACTTAATCCGCCGTTTAATAGGCAATTTTGTAATAGTTTTCGACCCAAAGTGAGTGCACCTGTATATTTTTTTTCAATATTGGTCTTTCACTTTTATTGTGCATAAATTGGTCAAAATAAATCGTATACTTTTAATCCCATCTAATTGGCATTAATACAGTAATTATTTATGCTTAGGAAGGAAGGAAAAGGAAGGAAGGAAGGAAGGAAGGAAGGAAGGAAGGAAGGAAGGAAGGAAGGAAGGAAGGAAGGAAGGAAGGAAGGAAGGAAGGAAGGAAGGAAGGAAGGAAGGAAGGAAGGAAGGAAGGAAGGAAGGAAGGAAGGAAGGAAGGAAGGAAGGAAGGAAGGAAGGAAGGAAGGAAGGAAGGAAGGAAGGAAGGAAGGAAGGAAGGAAGGAAGGAAGGAAGGAAGGAAGGAAGGAAGGAAGGAAGGAAGGAAGGAAGGAAGGAAGGAAGGAAGGAAGGAAGGAAGGAAGGAAGGAAGGAAGGAAGGAAGGAAGGAAGGAAGGAAGGAAGGAAGGAAGGAAGGAAGGAAGGAAGGAAGGAAGGAAGGAAGGAAGGAAGGAAGGAAGGAAGGAAGGAAGGAAGGAAGGAAGGAAGGAAGGAAGGAAGGAAGGAAGGAAGGAAGGAAGGAAGGAAGGAAGGAAGGAAGGAAGGAAGGAAGGAAGGAAGGAAGGAAGGAAGGAAGGAAGGAAGGAAGGAAGGAAGGAAGGAAGGAAGGAAGGAAGGAAGGAAGGAAGGAAGGAAGGAAGGAAGGAAGGAAGGAAGGAAGGAAGAAAGAAAGAAAGAAAGAAAGAAAGAAAGAAAGAAAGAAATTTTAAAAAAAATTCTCTAAAACCCTAAACTTAATGAATAAAATATTATGGGGGAAAACCATAATTGATTATAAAGGTTAATTTTAATCTGATCTACTTTAAGTTTTATAAGTTTAATAAAAATTATACTAAAGATTATTAAATATTTGAGTGAATATAAATTTTGTAAATTTAAACACATAAAATATAAAGAAATTATTACCATAGTTGAAACCCAGTCCATATTTGGTCGCAAAAGTCAACAAAATAAGAATTCCCTAGATTTAAAAAAAAAAATGTTTTTACCCACCAAACGTAATCATAAATTTTATTACCAATATACTTGAAGACATTATATAAAAGAAATTTAGTGATTAAAATAAAACATCTAATTTTAACATTGAAAATACATTAAAAAAAATATTAGATAAATTGGCCTTGGTATTTATTATTGTAACTATGTTGTGTAATACGATATGTTCCCATAGTACAATTTTTGTAGTAAAAATATCAAGGTTAAGAATTCGAATATAATTTTGTTGGAAACATCATTTTGTGCCATTTTATTTTAATTTGAAAAATATATTAAAGAAAGATATCATATTACACAAATTGATTCCAATGCGATATATTCCAATTATTGAACAATTTGCGAAAGGTGTATATAAAGTTTTAGTGATAAAAAGTCTTAGAAATAATAATTATTTTACAATAAACTTTTATTTTAATCACTAAAATTTCCTTTATATAATGCCTTCAAGTATACTGGTAATATAATTTATGATTATGTTTGATGGGTAAAAACGTTATTTTTTTAATCTAGGGAATTCTTATTTTGTTGACTTACAACAAGCTATAGACTGGGTTTCAACTATGGATAATCTCTTCTTTTTTTTATATTTAAATTTAAAAAAATATTCACTCAAATATTTAATATTTTTAGTGAGGTTCCAAATTTCGTTTCACCTATCCTCTTTGGTGCCAGGCTAATTGCACTTCAAAAACCTAATAATGATATCAGACCCATCGCCATTGGTTCTACCTTTCGTCGATTAGTAGCCAAGATGATATCATCTCGAATTAAGTTCACGTCTCCTAAGCCCCTTCCAACTTGGTGTTGGAATCCCCGGTGGCTGTGAAGCTGTTGTACATTTGTCCAGATTATATCTTGAAAATTTACCTTCTAATAAATCCTTGATATAAATTGACTTCTCTAATGCCTACAACACACTCTCCCGGAACTCCTTTTTGAGTTCCTCAAGTAATCTTTTTCCCAGTTTATTCGTGTTATCAACATCCCTCCACTCTTCTGTTTGATACCTTAAAAATTCCTTCCGTCGAGGGCATTCAGCAGGGAGACCCCCTAGGTTCCTTATTCTTTTGTTTAGGTATTAATGACATCATTTAATCCATTAATTCGGTCTGCTCATTATCCTTGCACTCCTGGTAAATTGATGATGGTATCCTTGGAGGATCCAATGTTGAAGTCAATAAAGCCGTGAATATCATTAAGGAGGCGGATAAGCTATAGGACTCTCCATTAATCCAGAGAAATCAGAATTTATCCCTATCAATATAATCGAACCTAATATTAACAAATTCAAACTCTTGATGGTCTTTATCATCTGGGAGCCCCTGTTGGTGGTAACTCTGCTATTTCTTTCTTTCTTCAGTCCACTTTGGATACTTTATGAGAGCTGGCAGATTTATTTTCCCTTCTTCTTTCTCATAAAGCCTTATTCCTCGTGAAATTTATTTTCAATATTCCCCGTATTCTTTACGCACTTCGCTCAACTGCCATATTTAAATTCCCCATTCCACTTGGAGTATGATAATGGGATCAAAATCCTTATCGAAAACATTCTAAATCTTAAATTCGATGAAATTACTCGGACACAAGCTTCCTTACCCACAAAGATGGGAGGTCTGGGCCTCAGATCTCCATCCGATCTCGCCTTAACGGCCTTTATATCCAGTTGCCTACTAACTAAAAACATAATAAATCCCAATTCTTTAAAACCCGACTCTTCTTTTAATGATGCAATCATCGAATGGAGGACACGAATTTCTGCGGATCACCCTCTTCCTGAATCTAATAAGCAGAAGGACTGGGATAGGCCTATTATTGCACTCTGCGTTGAATCACTCCTTTCTAGAATGCAATTATCTGACCGTCCCTTATTCTCTTCTCGCTTAATGGTTCAGGCCATGAGTTTCTCAAGGCCATTCCGTCAGTAAATCTGCAATTAGAACTAAATAAAAACGAGCTCACACACGCAATCGGATCCGATTAAATTTCCTTATTACCCAACCCCACAAATGTTCAGGTTGCGGCTCTGCAGTTTTGGGCAATGGAAGACATAGTCTTTGTCACTCATGTAAAGGACGAATTGTAAGACATAATCTATGCAATTCTATCATTCTTAGAGCTCTTAGATCCACTCAAATCCCCTCCACTCTTGAACCATCCGGTCTTTTCAGATATGATGGGAAACGGCCTGACGGTATTTCGCAAATTCCTTGGAAGCGCGGTCAATTCCTGGTCTGGGACTACTCTTGCATTGATCCACTCGCTCCATCAAATCAAACAGTCAATATACTCGAGAAAAAGGAGACACTCTAAATAGCGAAATATTCCGAAATCTCTCAAGAATATATTTTCATCCCCATTATTTCCACTACCCTTACTACTTTTGGGAAATATGCCTTATCTTTTTTCAAGGAACTCGGCTCCCATATTCGTCAACTAACCGGTGAACCCCGCGAGGGCTTCTTCTTAAGGCAAAGGCTCGCCATCGCAATACACAAGGCTAATTATATTAGCTTCATAGGCAGTCTCATCCCACAAGATTATCCTTCCTAACCTCAATAATTTTTTTTTTCTTAACAAGTTCTATTATTAAAAAAATCATATTCAATTGTTTTATATATTATAATGTAATGTTAGTTATATATAATATTTATATTTAATATAGTATGTTCGTAATATTTAAAATAAAATATTATCTAAATCAATCGTTTATATTTTACTATGTTTATATTATATGAATATTATGACTTCATTACTTATTCTAAGCTGTGTATTCCAAAGATATCATTTTTAAAGTGAAGAACTTACAAACGAATCAGAAAAAGGCTATAGAATGAATGTATTCAAATTAAAACATTTTTTTAAACTTTGGCCCACTAGTCTCCTTCTCCAATATCTACATAAATTTGCTTACAAATTTTTTAACCTGAGTAGACTGAGGTATGTAGGCATCTAAGGGAGTAAGCGGAATAATGGGTGGGAAATTATATTTTTAGGTAAAATATGGTAAAGTTTATTGCTATAAAAATATATTTAATACTTTAATTATAGATCAATTTTATAATATTCATTCTATCAGCAAACTTAAATTCATGCAATAGGGGAGACCAGGGCTAGTCGGCGCAAGGGGCTTGTCGGTTCAAAGGATTTTATTTTAAAACCAGTAAAGATTAAAAATTGATATTTAGTTCTAAAATAGAATTCTATAATATCCATATTTGGGGATAAAAATAATTTATAATATTTAGCTATTTAAATTTTTATCCGTTATGACATGTTTTTGATATAAAAATTACAATATTTTCACTTTATATTATTAGGTTGTATTAAAAAATTAAAAGTTTAAACATGACAAAATAAACATTATATGAAAGTTAAATATCTATTTTAATATTTGAGAAAGTTTTAGATTGATAAATAATGCTTAAATATATGTTAAGATCAAATTAGTAATATTACCACCATTGAGGTTAGTTGAATCGTGGCTAGTCAGCGCAATCAGTCAATTTTTATTATATTATTATGGTACCCAAATATATATGCAAAATTCAAAATAGTAAAATTTTTATTAAAAAAAATTATGAAGAAACTATAAAACTGTATGAAAATGATATCTCATTAAGAAAAATACCATTTATTACAGGTTAAAATATAATATTTTATAAATGTAATATATTAAATAATAATTATTATATAAATTTATTAATGTGATTGATTTTTCATAATACATTTCAATTTTAATATGATATCAGACCTAAATAAATATCTTGCAAACTAAAATCTTCATATACATATTGTGATAATATATTATATATTGTACAGATAATCATAATATAATATTTTATAAATGTAATATATTAAATAATAATTATTATATTTATTAATGTGATTGATTTTTCATAAAACATTTCAATTTTAATATAATAGCAGACCTATATAAATATCTTGCAAACTAAAATCTTCATATACATATTGTAAATATATATTATATATTGTCACAGATATTATATATATTGCATATATAAATTTTAGCCTGATAATAAGATCAATTATTTAAATTAATTATATATAGCAAATAAATATAATATATATTTATTTTTTTAATTGACAATATAATATGATTCAAATTAATACATTTTATTAGATATGAACATTTTAGCATATAAATTTTAGCCTGATAATAATATTAATATATTTAAAATGAATTATATCTAACAAACAAATATTTATATATATATCTATTTTAATTGACAATATAACATGATTCAAATTAATTCATTTTATTGGACATGAACATAGTTATCAGATTATATTTAGCCTGATAATAAAATCAAATGATGTTATATATTTAAATATAGAATTATATAAATTTTGAGTAAATTTATTATAAATAAATATAAACATTAATAAAAGATGTGTATTATATGTTAACAGGATTATAAAAGTTTTCATAATTTTGAAGATTGGTTTCAATGTAGAGTAGTTCTCTGTCAAAAAAGATTGTTATTTTATTTGTTATAATTATAAATAGAATATTATATAAATAAAGTAGCATAGTTATATATTAAAATCTGCGAAAAAATTTTTTTGTCCCATAAGAAGCCTACTAAACCACTTGATTCGACTAGTCCCATCGATGATCCGACTAACCACGGGTTCGGGGCTACTAGGTTCAAAAAATGACTTTTACTAAAACCTTTCTAGAAAATAATTATTAAATATTTAAAAAATATAACAATATATATTTATAGCTAGATGTTTAAGGTATCTATTGGTATTTTGTAAGATCTTATATGATCATTATTTTCGGAGCTATGATGATTTTGACAAAAATTGCGCCGACTGGCCCTGGTCTCCCCTAACTATAATAATAAATGGGGGGAATATTTTGATAGTTTGTAGCAGAGTATTCAATATTTTGGATAATTAACTCGCAGTATATATGTTATCGTCGCAGAAAGTTTTTAAAAGGGGGTTGACTCCAGGAAGTTTCTGTAATGTCGACACTGCTCTTCCCTAGAAATCCGGTTTTGCCTTTAGTATTAAATAACAAATTTGTTACTTATAATGACCTTAAACTTATAAGGCGCAATTAAAATAAATCAATGACCAAATTAAAATCTTATAATTCTGTTTTAAAAAACATGAATATTTAGAAACGTTTATATAAATTTATTTATATTAAAATGATAAAAAATATAATTAAAATTGTCTGTCTCAGAGTTTATATTAACGGTGGAATGAGATCTGGAACAATGAAGCAATTCACTTGGTGGTTTAACCCAAAAATTAGGGAAATGTCGGGTCAGGTAATTAAAATCTAGGAAAGGTAGACCCTATTATATTTTCCCCTCGACCATTTATTTCTATGCTTGATCTTTTTGAATCTCTTGCACACGACCCCACTTCTGGTTGCGTTGGGTTTTGCGATATACGCGCACAAGACAAACTAGGCCAACGACCGCCACTTGAAAACATCGAATTTTTTTGCATATAAAAATAAAATTACAACGCTATATAATACATTTAAAAAATCAATAACGTTCAACGCTATACATTATATTTTTACTTGTTCGAGATATCATATTAGATTTAAATTTTTTTAATAATTATTTTACATTCTATGAAAACGAAGTGGTACTACAAGGTTCCCTTGTTGGAAGAGATAAAACTTAGATTAAAGCGAATACTAGAGGAAGCAAGCCCTAACCCTTATCTTAACCCTAAACCTTACCCTTACCCTATCCCTATCCCTATCCCTAGCCCTAACTCTTACCATTACCCTATCCCTATCCCTTCCTTAACCCTAACGCTAACTAACCCTTACCTTAACCCTAACCGAAGAATTCCTTTGGATGATCAGTCTTTTCGTGAATCAGTCTCCCCGCTTACTTAAAAAAGCATTAAACCTTGCTGCCAAAGGTGATAAATCAAGCAATGGGTATAAATGAGTAAGTAAGAAAGATCTATGCTGTATTTGGTGGTTTTCCGGGTTTCCTTACGGGAGAGAGCATCGACGTTGGGATGGTGCATTTGGATCAATGCAGGTGAAGTCTTAAACCTGGAACTGTTACCCTGATCAAGGAATTAAGGACATTCCATGACGTTTTCCTTATTCTAGGTTGATTCAAATCTAGATAACCTGTGGATTTAAGTTTTTTTTAATTTTGTTTCAGATGTGATAAAAAAAAAAATCCGAATTTTCGCTTGACATTATCCAAGGCGAAGAGATAAATTAGCATAAAAACATAATTGGCTAATTAAGAATTTATTTATTTTTATCTCGGTCAGACACATAACTAAGGGGATGTGGGGGAGGGGGGTGATATCATCTTAATGAAAATTTCCCTCTTATTCGCCACCCACTCACCCTCTCCCTCATAAATTTATAGAATGTATTACTACGAAACAAGAATTCGAAAGAAAAATTAGTAAAAGTTTAATAACTTTTTATAAATAATGACTATAATTTGAAAAATTTTTTTTATAATGAAAACCCAAAATTATTTTTTATAAAAATATGATTAGCTAAAGTCTTAAAAATGGACCTAAATATTTTCAAAAAAATTTATGGAGACGTCTGCCCCTCCGCCCTATTTTAGGAAAATAACCCGTGTATGCCTACGATCTCGGAAATATAAGCAGGATTTAAAAAGTAACATTTTTTTTTTGGGGGGGGGGGGGGAAAGAAACTCAAATTAAGGATTTATCTAAACGCATTTATACAGAAGTTAAAAATCATCTGGCTCTAAAGACGGTCATCTGATGATTACTTAACAGGCCCAGGAATTGCATACATATCTGCCTTCACTATAAACACAATTAAGATCTCTGAGAATCAATCGACATTTTACATTTAATGCATATATATATTGTGGTTTAACAATGTTTTATCCAATTCGGTGGCTTACTCTTCAATCTACCCGGGTCTAGTAATGCTTTACAAACCATACATATGCTTGAATATAATTTAAAAGGTGACTCGATTATACTCTGTTAAAAATTCTTTTATTGAGACTTAAAAAATTGATTTGTGTTAAGAAGCTGTACAACAATTTATGGCAAAGGTCAACCAAGTTAGTCAATCTTCATTCATAATGAAAATAAATATTTTCCAAAAAAATAAGTTATTCAAATTGTTTATTTTTGCTGCTCTATCATTCTGGAAATTATTCTATTATTTTGAGTTCTTTTCTATTATTTTGAGTACTCTTCTGTAATTTGCCAGCTTTTCTGTAGTTTATATTTTCATTTTACGTATTTTTTTTTTGTTATAATGTTGCGTTTATTTTTACAATTTTGCATATTTTATGCATCAAGTTTGCTTGCTTTTTCATGATTTTGCATAATTTCTTGCTCGTGCATTTCTGTATTTAGCATAATTTTGCGTTATTTTGTCTATTTTCTATTATTTTGCCTAATTTATTATACGTTTTTTTTCTTCGTCAATTGCACGCTTTATATTTTTATAAAATCTTTCCAACTTTTGCCTGCTTTTCTATAGATTCAGCACATTTTGCTTCATTATAGATATTTATTGCATCCTTTATTATATTTATTTTCTGGCATTTTACATTTTACCTGCTATCTGTATTTTATTTTGCTTAATATAGGCCACTTTGCCTACTTTTAAATCATATTTTGGGAGATTTTCTATTTCATCATTTGGCGTACTTTTTTATGATAATGCCTTAATTAATTTATTTTTTTGAGTAACATTTTGCCATAATTTGGAATTTTTGCATACTTTATGCTTTTTTATTTCGTCATTTTCCGTCTATTTTAATTATTTTTTACGGTTTAACAATGCCCGCAATATACTTCTTCTTTCTTTCTTTCTTTCTTTCTTTCTTTCTTTCTTTCTTTCTTTTTTTTTTCTTTTTTTTTCTTTTTTTCTTTCTTTCTTTCTTTCTTTCTTTCTTTACTGGATTTACTTTCGTAAGAAATCGAATTAAAATAAATTAATATATTTTTTTAACGATAAACTAATTCCGAATTCGTTTCTGAAAAACCGTGCTCATAGTCAAGGCAAACGTTCTACGCGTGAGTTCGATGTAAGTGAGACATTAATTTGGGGAAATCATCATGTAAATATTATTTTTTTCTAAAATATATTCTATTTATTTTTAAATTTACATAAAATCTAATTAAAAAAATTATAATTTATAAATTTATAATTATATAATTAAAAATAAAATTCTATAATTGAGTCCCAAAAAGGAACCATAATTGTGTCTAAAAATTTTTATTTGAATTTTTTGTCGAATAAAAAGAAATTCTCTGGATTCATTTGTGAAAAGTCGTATTTTATTACCCAGATTTTTTAAAAACATAAATGTTGAAGGCGAAAAATGCCCGTTAGTAGAAGTAAAATATGAAGTTTTTAAAATTTTTGTATTTGTTTGTCTTTTTAATTTCTGCCTGTGTTATTAAATTGAAATTTATGTTTGAAGGGAATGATGAAACACACGTGTAGTCCCATATGAGTGATTTCCCGAGGGCCCAAGGTATGGTTGTCATACCATCAGATCTTAAACCATCTAATTGAGGTAAATTTGATGATTCAAGATTGTTTGGAATGTGTGCAGCTGTTAAGCTTCTATTTATTATATGGTTTACAGCTGAGTGGCGTTGAAGTCGCCCTTGACTAAAAATATAATTTAAGCCATGTCTACCCTTTGAATCAACGAGTAATTTGCATTTGATGCAGGCATGAGGCTGTACTATATCGCAACCTAGACGTAAACCAATGGTTACTCTCAGTTGTTCATCTGATAAGAGATTACCAAGGTTGCGACTAGGGAGGGATTCTAACCATTCATAACCACCAAGTTTGTCAGATAATTGAAGGAGTTGAATGCAATCTAAAGGTGGATTGACTGATATATCTGTTTGATATTTCGAGATTAAAGGTGTAAAAAAATTTTTTGTGTGTGATGATTGATGATAATAAGGTGTTAATTGGTGTGTTTGCCTTCCATCCTGTCAATAGCGTCGTTTAATAAACGATCGGTAGGGCATATTAAGCGAGAAATCATAGAATTGTTAGATAATCTAGATGATACGAACGATGATAAGGATAAAAGATTAGCGGAAAAAAACCTAAACCACCTATTTTAGAAGGTAGCTGAGCAAGTGACCAATTGAATGAGTTTAAATTTAAGTTTATAATTTTTTCCAGAAATATTTTAAATTTATCCTGAATTTTAAATATGAATTCATTGTTTTTGAAAAAAGATGATCATCGGAAAATGTGCATAAATTTAGGTATGTACAGGCATTTGCCAATTAAAAATAAAGATTGATGAGCTGGTAGGAGACTTAGAATGTGTTCCATACTGTAAAAGCTTTTAAAAATCTTGTAGAGAAAATCTCCCGACTTGGTCTTAGCTAATGGGGACCCAAGTAAGGTTAAGCTGTCAGGAGCAATGATTTTGTAGTCTTCTAACTTTTGTGGATTATTGTTTGAAAATTATAATTCTGTTTTATTTATGTTGAGTACCAGGCCGATAGCTTGGGAATTGATTTCCAGGTGTTTTAAGGCGCTTATTACATTAGCTGAAGGGCCACAGATGGTCCCATCGTCTAAATACCATAGATTAAGATCTAGGTTAAAATTTTGTTTAATTTGGTAGATGAGATGATGGATTCCAAACAAAAAAGAAGAGGTCCTAATGGATTCCCTTGTTGGATGCCCTCTTGGGATAAAATCTGATAACTTTCATGTGTCAAAGGCGTCTGAAAACCATATGAGGATTCAATAAATTTAGAATAACAGGGAAAAGTTTCATAGAAGAATTTAAAAAGGAGGTACGATGTAAGCTATTGAAGGCATTTTTGAAATCTAGTTTACATATTACAGAATCAGGGGTTTCTAAGTAAATTCTTAAGGTATGAGGCGCTTTTCACAGCCACTCTTGATCCCAAAACCTAGTTGATAAGAATTTAAAATGTTGACAGCATCATGTTTGATGTGTTTGATTATGATTTTGGCTATTAATCTTCTGAAAAAGGAGCCTACTGCAATGGGACGGGTACCACCATCTGGCTTAGATAAAACAATTAGACGTGCACCAAAAAGGATTTGGTAAGTTTGTATTGGAATATCATTATTTATTATGTTATTACAAAAAGTTGATAAAACCTTGATGACAGAACTATGGGAAGGATTTTTTGAATTAATTAAGTATTGAAAATAGGAGGGTCTGAAACCATCAAGACCATCTGCTGAGTTTTTATTGAAAGAATTTATAGCAATGACTATTTCATCACTGGTAAAAATTACAGTCTGATGGATTGGAGAGATGGGTGGATTATCTGTAGAAGCTTCAGGATGTAGTTGTTTCAATAGTTGTAATGTTTCTTCATTGATAAAAGAAAGATGGTTTTCTGAGGATATGAGTTTAATTGCACCATCTATGTCACCTTGATCTATTTTATTTGATATTATTTTGCATTTGTGTGTTATATCATCTACTTGCTTTTTAACATTATGATTGTAGTTAATCTTTTGAATAGTGTCAAATATATTAATGTTTGATTTTATTTGTTCATGTAATGGGGTCTCTTTGTTAGCCGTATAAGACATTTGTGAGGGAGGGTTAATAAGTCTTCCCATGATTTTAAACAATTTAAGTTATCATTAACTTTTGTGATAGGTTTAATAACAAAATTTGAAATTAGGTTTCTAGATTTATTTAGTAGATGTGTTAAAGTGGGTCCTTTTTTCCATTCAATAAATCTTTCAAGAAAATCCGGTGTTAATAGGGGGGGGATGAGGCTCAATAATATTTAATAAGGGTTTGGGTATTTTTATAATTTCATTGGTTGGAGATTGAGAAGAAGGACATGTTGACCCTTTGTAATTATGTTTGTATAAAAGATTGCCCTTTGTCACTTTAATTAGTTTAGCACAGATGTTACAAATTGTTGACATTGTTTTATTTTATTTTTTAACATAAGAATATTTTTATTATAAAAATTAAAATTTCTTAGCAAAACTATGTATATATAGGATTATGAATATTTAAATTGATGTTACAAAATTGCTTGTTACAAGTTTGAGGGTATGTGTAATGTGCAAGAAAACTATGAGAGGTATTGTTTGTAATTCTGATCCACCACATCTAGGCAATGATGGGACCAAGAGACAGTAATGATTTTCACGTTTGTCGACAAGTAATTGGATTAATTTTATGAATGATAAGAATAATTAAAAGTAAAATTGAAAAATTAATATTTTAGTTTCATGGACAGATTAATAATATAAAATAATTTTTTCTAGAATAACACAAAGCGAGTTAACGAATAATATTTAAATGAGATATATATATGGCATATGATATATAGAATCCATGGGTAAATCGGACTCTCTCATTTTTATATCATTTATTGAGGGCTATTTTTAATATTTGGAGGAGTCTGATTTAAACCCGAAATTTAATTATATGTAGAATAACTAATTTAAACCGGAAATTTTATTATACGTGGAGTAACTAATTTTAACCGAAAATGTAATTTATATGTTAAATACCTGATTTGAACTAGAAATGTAATGAATAACTAATTTAAACCGGAAATATAGCTAAATGTAAAATGACTACTTTATAAATTTCAGACTATTTATTTTGCCATTAAATTTTGTGTATTTTTTAGTTTATACAAAAATATCTATATTAAGTTATAATAAAATAAGTCTAATTTTAAAGGTTCACGGAAAAATTGTTCAAAATAATTCCCAGTTGTGAGTTACTCCATATGCGACAAGAATACATTTCCGTTCAAATAAGATTTTTCTAAGATATATGTATGACCTCAGTAAATAATTTGAAATTGAAAGATAACGAATTCTCCGTGAATTCTATATCCCAATAACAACATATCTTAATATTTTTAACCCCTCCTCCCTATGAACATTCATTCGTTATAAAAAAAGGCGAGTACATTCATGGGGTAAATATGGACCAAAGTTTTAAACTGCTATATCTCAGTCAATCATTTATTTTCGCGACGTGATTTTTTTAAAAAACCTTCAATCTTATCTAATATGATGATTATTTTAAAGTAAGATCAATCAACACAATTTTATAAGAGTTGTCATAAGGATCATAACCAAAATAACATTATGTAAGCCTAAAGATCTTGCTCATAGCTGACAGAAATGCTTGGACATCTATTTGCTAAATCTTCCAAATAGAGCTCTTTAATAACACTATTCATGAGAATTAGTTTTTTTTTTTTTTTAAATTGAAATATAGCAAATTTTTCTTTTTAAAATTTAGATTTTTTTAAAATTATTTTCCTTGTTATAAATATTTTAAATAATAAAATAAGTAAAAATATTTATTTTCATATAACAAAAAACGATTTTTAGCCAGAAATTGTAACTTATATTGAAATTCAAAGCATTATAAAAAAAAAATTTGAGCTTACTAAAATAGATCCAAAAACATTGATATTCTCAAAAATTAACTAATTAAATGTAATATTAAATTTGCATGCTTGTTGGTTTAGCCTAAATTATTAAAAGCTATTAAAACCCCAGACCGTATTACTTACAGGATTCTTAAATAATAATGTTTTTAAACTCTAGGATACACATAAATCACAGGAATATTCTCAATGGTTTTAAAAAAGTAACTTGAAAAATTAACGAGTTACTTTTATCGTTACATTTAAAAAAAAATATCATATTTAAAAAAGAAAACTACTATTTACTCGCTATTTTATATATTTCAATCCAAAATTTTGGCATAAAAATATTGTTCCTACCTAAAATATTGTTGTATTTTTTTATAAACTTGATATCTTTAACTAAATTACAAAAAAAATGTATAAGAAAAAAATATATTAAAGGAAGATATCATATTACACAAATTGATCCCTGTGCGCCAAAATGGAAGGTAACTCGATCGAATATTTTAATGTATTTTCAATGTTAAAATAAAATGGCACAAAATGATGTTTCCAACAAAATTATATTCGAATTCTTAACCTTGATATCTTTACTACAAAAATTGTACTATGGGAAGATATTCTATTACACAACACAGTTCCAATAATAAATACCAAGGCCAATTTATCTAATATTTTTTTAAATGTATTTTCAATGTTAAAATTAGATGTAGATAAATGTTTACATTTGATAGATCAAATTATTAAATTATTTTGACATACCCATTCGGGTTTGGATATATTCCAATTATTGTACAATTTTGGAAAGGTGTATATAAAGTTGTAGTTAAAGGTATAAAAAGGCTTAGAAATAATAATTATTTTTACAATTAACTTTTATTTTAATCACTAAATTTCATTTATATAATGTCTTCAAGTATATTGGTAATAAAATTTATGATTACGTTTGGTGGGTAAAAACATTTTTTTTTTTAATCCAGGGAATTCTTATTTTGGTGACTTTTGCGACCAGCTATGGACTGGGTTTCCACAATGGTAATAATTTCTTTTTATTTTGTATGTTTAAATTTACAAAATTTATATTCACTCAAATATTTAATAATCTTTAGTTATTATTTTTACTAAACTTATAAAACTTAAAGATCAGATTAAAATTAACCTTTAATTATCAATTTATCGTTTTCCCCCATAATATTTGATTCATTAAGTTTAGGGTTTTAGAGAAATTTTAAAAATTTCTTTCTTTCTTTCTTTCTTTCTTTCTTTCTTTCTTTCTTTCTTTCTTTCTTTCTTTCTTTCTTTCTTTCTTTCTTTCTTTCTTTCTTTCTTTCTTTCTTTCTTTCTTTCTTTCTTTCTTTCTTTCTTTCTTTCTTTCTTTCTTTCTTTCTTTCTTTCTTCCTTCCTTCCTTCCTTCCTTCCTTCCTTCCTTCCTTCCTTCCTTCCTTCCTTCCTTCCTTCCTTCCTTCCTTCCTTCCTTCCTTCCTTCCTTCCTTCCTTCCTTCCTTCCTTCCTTCCTTCCTTCCTTCCTTCCTTCCTTCCTTCCTTCCTTCCTTCCTTCCTTCCTTCCTTCCTTCCTTCCTTCCTTTCCTTCCTTCCTTCTCTTGAAAGAAAGGCCCTGCAAAAAGCATAAATAATTAATGTATTAATGCCAATTCGAAAGGATAATATTTCAAATATTATTGAAAAAAAAAGTATACGATTTATTTTGACCAATTTATGCACAATAAAAGTGAATGCCCAATATTAAAAAAAAAAATATACAGGTGCACCCACTTTGGGTCGAAAACTGTTACAAAATTGCATATTAACCGGAGGATCAAGTAATATATTTCTAAGTGCAGAAATAGCCCAATCTTCTCCGCAATCATTCGTAGGAAGTAAAAAAAAAATCAAGATATTTTATATCATGTTTTATAAAAAAAAAAATTCAAATGTTCATCTGAACCATAAAAATGTCGTTGGGAAAAGGAAATCCAAATTTATTTTTTTTTTGAGAAGAGGAGAAAATAATATTGACCAATAAAAAAAAATCGGGATAATTTTTTTTTTTTGATCTTTTGACGTCTACGTAATTTTGATTTTAATAATTATCATATATATATCGAAAATTTTAATATAATATTTTTATAATAATGTAAAAAATAAAAAATCGCTAAAGTGATTGGTACTGGCGTTACATTTTTCGCGGTCAGAAAGCTTGCTACGGCATCCGTGTGTAATTTTGAAATACTATTTAAGATACCGCCGTTATATGTGATAGGTAAATAAATAAATAAATATATATATTTTTCAAAATTTACTTATTAAAATATGTAATGTAATTATATTTCGCAGGTGCATTAGTTAATGGCATGGTGCAAGTTAGTACCGCCACTCCAGCAGTCGAATTTATGATGGGTGGTCTAAGGGTGGCTGTACGTCGAGAACGTCCTGATTTTGGAGTTTATAGATCCTTTAGATTTTATGTTAGAAATTCAGGGGGATCGGCAATTCTTAATATAGCATTTCAGGTTTATTATTTACCTATTAAAACATGTATACCGCAATCAAATTTTTTTTTTATTTTAAAACGGATAGAATTTATTATACTTTCTTTCGGTGATAAATATATCTCTATGTATAATATTAAAAAAAAAATTATTTGCGATTTTTAAACCATAAATTTTTTTCTTAAAATTTTAATAATTCAATTTATTTCTTATTTTCCTAAATTTAAATATATAAATTTTGTTATTACCTAAATAAAATACTAATTTTTAGGCTTTATGAATCAATTAGCATGGGCGTGAAAATTGATTCATCGTCAATTAATATAATCCGAATTTTGAAAATGAGAAATTATGGAGGATAATAAGAAAAGAAATATATGTCTCGGAATCTTTTGGTTATAAAAAATTTTTTGAAAAAATTTACTATTGGAAAATTTTTTTCAAGCTTACAAGGATACATTTATATGTGAGGTGTTTATTTTTAAAGCCTTGCTCTCCAAATCCATCTTTGGGAGAAACTCTTTTCGTTTTACCCACTGGCCTATGGCTGGTTTTTATAAATAATTCATCTAAGAGTTATGCCTTAATTTAGTGTTGTTAAATTAAATCAACTATAAAACGGCGTATCCATGTTTTTAACCAAAAATATTCCAATCAATCCTCAAGTTGAGACTCAACTTAGAGGCTTATTCAATTTTTTAGGCTTAAAGCTTAACTAAGCCACAATAGATATAGTCAATGTTAGGTAATTTACCTTAATTTAATTTGAAATTATTGTATAAACTAGATAATAATTGTTAGTAGGATTTCTTAATAACTTACATTTTATATATGCGTAAATAGGAATCCTCCCAGAGAAAAGTAAAAAATTTTTCCATCTTGTCAACAAAGAAACTGAACCGCATAAGATATGAGAAAATAATACTTTCTTCGGAGAGTTTATATTATTTTCAAAACATAATTATATATTTTATATATGATTCTTCATTATTTTTTATTTATTTTAGTTCTAAGTGATTAGTTTTTTTTTGTTTTATGAACATTGGAGAGATAATTAGGAGTTAAATCATATATTAATATACACTTTTTTTTCTAATTTTTTTTTTTTTAGTAATCTTTCATTGTCAATTTAATCTCCTGCCTAAATATTGTTAAACAGGAGCTGATTTTTTGAAGACGAGCTAACTCAGTCTTTTTACCCAGAAATAAATATTATGCAAGCCTTAATTAGCTAATAGATGGTACAAAGGTTTGATCATCTATTAACGAAATCTCGAGTCTTGGTCAATATTTTTCTGGCCTATTATATTCGTCATTTTTAACAATCGGCAAAAATCGAGCCGTTTAGCAAAACTACTATTGTCAATCCAACTCACTAAGCAATCGCTCCCTTGGAGATGGTCCCAGATCTTTTTTTTATAATCTTTTTTTTTAGTCACTACATCCTTTTAAGTTAAGTTTGTATAATCATGTTCAATCATGCAAGGTTTATATGATTAAATAATTAGGTTTAAATTGCTGTAATCCTTAAGGCCCTCTTCCAAAAATTTATTTTTAATTCCTGATTAATCATTATACCCCAATAAAAAATATTAAAACCAAGTTATGTTAGAAAAAAAATAATTGTATATTTATAAAAATATTTAAAACCCCCAAAAAAAACTTTTTTAATTTTTTTTCTTCTAAAACCTTGGATACGGAGTCTTTTTAAGATTGAATAGCTGAACCTTCACTGAAACCTGAAATTTATAATATTTTTACCCCTGAACCATAAACGAAACAAGGAACTTTATGGATAACGGTTCTGGGCTATAAATCCAATAACATCGAAATTTCCATATTTCCTACATTCACTTTTACCCTTGGACATTGATCACATTTTTTTAAAAATATCTTCCAACGTTAAAATCGGTAACTTACATATTTGTATATTTATTCCATTGGGTTAAATTTTCCCATATTTTTTATAAACCCCATAATTCTTATTTTCATTTTCCTCCATGTTTTATTTCCATTTTACTATTATCATTTTCTGTATTTTCATATATAATTTGATTCATTTGTTCCGAATAATTCTTTGATGTAACAATTAACAATTTTTATTTCTCTATCATACAGTCATCCTTCTGTGCAATCTTTTGCATAACAAGTTATTTTTTCCACATTATTTCTTTCATATGTACTTCTCCGCTCATTTTATGCATATTCCACAGTTGGAAATTATTTGGAATATCCATGTTCATTTTTATAACATTTATCTTGAGTATGTCAAATATTACCTATTTTCACACGAAACCACAATTTTTTGCATTTTAATTTAACAGCTTATATGCCGGAACATAACACTCTTCTGCATTATGCCCTTTATTTCCACACCTTTTACATACTCTCAGTAATATTCTTTGGTTTTTTTATTCAAACCAAATTTTCCACATGTGAAACACTTCCATTCGATGACTCTCTTTGACTTATTTCTTCCTTATAGTCTCTAGGCTTATATTATTTTCCACATGTAAAACATGTTCCATTTGTTCCCGTTCCAATTGACCAACCCTTTCTAATTTCCCCCTTTTCTCCTTGATTTTTATAATTATTTCCGTTATATCTTTGATTTGTCTCGTGCAATTTTCTATTTTCCCGTTCCATTTCTTCAACTTTTTTAAGCATTTCCTTTTTTTCTTCTTTTTCTTTGTTTTTTCTTTCTAAAATTTGTCTTTCAATTTTCTTTTTCTTACTCTGGTTCAATTTCTATTTCCTACATTACTATATATCATAAATTTTCAAATCCCATATTTTTGTTTCCCTTTTCAATTCACCTTTCACTTTTTCAGAATCAATATCTGGTTTATTAATGTTAATTCCAAATTTTCTCTTTTCAGAATAAAAATGTCTGTTTTTAATTTTCCTTTATTTTCCATCCTTTTTCACAATACCCATTTCATTAAATAATTTCTATATTTCTTTTTCAAATTTTTATCAATTTTTTCATTTTTCTATTTCCATTTGTTTAAATATTCTTATTTTATTTATATCCATATTTTCCATTCTTTATGTTATACCAAAAAAATATGCTATAAACTATATTATTAAGATTATCGTTATTCCACACAGTAAGCACACCTATTTGAGAAACATTTTTTAATTTCATAATAGTTAGTTTTTATACTTTTTCTATTAAGCATTTCAAAATAATCTTATTTTCATTTAAAGATTTTTAAAATTTAAAATTAAGAAACAATTTTTTACCTTTGATTTCGAATTTCCTTTTTATTTTCTTGCCCATGATCGTAAATTATTTTTAGTTAGTTTTTATCCGTTTTGTCGCAACAAGATTTCTTCCTGAGAACGCCACCACTTTTAGGCCTTTATATAAAAACTTCACTTATCAGACAATTTTCACTTTTTGAATTTTTATTTTTCTTTTCTAAATATTTTCAATAATATTTAAATATATTTTTTTTTAAAAAAACAAACAAAAAGAAGATAACATAGTGTTGTTAAACTGCTCAATTTATGATTTTTTTAAAACGGCTAATTCAATATTTTATCCAGAAAAATATTCTAAAGATTTTTCTCATAGATGGCACATGGAATTGAACACCTATTGGCGAAATCTCGACGCTTAGGCAATATTTTCCTGGCTATAATGTTGAGTTAGCCCTTTTTAAAAATCGGCTTAAATAGAGCCGTTTAACAACACTAATTTTAACATAATACATATATATAAAAAAATAATTAAATAATATATTATAATAATACAACAGAATGTATATTCGAAATATAACATTTTTAAAAATGTTTGCCTCCTAATCTCCTTCCCCAATGTCTATATAAGGGGGGAGGGACATTTTTTATTACATATTTCTTAAGAGGTAGGTTAGCTGGGGGTAGCCATCTGAGAGGGTAAGTGATTAATTGGGGGAGGGAGGTAAAAAATTATATTTTCTTAGATAAAATAGGGTGGTAAAATTGATTGCTGTACAAATTTATTTAATAATTAAATTATAGATCAATTTTATGTAGTTTGCTAAACAAACATCGACCGAATCTATATATTGCATTGCATATATACAATGATAATCATTGAGTAATTTACAAAAAAAACATTTCTGTATAATTTCATGAGATATTTTTTTTAGATATAAATTAAAATGGGGTAGGAATTCTATCAACAAACTTAAATTCATGCCAAGCAATACATTATAATAAAAAATCGTTATTTTGATACTTTGTAGCAGATTATTCATAATTTAGGATATTATTTATAAAATATATGTAAGAATCCCAAATATAATTAAAAACTCGTAATATATATATGTTATCGCCGCCGAAGGCTTTTAAAGAAGGGGTTGACTCCAATAATTTTCTGTCATGTCCACACTACCCTCCCCTAGCATTCCGGTCTTTCCTTTAGTATTAAATAAATTTGTTACTTAGAATGGCTTTATACTTCTAAGAGGCAATTAAAATAAATCAATGACCAACTAAAATTTTCATATATAATTCTAGTTTAAAAACAGGAATATTATGACAAAATATTTATATAAATTTATTTATTTAAAATGATAAAAAAAAATATTAATAAAGTTGTCAATTTCTTATTATTTTTATATTTATAGACCATAATGGGTGATCCTATATGTGTCTGTCAATTTACAATTTTTTATGTAAATGGACCGGTACCTGTGACAACTTTCTTAGAAGGTGGCAACCCCGGAACTAATACTACTTCTAATTCTACCATAACGACAACTAATGTTACTCCTAATACTACTAATGGAACCACAGCGACAAATAATGTTACTTCTACTGCCACCACCAATTTTACGATAAGTATTACAACCCCGAATAGAACTATAACCCCAACAACTACTAGAACCCTAAGAACTAGAAGAACACCTGATACTGAAACCCCAAGAACTGGACAAACACCGGATACTAATACCCCAAGAACTGGACGAACCCCGGATACTAATACCCCAAGAACTGGACGAACCCCGGATACTGAAACCCCAAGAACTGGACGAACCCCGGATACTGAAACCCCAAGAACTGGACGAACACCGGATACTAAAACCCCAAGAACTGGACAAACACCTGATACTGAAACCACATGTACTAGAAGAACACCGAAAACTAACAGATCCCCAAGAACTCCTAAACGATCCAGAATAACTATATCGTTGAATATTAGGACAACAAAAATATGGAAGCCAAAAACTACAATAAAACCGAAAATTACTAGAACTCCCAAAACTACTGAAACACCTAAAACTAAAACTACTAGAGCCCTGAAAACTACTAGAAAACGAACAACTACCTGTCCCTTCACAACTACTACCAACAACTAAAAATGCATATAAATACTGGACCACTATATTTAAAATAAAACTGTATTATGAAAGGAAATTTAATAATATAAATAATCATTTTTAGTTTAAAATTATAAATTTAATTTTAAAATATAATATTTAATTGTATTATTATTAGCTTAATCATTTCGCTTACATTATAATTAGCTTTCTAATTTTAGCATTATTTAATTGCTTATTTATATATTAATTTATCAGCATATTAGTTATTTCTTTCATTATTAATAATTTATTTTTATAAATATATTTATATATATATAACACTAAATATAAATATATAATCAAAATAAATGCAAATGAATAATATTTAAATATAATCGTAATATAGAGGTATATACATTTTATTAAATTAATATGTTTCTAATGAATTCCAAAAAAATATGTTGTTACCTCGGAATATTTCAAGTTGAATTTTTAGTTTTAGGTATTAAGTATGATTTGAGTCATTAAGCAGGATTTTTAGTTTTTGACTTATTGATTTTAAAAGGCATTCATATTTTGGACCAAAATATCTTATCCTAATGTATTATAAATGATAGTTGAAAATATGGATTTGAAATTTACTTATTTTGAGTTTCCCGATTGAGTTAAAAAACCCGGTCGGACGTCAATTCGGCGCGGAAAACTCGAGCACGACAATTTGGCGTTAAAAATTCTGCGCAGTGAGAACGGCGCAACTTAAATTCGGAGCGTATCTAATACACTTGCAATTTATAATAAATTTATTAATGTTAGTCCTATTAATTATTTCTTCACATTTTTTTTTACAAAAATCTCTATTTTATTTACTAAATGTGTAATATCAAAAAATTTTTTAAAATAATAATTAAAAAAATATTAACAGCCGATATTTATGCCAATCTCTTTGATGGACTAATTTACCACAAGATATGTTGGAGTAGCCAATATTATGTAACCCTGAAAATTTTGCGCATAGATGTAAGAATTGTTTGGATCTCTATCTCATCTTATATATTATTTTGACTAAATTCTTTATTAGCTGTTTTTAAAAAATAGACCCAGGCTGGGCCGTTTAACAAGACTAAAGTTGATTCCAAAAAGATTCAAATTAAGGCTTACTTTTTTAGATTAAACATTCTCAATATAATTCTATTAAGCATTTTAAAAATATACATTATGTTATTTATTTTTTATTTATTTATAAAATGACTAGAAAATCTAATACTTCATAAAACATGCTAAAAATATGTTTAAAAGAACATTTTATAAAAATAGATAACATTAATATGTTTGTAAATTAAAATTATAAGCGATTCCCCTTAAATAATCAGTAATCGGGCGATTTACATAATCAGATACAATTAATATAATATTTTCAGCTGTATCCCGATCCACCTCCCGATCCACCTTTCGTGATCTCGGGGGTTGTGTATCAGAAATTTATTGTTCAATTTTTGCTTCGGTTAACGATTGTTCTAAAGTAGAGCAACTAAAAATTTCCAAAGAGGGATGGTATGAGGATAGCGATATGAGAATGCTCTGTGTCAACCTTTAGAAAATAATAGCAAAGTAAATTATAAAATGATTGTGTAATAATAATTAAAAAGATAGTAAATTTAAATAAAAATTACCTTTAACTGCATTATTTGTTTTTGGGGTTCCCTCCAATGTAGTGCGTATTGATTTCAGAAGGGAATTAGAAATATTACCAATTCAATTCGCTTCATAACATGTAATAAGATTATCTTAGACTCTTTTATTGTCTTGATAAATCGGTGTTTGTAAAAGTCCATAATACATCAACTACGTCATCCACGGGAACAAATGCAAGAGAGTGCATTTGTCAAATTTTTATTAACCACTATTTCCTGCATCTCTATCTAAATAATGCGTTAATAAATCGCTATTACTTTGTATGTGTCTCCAAATCACATGGGTCATATGAAAAAAACACCCTCTTACAGTTATTGATGGAAATGATTGAGTAAAGGCATTTATTTCCGCCAGCTCAAAATCGATTATTATCGATTATCGATTTAGGATTTAGATTTATTTGTAATCTTTTTACTTATCATATCCAAGACCCTTATATATGTAATCTGGATTTTATTTGGTAATAGGGCAGAAATTGCGGGTATAACCCTCTTTTGATATAAGACATGGTGGGTCCATAGTTGGTAAAAAATTAAGGGGGTTGTCTATAACGTGCCATCTGCGTACCAATGAATTATTTCCGCCATCAATGTAAGAAATTCTCAATTTATAATGATTAAATTATGATGGAAAGAAATTATAAAGATTAAATTATGGAAGGAAATGAAAAATATTATAGTTTTCTATAAACTTTTTAAAATTTTAAAATGAAGAAAAGTAGAAAATTTTAAAATAAAATATAATTCTATTTATTAATTTGTTTGTCTAAAGAAAAAAACAACGTTTATAGAGTTAATAAAAAATGAGCGGGGCAAATAAAAAGAGCATATACCCAAAATTAAGTGGCGTAGCCAGGATTAATCCATAAGGAGGGGGGGGGGGTTAAGATATTTTTGGGAAGATTCGTTCCCAAATCGCATTTTAAAAATTTGATAATTTTGTGTTTTATTGGTGTTTAACCACTATAGTAGCCAGCATAAATGAAAAAAATATTGGTAACAAAATTTTGGCCAAATTTATGATTAATACGCGACTGTAAGCATTATTCTGAAAATTTTATCAATGTTTAGTCAATCGTAAATTAATTCAATCCATTCGGTGTAGAAAGAAGAGTAAAATCCCCCCCCCTCCCCAAAACCTCCTATTTTTTATGATCACTCAATATATTTTATTCCATGTTAAAAATAATTATTTTAATTAAATTTTTTGCATGAGAATTTCATTATAGATTTTATTTATTATTTATACAAATAAAATAAATTTCGAAATGTATAAATTTTATACAAGAACATGATTATATCAAAAATTTATTCCAAATAACAATATTTAAAAAAAAAAATAGAATTACAATAAAATATGAGTAATTCTTGTTGCGGTATTTAAAGTCATCTAATTTAACAATTATAATATAATTAATACAAATGCGTATATTGATAAAACATCAATAGTTCTTATTAGAGATCAACAGAAGGAACGGGCCGGGTCGGACCAAATATTTTTTAAAAAAACCCGGGCCGGGTTGGGTCCGGTCTTGAAATTTTTTAAAATATATCTAGATATATCAATTTTATGTTAAATATTTTATGCAAAATAAAAATATTTGATTTTATTTATAAAAACTAGACGCCATATAACATATCTTTTATTTTTGAGTAATTATAAAAAATGAATTAATATATTTAAATAAATTCGGGCCAGGCCGACAAAACTTTTTAAAAAAAATTTCGGGTCCGACAAAACTTTTTTAAAATAATTTTAGGCTGGGCAAGGCTTTATAAATTAGACCCGATGCAGATCACTAATTCTTAGTGCAAATGGGTTTCCACCGGTGCTATTTCTTAAATAGGTTTTTAACCATTTCAAAGTTGAAAAGACCTTTCATTAGTGCAGGTGCTACTCGGTAAGGTAACTAAGATAAAAAGCAATGTTTTGATATTAGGCAGGGAATCTAAAGTGCAATTATACATGGAAAGGGCCTGCAAAACATATTTTGGTCTCAAAGAGTACTCTATTCTGTCAAATCTTTTATACCAAAATTAGACATCACAAAGTAATTTATCATACGATCCTGATAATTCATCAGAACAAAACTCTGAGATTTTCTTAATATCCTCTCGCGTTTCAAGTATATTTAGACTCAACCGGCAAAAGAAAATAAAAGATCGTAAATGCATCTTAAGCGATTGAACTATCTAAAAACTACTCTATGCTTTAAATTTTTAATCCCAAACATATTAGCGATCACCTTTACTTTCTCATTATATTTACCAAATAAAATAATTTTTCTTTTAAAAATTATAAAAAAATAATTAAAATTTTTATCTAATTATTAACAAATAAATTTTATCATCAAATTTATTAATATCTAATTTAATTATGCGAGAAAAAATTTTCAATATATTTTTATTATTATTTATTTTACATATAATTTTAATATATATTTTTAAACCATGTTATCATTTAAAATTAAAAAATCTTATTTGTTTTTTTAAATATATTTCATTTTCATTTTCATATCGCGTATAATTTTATTTATAAATTCAAACCATTTTTTAAATAAAATTATTTAGGTGATATATAGCGCTTTTGCCCTCTAGCGTTGAAGATTCAACAGAGCTACGCTAGGTTTTCCTCATTTCCATCTAATTGGAACAATTTAATATGGGTATAAAAGTAAAAATATGAGGAGCCCACCACACGTTTGTGGGCAAGCCGCACGTACTTATAGGCACAAAATTTCGAAAAATGTTGCTTAAACCTCTATAGGCTTTAATTTAAAAGGAGTGGGGCAGAGAAAGAGCCTATACCCAAAAACGACAATATAATTTAATTACTTTAAGGGTGGGCGGTGGATTTTTAATTTAAAAATTTTTTAGTAAGCAAAATTAAAGAATACAAAAAGGGGGAACCTTTAGATAATTATATGTGAGCAAAGACCTTCAATACGTTTTCATTTGAGGTAACTTTTTTTGATGCGGAAAGGTTTTTTGATGGATCTTTTATTGTTATTAAGTTTTATGAATTGTTTTATTGATATTTAAATCCATTATATCTTTTATGGTTTTATATTACCATAAGGATTTATATATTGTATATTGTTTTCCTTTATGTGTGTAAAACCATGCTATGGCGTCATGAGCTAAATTGTGGTCGGAGTTTCTTATTATGTGGGCTAGGAACTGGATACGGCGTTTTTTTACAGTGATATTTATTGGCGTGTGATTAGATTTTTTCCAGAGATTTTGGGTTGATACGACTCTTGGATAGAAAGCGCCATTTATTGTACGTAGACAATTATTTATAAATGATCGTAATCGTCTCATTTCTGTCTTATTTGCTTCCCAAATTTCCCTCCATATAATAGAACCGGGACAATTGTCGAGTTGAATGATAAAAACAGAGATCTCTTTTGTTTTCCAAATTTTCATATACTTTTAGAAGGTACCCCTCGCCTTTTGTATTTTTATCGTCATTTCCTCTTTACCACTACCCTTGTTGTCTAGTGTTATACCCAAGTATCTAATTTTATCTACAATTATTTTTCCTCCATAAGTAAGATTGTCCATTGGTGGAGAATTTGGGGAGGGGAGAATAACAGTTTTTTTGAAATTTATTTCAAGTCCAACTCTTTGACTTAGGGTCTCTAGTAAGTATAATAAATTTTTGGTTTCATCTATGCTATTGGAGATTACAACAATGTCGTCAGCATATGATATTATTCTGTTAACAAACGATATGGACTTATCAGATCTTAGATCAACTAGATCAGCTGCCCCTAGTGCTTCTCTTATAACTTTATTAAATATCATGTTGAATAGGAGTGGTGATAGAGTACACCCCTGTTTTACTCCTTTTTTAATTCTAAAGCAAGGAGATATTTTATCGTTTATTCTAAAACATGCCACTAATTTTGAGTAGTGGTTTTTTAAGATGAGGATTATTTGGGGTTCTATTCCGCATTCAGCCAGCGTCTCCCATAGAGCTCCGTGATTAACATTATCAAAAGCTCTGCTAAAATCAATGAAAGTGTAATAGGAGGATATTTTGTATTTATAACATTTCTGCATTATTATTTTCAAGGCTAATATTTGTTCTAATATATTTTTGTTCGGCCTATAAGCACAAATGTATTTGGGGAAAAGATGGGGCGTCGATTGCACAATTTTGTTTTTTAATAACGTCATAATTATTTTAGATACACATGATGTCAGAGCGACGGCGCGGTAATCTGTGAATTTCCGTGTGTTTTCAATTTTGGAAAAATTGCATAAACGATTTATTCCATTCCTCCGGAGTTTTCCCACATTCACATATTTTGATAAAAAGGGTCAAAAGGAAGGAAGAGAAAGTCCTAGGTGCAATTTTCAGATACTCAGCTGTTATGTCATTAGGCCCCGGAGCTTTGTTTCTACGTAATTTTTTAATTATATTATCGATCTCATCTATAGAAAAGCCAGATGGGGGTGAGACAGGGATAATATTTAAGCTAGCTGGTGGGGTTGCTTTCCTTGAATCGAAGACTGTCATGTAATAGTCAAGCCATACAGCTATTTGTTCATCTTGATCTATGATCACTTTCTCATTCCTTAAGGCAATGAAGGGGAGTTTCTTAAAGCTACCAGGTATACAAAAATATTTTAATTTTTTATATACGTCATATATCCTGTTTTCCTTCATATCTCTGTCAATGTGAAAGGATTTCCTCGCGATATATATTCGTCTATCTCTGCGTAGTAGTTTTTGTATATACTTCGATAGGTCGCTATTCGAGCCGTTCTCACTTCTTAACAAATTTATTTTCTCTAGAGCGTCATTAGCTATACATTCTTTCCTAGAGAGAGGAGTCGCGTTTGGTAAAACGTTGTATAATTCTGTAAAATCGCTTTTAAAAAGTTTTCCAACATGCTTCTACATTTTCCTGTCCAGTTACATTTACAAAGTTAGCTACTTTCCTAATTAGCATTTGATCGAAGAGTCTCGCATCTTCTGGTATTTGTACTTTATTGGGTTTGCGTGTTATATTTGTGGACTAAAGATAAGTATTAGGACCGATTATAGTTTGTCTACTTCCACTGTGATAACTCCATAGATTTTTAACTGTTATGTTTGCTCTGAGCATTTTACGATCTGATATGTTAATATTTGTTAGTGCTTTTACATTATCAAACCACCGGTGAACGTTCGAAATAAAGAGTCAATTTTAGATTTTTGCCGAGCTCTTACAAAGGTGTAAGTGTTACTTTCACGGTGGCTAAAGAAAGTATTCTCGATCTTGAAATTATTGTTTCTACAGAAATCTAGGAGTTTCTTACTATGTTCACAATTTCATTGTAGTATTGTAGCATGCCCAATAACATTACTATTTACATATTCAGCTTCTTTGCCGATTTTCATGTAAAAATCTCCTAAGATAATTATATTATATCTTCCCGGTAGGGAGTCGTGTTTATCATAGAATCAACGAAACTTGATCTCTCATTCCTATTGGGAGGGACATAGAAATTTATGATTATTGTGGCTGAAATTTGTGTTCAAATATAACAGTCCGCATCTTTCTGATACCGGTACGAATTTGATTGTGTGTTTCTGCATACTTTTATTTATAAGAACGCTATCCCGGACCAACTATTCAAGGTGGTGCCCGAACAGAAAATTTTATAGTCATTAAAAATAGCCATATTTACCCCTGGAAAGTGGGTTTCCTGAATGCCAATAATGTCGATTTTCTCAGCTGCTAACATCCTTAGGAGAACAGTCAGTTTTTTTTCATTCCATTTATGTTGAGAGATATTTGTAGCTTGCCTGTGAACTTATACTAGAGAACCAATGAATGAAACCAATAAAGAGATTAAAAACGTCGAAAGTAAGTATAAGTAAAATCCAAAATGTATTTTGATAGAAAAGTATTAGTGTGGAGATAAGTATATAGCGGTGAAGGCTACCCATTATGTACTACTTAGGAGCCGCATAAGATGTAATATACCATTAATTTAAAAAGAGACCTTCTAAGATAATTTACAATGGTACTAATCCAATATACAACACTAGACAACACAATTTTATGGATATTATTATGGGGTAGTCGTCAGTTTCAAAAGAGCTGAGTAAAGGAGGGTAAAAGAACCTTTTTAAAGTTAAAAAAACTAAAAATGAACTTAAGTTTGAATACAAATTCTGAGACTACACGATTAAAGGGAAAAATCCAAAACTAAAAAGTTAACGTTAGGCATTTTACTTCCATTATCCTAATCACGTTACCATTTTTTTTGCCAAATACAAATGAAGGTGTATAACATTTCATAATAGTTGGAGTTTTTATAATAGAGAAACTTCCCAGAAAGATAAGATTAAGAGATAAATTTAGTATCGACTAATAATATCAAAAGATATCCAAAAAATTTAACTAATGTTAGAAAAATTATATCTATGATAGGTTTACCTCCATATCGGTGTACTGGCTTGAATCCAAAAAGTGTATTGACGCAATATTGAAATTAAAAGAACAGAAACAAATAATTATATAATAAACAAAACAAGGTAATGATCATTACTAATGAACACTTAAAAATTGCCTATTTGAATTTACAGGAAAAATTTGTTTTTAAGGTTTATAATTCAATAACAAAACTATTCATTACATTTTTAATAACAAAACCATGAGTAAGAGAAACATAATAACAAGGGGGAGGACACTAGGTGGGATTTCTCGAAAGCAGAAAACTTCAAAATAAACCAAAAATTTTATAAAAATGCCAATTCATAATACATTTATAACTAATATTAAAAGTTTTTACCAAAAAAACTAAGACAAAGGAACCTAAATGGAGAAAAATGATTATAAAAATATTTCATGAACAAAAAAAATATTTTACATGAACAGAAAAATATAAATCAATCAAAATCAAAACGAAATCAAAACGGCGTCTGAAAGAGAAAGGAGAAAATAATTACAATTAACATAGGCGCCTAAAATTTAAAGAATTTATTTAGTTTGTAAATTTATTTTTTATACATCAACTGGCTAGAAAGGTATAATATTAATTACCGTAAGGAAAAAAACAGACATCAGGAAAGAAATTAATAACTCTATATATTGTAATATACAACACGGAGAAACTAAAACAATGACTGAATATATTATTAGCTAGTTACATATAGAGTAATCGCCCCATGAGAGAAATAAACCTAAACTACTACCGATTTAAAGTAATAAATGAGAAAGTACTGTATATTAACTGTAGTTTGTTCGTATTAAATACCTAAGTATTAGAGCATTAAAACCTATGACATTAATACTATAGACTGCCGATGGTAATGCTAAAATCAAATTTGAAGTGGCAAAAATTAAAGTGACTGGTGGCCATTTTGTGTTTGTATCTTTTACGAAAGAAGCATGATAATTTTATAAATTTCAGGTACATTTTTAATATGTTTATATTTATAATATATATAATCTAATTAAACACCAATTTATTATTTACCTTATATATTATAGTATATATGAATCAAATAAAGGTCACTACTGAATATTTTACTTGAAATATTTCTGCTCTTTATTAACATTTGCAATATTAAATAATGAATATCTTTTATAAGAATTCAATTTAATATTTTTTAATTACTAAAAGATTTAAAATGGTAGTATATTGCTGAGGAAGCAAAATTTCCTTTCATAAGTATGATATCTCAAATTAATTATTCTATTGTAAAAATTATTTATGGCAGATTTCCTATAAAAGATAAAATATTATTACAGAAGTGGACCCATGCTGTGAAGAGAGAGAAATTTAATGTAACAAAATATAGTAAATTATGTTCAAAGCATTTTACACTAGATTCATTTATTCCATCTGTTACAAATCATGTTCAATTAAGAGAGGGAGCAATACCATCAATTTTTAATTTTCCAAAGCATCTTCTAAAAGTAACAAAATAATGAATAATAAATTATAACATGCAGGTTTTCTAGAAACCAGATTAATTCAAAAATACATGAATATTTTTTTTTATAGAAATCAATTCTAGATTTCTTTTGTATTTTTATAATTTATGTCTTTTATGTTTTATTTTTGCTTATAATAATGTTATTCCTTAATAAATATAAACTATCCATTTCTAAATATATTTCTTTATTTAAATTTAATTCACTAAAGTATAAAAATCAATAATGTAAATATATATCATGAAAAATACAAATAATATATATTATGTTATATTAACATCAAATAAAATAATTGTATTATTATAATTAATATGTATTGCGAAAAGAAAATATTAATCTTATAAATCAATAATAAATACAAATAATATATATATATGTTATATTTATGTCTAATAAAATTAATTTATTATAACCAATAAAGTCATTAGAAATTTTAAGATAATTTGTTCTTCACCTATAAATATTTAAGTTAAATAACATATTTTTATATTACTTGGTTTATTGCTCTTGAAAAAGTACAGCCTTGTTTAGTTTTTGCCTAATATTTAATTGTAATTTTTGATTTACTTTATTATCAAAATGATGCATTCTTATGTGCAGGTATCTGAAAATAAATTTTTTTTTAAATCAAGTAAATATTATATATACCTAAGTCTTATTATAATTTGATAATGAGTTAACCCTGCCTCTTGATCAAACATATGATCTTGCAGGTCACTAAGGATATTTGTGTCTAATATTTTTGACAATATTAGACATTCTATTTTTTTAACAGCATGTCTTTTGGTTATTTCATCTACTTTTTCAAAAGCCCTGAATGAGCTCTCTGTTATTTTGCATAAATTTGACACGCTTTGGGATATTAAAAAATATTAAATTGAATTCTTATAAAAGATATTCATTATTAAATAATAAATTGCAAATGTTAATAAAGAGCAGAAATATTTCAAGTAAAATATTTAGTAGTGACCTTTATTTGATTCATATATACTATAATATATAAGGTAAATAATAAATTGGTGTTTAATTAGAATATATATATATTATAAATATAAACATAATAAAAATATACCTGAAATTTATGAAATTATCACATGGTTCTTTCGTAAAAGATATAAACACAAAATGGCCACCAATCACTTCAATTTTTGCCACTTCAAATTTGATTTTAGCATTACGATCGGCAGTCTATAGTATTAATGTCATTGGTCTATAGTATTAATGTCATTGATTAAAACCACTAAATAAAATAGTAATATCTTATCTGGGAAAAAATGGGATAAATAAGGATATAAATTAACACTTATTCGCTATTTGGTTCATGTTTATCGACCTAATTTAGGGGTCCCTAAAGATTATATAACCTAAATAATCTAAAATATTTATGAAGATATGTATATGGTGTTAAAACCGATCGATGCATATAATATAATATATTAATAGATTAATATTTAAAATATAAGGAAAATTGATTATAGACATGATAATGTAAATCTAATAATATCATTGAAGGTAATAATACAAATGAATTATTTATATTTTAAGTTGAAAGTTGTTAAACTAGAATACCCAGATATAGCTTATGTAAAATTTAGAACCTTACAACTAGCTAAAATACTAAAATTTATCAAATGTTGAATTTAACTATATCCAAAAAATCATCTGTATATAATGTTACAAGTTTAAAAATCTAATTAAAGTAAAAATAATAAAAGTAAATATAATTTATTAGTTATGTTAAGGTATACAAACATTAAGAGCAAAAACGACTAAATTCAGCTAATGTATAATCAAGAACCATTGAAAGCTTATTAAAGCATTTTACCAATATTAAATTTCAACTATAAAATTTAATGTCATAAATGTTTAGGGGATAAAGAGTATCTTTAATTAAGAAGGGACCTAGATTAATTATACTATGTAAATTAAAACATGTTTAAACAGAAAATTTCAAATTAAGAGAAACAAACTATATATTTAACTACTTCTGTATTTATATTACCAGTTGATATAACATGTAAATAAATGTGAAAATATTGGTCCTATAAAAGTAAGAGGACATTATAAGTTAAAAAAAATATCCAAATTTAGCTAATATTAAGTCAAAGTATTAAGAAATAATGAATATTAAGTTACAATACTACTTTTAATAATAAGAAAATAATATTTATGATAACGGTGGGTATCCCTAATTAAGAGGGGATATAAATTAAATAGTACCATGCAAATTAATATAATTTACAAACAAAATTACTGATTTAGAGAGACAAATTAAAAAGTACAATATCAATTAAAAGGGTATATTATATATTTAATTTAATGGTGCTGAAATTACAATAATGTAAATTAGAAATATAAGTTTAAATTAAAAATAAGCCTTGAGTGGAGTTTAACTTACAAACTAAATAAGTATATTTATATAGTAGTAATGTAATTGTAAAAATACTTCCGACTCTAGTCCAAAATTTATTTTTAGTTTCCTTGCAATGATTAAGAGAAAAATAAAATATACCTTTAGCAAAGGAAAAAAGATCTGACCTATACCAATCTACAAATGAGTTGTCCAATTAACGTAATCATGCAACCATTTGAAAGCATCAAAAATATAGGTAAAATCAAGTACTTAGCTTGATTTCCATCATCCAAAAATCAATTCGGTTGAGCATATTTTATGATTCAAACAAATTATTTAGTATAAAAAAATCTTGGAAATAACGGCGTTGATCATGTTTAAATATTAACTTGATAAAATGCTAAATGAAAATCGTTGACAAAGATAATTATATTATAACTAAAATAAAAATATGATAAAATTATTTGAAATAAGAAAAAAAATTTGGGGAGGGGGGGGGTGTTCAAACCCAAAATTCCCCCCTTCTCTACGCCACTGCCAAGAACTATTGTATAATTTAATTACACTAAGGGTGGGAGGGAATAATTTTAAGATTAAAATATCTTTATGTAAGTACTGGTTGATTTCAGATTAATTTGAAAAGATATATTGTACTACTTGATTACTTTATATGTTGGAGGATTTATCGACTACCACGATATATTAAGAAATTAATACAACTATCCATGAAAAAAGAATTTAACATATCGTATTTTTTTAAATTCATATCTTTATAAAAATAATTTGTATTAATTTGTAAAAGTTTCTAGAGATGTATTTGATAATAATATTATTGTGAGCTTTCAATTGATACGAAAGTTTTTTGATAGATTTCTTAAAGTTATTTAGTTTTATAAATTGTTTCATATTGCTATTCAATTCCATGTTTATAGTTTTATAGTACCGTGATTTGTACTTTGTGTATTGCTCCCCTTTGTAAGTATATAAGCCATGTTATGACATCATGTAGTAGATTGTGATCAGAGTTTCTTAATATGTGGGACTAAAAACTAAATTCGGCGTTTTTTTTAATGTTATGTTTATTAGCGTATGATTTGACTTTTCCCAAAGATTGGTGAGATGATTTCTGGGGTAGAAGATACCATTTATAATCTAGAGTCATTAATTGATAAAGGATTGAAGTTGTCTATTTTCCCATAATTCCCCTCTATAGAGTATAATATAATAATTATTGTCGAGTTGAAGATTCGTACACTGGTAAATATCAAAATATCTTTTCCATACTTTCATATACGTATTAAAAGCAAACTTTTTGTATTCTAATTCTCATTAATGCGTAGCCAGAGTATTTTATTTTGTATACCATTTTTACTGTGTTAGTTCCAAGTACAATTTTGGAGCGATGGCGCGTTTGGGGAGGGGTGAACAACTGTTTTGTTGAAATTTTTTGTTAGTCTCAACTCTATGACTCAAGGTCTCCAATAGGTGTAAATTTTTAATTTTCTTCCATATTTTTGTATATAGCAACAATGTCATCTGCATATGATGTTATTCTATTTTCTAAACGTATCGTATCATTTGACCCTTAATTTACTAGATCGGTCGCACTTTGTGCTTGTTTATATTAAACAAAAGTGGCTATAAGAGTGCAGCCTTGTTTTACAACTTTTTATAATGTGAATGATGTTGAGCGTTTTCCATATAGAATCAAGATTAACATTATCAAAAGCTCTACTAAAATCTACGAATGTGAAGTAGGAGAGTATTTTGTTTTGCAACATTTCTGCATAATTATTTTCAGGGCTAATAGTGACTCTAGTATGTTTTTGTAAGGTCTGTACGCGCATATGTATTTGAAAATGATGAAGTGTAGATGATATGATTTTATTTTAAAAGTTTTGTAAAAATTAAAATTAAAAAACATAACGAAAAACCCAAAATAAAATTAACAATGCCACCAAATACTTTAGTATCTATCACTTACTAGTTTTTCCATAAAAAATTACACAGATTTATAAATTTTAAGGAAAATTTTATTAAAATTTATTATTAACCAAGATAACATTATTTAAGCCTAAAATAATAGCTGGCAGAAATGGCAGAAATGCATCATATCTATTTGTCAAATCTCGATGCTAACATATTATCGGGCCGTTTTGAAAAATCGACTCAACGGGCCTTTTAGTAACACTAAAGATAAGAGGTAGTTTTATAAAAAAAATTGAAATAGCGCAATTTTTTTCAAATTATTTTGTAATAAATAATAATATTTAGTATTAGGATATATCTCTAACCATTTAGAGTTAGGGGATACTCTTAGTTCCACTACGTCACTCCTCTTAAGAAAGGGGAATGCTAAGCTTAGGATGAAAAATCCTATGAGGTTGGGAAATATAGGGATTTTAGGGTTTCTACTTATTTTTGATATTGTTTACAAACCAATTATGTATAGGGGGCCAGCCGTGCTTTCATTATTGCTTACCAAAATGGATCGATCTCATAAATGTGACAAGTAACTTTTGTCGTTACATTTCCAAAAAATTAATCAAATTTAAAAATAAAACTATACTATTTACTCGCTATTTTATATTTTTCAATCATAACACAACCCTAAAATTTTGGCATAAAAATACTATTTCTACCTAAATATTGTTCTATTTTTAAACTTGATCTTTAACTAAATTACAAAAAAAAAATGTATAAAAAATATATTAAAGAAAGATATCATATTACACAAATTGATTCCAATGCGATATATTCCAATTATTGAACAATTTGGGAAAGGTGTATATAAAGTTTTAGCTTATAAAAAGTCTTAGAAATAATTATTATTTTTACAATAAACTTTTATTTTAATCACTAAATTTCCTTTATATAATGCCTTCAAGTATATTGGTAATATAATTCATGATTATGTTGATGGGTAAAAACATAAATTTTTTAATCTAGGGAATTCTTATTTTGTTGACTTTTGCAACAAGCTATGGACTGGGTTTCAACTATGGTAATAATCTCTTCTTTCTTTTTTAAATTTACAAAATTTATATTCACTCAAATATTTAATATTTTTAGTATTATTTTTTAATATTAAAAACTTAAAGTAGATCAGATTAAAATAACCTTTAATTATCAATTTATGTATTTTTTTCCGTAATATTTGATTGATTAAGTTGGGATTAATGCCGATTCGGAACATTAAAAATTAATGACCAATATTGAAAAAAATATAGGTACTCCTACTTTAGGTCGTAAACTATTACAAGCCTGCTTTTTATCCGGCGGATCAAGTAATGTATTTATATCTGTAGAAACAGTCCAATCTAACCCAGAAACATTCGTAGGAAGTATAAAAAAAACATCAAAATATTTTATATTACGTTTTATAAAAATTTTTCAAAATGTTCACATAATCCAGAAAAATGTCATCGGGAAAAGGAAATCCAATGTTTTTAAAAGGGAGGGGGGGGGGGAATTTTTTGTTGATCTTTTGAAGTCTAAGTGATTTGATTTTAATAATTATTATATATATAATAAATTTTAATTAATATAATAATGTATAAAATAAAAAAATCGCTAAAGAACTTGATTCGAACGTTGTATTTTTAGTGGTAAGAAAGCCTGAGATGGCATTAGCGTGCAATTTTGAATTGCTATTTTATTTACCGCCGTTATATGTAAAAGGTAAATATATTATTTATTTTTTTTTCAAAATTTAATTATAAGATAAAATGTAAATATATTTCGAAGGTGCATTAGTTAATGACGCGGTGGTACTTAGTACCGCCAATCCAGCAATCGAATATATGGCGAATAATCTAAGGGTGACTGTACGTCGAGAATTTCCTAACTTTGGAGTTTATAGAATCTTTAGATTTTATGTTAGAAATCCAGGGACATCGGCAATTCTTAATGTAGCATTTAAGGTTTATTATTTACTTAAAACATATATACCTCAATCAAAAAAATTTTTTTTTTAAAAAAAAGAATAGAATTTATTTTAAAAAATTTGGTGATAAGTATAGTTATATAAAATTTAAAAATTATTTATGATTTTAGCCTTAAATTTTTCTCAAAATTCGAAATATTTCTGAATTTCTAAATAAAAAATATTGTTATTTTAAAAATATTTATTCAGTTTCATGTTTTTTTATAATCCTTTTTATCCGTCGGCTGCTACATTTTTTTGGTAGCGTTAGCTAATTGCGCGCTGCTTTAAAAAAAATCGCTGTGGCGGTAGCTGCTTACTTTTTAGAATAGTTTATTCGTTATTTAGTAATTAATATTTTTATAAACTTCTTGTCTAATTTAATTTTAAAATTTAAATTATTTCAAAATCTGAAATTATTAATCTAATTTATCAGGTAATTTAAAATATAAATGATGCCCCAATAAAGAAAGAAAGAAAGAAAGAAAGAAAGAAAGAAAGAAAGAAAGAAAGAAAGAAAGAAAGAAAGAAAGAAAGAAAGAAAGAAAGAAAGAAAGAAAGAAAGAAAGAAAGAAAGAAGAAAATATATATAATATACATTATTTATAAGGAATATTCGACAGTTGATAACAAGAAATTTCACTATAAAATGATATTCTGGAATTTCTTTTATCCAAATTTGTGGAAATATTTTGAAATTATTATTTAGAAAAATACAGGGTTTATATTTAGATATACGTAAAATGAAGGATAATATCGCACAAATCAAACAGCCTTATCCTAAAAAACATCTAAAGGCATTATTCATAAATTTTATTAATTATTAATTACAGTTTTATTAGAATCCTCACATAAAATTCCAGAGATATTGAAATTTATTTTGGTTGTACTAAATTTACGTTCAATAAATCAAATTTAATTTCAAACTAAATTGATTTATTCCTAAAACATAGAACACGTTTTCAAAAAAAAAATTAACTTATAAAGTCATAAGATCATCCTTTATTTATTAATTTAAATTATCTCCTTGTTATCAAAATTTCTTGTCATCAGGCAGTTATGCTTAAATTTCAAAAAATGAAAGTCTTTGAACACAACAGATTGTTGGAATTCAAAATAGTAGGTAAAATAAAATATTTATGTTCTGATCTTACATAAGATTTAGCTGTATTCTAAAAGCAGCAGAATATACATAATCCACGACAAAGATACGGTAGATCATAAAATACTTAAATGAACTTTTTTTTAAAATAATTTTTCTTATATAAAAGTTTTGACACATAAATACCACATTGCTCCTGCACTGTTTGAGTCGTTATTTAGCAAGGCGTAACTTATTCTTTCCGATCATCCTCTCTAAACTTAGGAATGCTAACGTAGAGATTATTTTATTATTAACATGCAATATAAAATAAATATTGATGCTACATTTTTTAAATTTATATTAAACATTTTTTTTTAAATTTTTGAATAGAGAAGCTACTTTAAAAAAAAAATAATAACTAAGGGCGATCCACTTCTTTGCCAAATAGCTTTACCGGTATCGCGCTACGTTAAAATTAGCGTTTAATAACAGAGCCTACATGCGAAAGGTATCCACTTATAATAACTATATAATCTTTTAGGGATTTTTCATCGAAAATAAATATCCAAATGTCTTTGCAGCTGCATTAGAGATTTACATGACTCACTACTGTTAAGATTAGATCATGGCTGAGGATGAGATTAATATCATTTAACTACTATTATAGTAGAGTTTATAACCGTCTTCAATTATTTGTGTCTTTTCACATTTCCATCTCGCCTTTAGTATACATCTATACAAGTTATATCAATCTTAAGGATGCCGGTTGTTTTTTCCTTACTCTTAAAGTTACAAATGTTCTTGCGAAACAGATCTTTCTAATTATAACCTTAATTTTAATTTTCACAGAGTAGAAATTATCATGCGCTTCGCTTAGAACAAACGCCCCTTGCTTTTATATGCTTTATACATTTTATAAATCTCTTTTAGTTATAGGATATTTATATGCAAAATTAGTAACTTTTCAATATTACATTTCACTAAAATGTATAAAATGGGGAAAACAATTTTATAAAATTTCTTTAAGGTTTACAAATTTTTGGTAGATTGCCTATCAAATACGTCCTAATAAATTACCCTCTGGCTATGATTACCCCCATCCATCAGAAATATTTTGAACTTATTTTTTTGTCGTTTATGTTATTTACATGTATCTACAGGTGAATTGTAATTAAAAACTAATAATATATAGCAAATTATGCCTATATTATCTAAATCAATCGTTTATATTTTACTATGTTTATATTATATGAATATTATTACTTCATTCTTATAAGTTGGGTATTCCAAGGATCTCATTTTTAAAGTGAAGAACTTACAAACAAATCAGAAAAGGGTTATAGAAGGGATGTATTCGAATTAAAACATTTTTTTAAACTTTGGCCCATCTCCTTCTCCAATATTTAGATAAATTTGCTTACAAATTTTTTAACGTGAGTAGACATCTGAGGTATGTAGGAATCTTAGGGAGTAAGCTGATTAATGGGTGGGAAATTATTTTTTTAGGTGAAATATGATAAAGTATATTGCTGTAAAAATTTATTTAATACTTTAATTATAGATCAATTTTATAATATTCATTCTATCAGCAAACTTAAATTCATGCAACAATACACTATAATAATAATAAATGGGGAGAATAACTCGCAGTATATATGTTATCGTCGCAGAAAGTTTTTAAAGGGGGGTTGACTCCAGGAAGTTTTTGTATTTTCGATACTGCTCTTCCCTAGATATTCGGTTTTGCCTTTAGTATTAAATAACAAATTTGTTACTTAAAATGACCTTAAACTTATAAGGCGCAATTAAAATAAATCAATGACCAATTAAAATTTTCTTATAATTCTGTTTTAAAAAACATGAATATTTAGACAAAAGGTTTATATAAATTTATTTATGTTAAAATGATAAAAAATATAATTAAAATTGTCAATTTCTTATTATTTTATAATCAAAGACCTTAACTAATTGTCCTGTATGTGTCATTCTAGCTACAATTTCTTATGTAGGTGGACCGATACCAAATGACCCCGTTACAGATAATACTACTTCTACCTCAGCGACAACTCCTGTTACACCTAATACTACTACTTATACAACCTCAGGGAAAAATAATGTTACTTCTACTGCCACCATAAACCCAACAATAACAAATGTAACTGCCACCACCAAATTTACGATAAGTAATAGTACCCCGATTAGAACTATAACCCCAACAACTACTAGAACCCCAACAACCACTCGAACTTTAACAACTACTAGAACCTTAAGAACTAGACGAACACCGGGTACTGAAGCCACATGTACTAGACGTAATAGTACCCCGAATAGAACTATAACCCCAACAACTACTAGAACCTCAACAACCACTCGAACTTTAACAATTACTAGAACCCTAACAACTACTAGAACGCTAACAACTACTAGAACGCTAACAACTACTAGAACCCTAAGAACTAGACGAACACCGGGTACTGAAGCCACATGTACTAGACAAACACCTAAAACTACAAGATTCCCATGAACTACTAGAATATCTAAGAATAGTAGAAAGGCTACTATAACCCCCACATCTATAACCCCCAAAATTACTAAAACAGCCAAAACTACTAGAACCCCCAAAACTAGTAAAACCTGCAAAACTACTAGAACCCCAAAAACTACTAGAGCCCCAATAACTACTAGAGCCCTGAAAACCAGTAGAAAATGACCAACTATCTGTCTTTTCACAACTACTGCCAACGACTAAGAATACCAAACAATTACTGGACCACTATATTTAAACAAAACTTTATTATGAAAGGAAATTAAATAATATTTTAAATAATCATCATTAGTTTAAAATTATAAATTTATTTTAAATATAATATTGAATTGTATTATTATTGGCTTAATAATTTCGCTTACCTTTAGCTATGTAATTTTGGCATTTTTTTAATTGCTTATTTATATATTAATTTATCAGCATAATAGTTATTTCTTTCTTTATTAATAATTTAATTTTTATAAATATATATAAAATACTAAATATAAAAATATAATCTTAGATAAATGCAAATGAATAAAATGTGAATATAAATTATTATATTGTAAAAAAATGGTAATCATATTAAAAAAAATTAAATAGGTGAAAAATTAATATATCTCTAAAGTAAAGGAAATGAATTCCAAAAAGATATGTAGTTACCTCAGAATATTTCAAGTTGAATTTTTTTGTTTTAGGTATAAAAGTATGATTTGAGTCATTAAAGATTTTTTAGTTTTTGACCTGTTGATTTTAAAAGTCATTAATATTTGGGACCAAAATATCTTATCCAAATGTATTATAGTTGAAAGTTGAAAATAAGGGTTTGATGAAAATTCTGATATATTTATTTTGAATTTCTAGATTGAGTTGAAAAATCCGATTAAAGGGAAACCCTATAATCGCGTCCAATTATAAATTTTTTACTCTAGAATGTAACGATAATAATAATTCACTAATACTTTTCACAAATTCTTGATCTAAAAAATCCTGGTTCGTCTTATCTTACTTTTACAAGGTCAGTCTGTTCAGAATATAAACGAGGGCACCCTATTTTAACTTGTATACTAGCTGGCAATTTTTTCAAAATAAAGGATCAGCTTATTTGAGTGTATCCAAATTGTTCTCATATTTTGTTTTAAATCTAAATAGGAGTGAAAATTGAGATATATGACATATTTTTAAAGAATCAAAATTTTGTTCTGTTTAGAAATAAGCAGGGTTGGGCAGTATCACGAATATTTGTATCTTTTTTTAAATTTTGGAAAGTATCTTGTGTCCAGTAATGATATATATTATTTAAAAGTATTTGTATCTTAACCAACTAAGTATATTCACTAGTATATATGTTTTATTATAGTGGACGGTACCACTATGTTGCCAGCTAGCAAAGTGAAGAAGGGAGAAGTATGAAAGTGATGATGTATTAGTTCCGTTACCGGCAGAATAGTATTAAGAAATATAATGTCATGTAATAATGTACCTGAATTCTGATATGGTTATTTAGTGTGGCAACAAAAAACAATAATAACTCTTATATCTTGGTGAGTATTGAGAGTTTAAGTTAAGTTTGCATGATGAGTCCCTTCCTTATTTGTTCGGTGTGTCGATATCGCGTGTCCTGTAGGCCTTGTACGCGCTGTGCAAAGATATTTGGGTTCGTCGGTTATTGCGATATTATCATAACCAGTGTTCGTTATCATTATCCATTATTCTATTTGTTGTTGTTGTAGCTGTTGTCGTTATTGTCGCCGATATCGTGTGTCCAGAAGAAAAAGTATTGGGTTCATATGAAGAAAGTTGTGTTATCCAGATTATTATCATCATTAAACATGCTTTGTTCTAGCCATTGCATGAAAAGAAAAAGAAGAGAACGGTTCCTATTTTAATTTAGGCCATATTTTAGCATGTATTTTAGATGTTCTTTTAGGTGTTTCTTGTTTTTGCTGAGTGCCATGAAATCTGCAAACGAGAGTTTGATCAGGTCCATATCCTTCAAACATTTCGCCAACCAATAGTATTTAGGGGTGCTTTTCTTCCTATCGTCAGGAGACCATTTCATGGACGAGAATATTATATTTTCCTGCGAGTGTCTTAAGCTATGGCTTAGTAATTCTAATCTCCTCAAGGGAATGAGTCGATTGATTGGTAGGATGTCGCATCAATTCCAGAGCGTTGAATTTGAGGTGTTGTATGGATAATTTGTTTTGGTGATTCTTCTTAGGCATTTGTTTATAAATGTTTGAGTTGCGTTGATGTTGCTTTTAGTGTCCTGCCAAGTTTCCAGTCCGTAGGTAAGAATGGGTACAATTAGGGACTTGAAGAGAAATTAATTGATACTTAATTGGATGACCATAATTTCAACAGTTGATGATACCGGAGTCTAGCATTATTAGTTCTCGATTTCGTATCTAATTTTGTGAAGCCTAATGGTGTTATCTTATATTCCTAGGTATTTAAAATCTGACACTAATTCTATCGTATTACTCTCAAAGTTAAAGGGGTTGAAGTTAATCGCATATGTATTTGATAAGCTTGGTTTTTGTGTAGTTAACTCTTAATCCATATTCATAACAGTTGTTGACAAATAATGATAAAAAATTTCTTATCTTGTATTCTGAGTTAGCTAATATACACACGTCGTCGGCATAACATAGAAAATTCAGAGAGTTATGCATGTCATTGTGGTGCTGTTGATCCCTGTAATGTGGGTTGAGTGCATATTCTTGTTTAAAGGATTTATTTAGGATTCATTCATTATTACATTAAAAATAATAGGCTTAGCGATATCAGATGCTTATCTATTCCTATGTTTTCCAGCAAGGGCCATATCTTGTGCTGTATAATGGAATCGAAGGTTTGACTTAAATCAATCATTAGGGCAAAGATGGGGGATCTATGCATTCTAGCCTTTCCAGAATCACTTTAAGTGCCATAGTCAACTCCGTAATATTTCTACCCTTCCTGTATGATGTGATAGTGTTAGAGAGGAACCTGTTAAAGATTGGTATCCTGACTATGATATATGTGAACATTTTTAGGGTAACTGGAAATTTAAATGAAAAACTTAATCAGAATTTAGATATTTTAAGATAATTTATGGACGTTGGTCGTCATATAGCAATTTGCTAACACCATATTTTATTTGAATAGTTTTATATCCGTCTATTTTAAAATAATGGAAGAAGAAAATAGAATAATGTGTTTATCTTCGTCTTCAGATGATTCTTTTCAATAGAAAAATATAACTATAAATTTAAATTAAGTATTTTAAATGGGAAATTTTTTCAAGTACTTCAACATGATCAATTACTGCAGAATTTAAAGAATGCCACAAATCTCTAAGTGGTTCTGTAGACTCGTCATTAAATTTTGTCAAGCATCTAAAAGTATAATATATAATTATATAATAAATCACATTTATAGTCATATTCATTATCATTTCATATTCCCATATTCGTTGTCTGTGCCATACGATAAGTCTTATTGCCATAACAGATGTCAGGGAAGCTATTAAGGATTCTCCTAACATTTCTAAAATTCACCATCCCGCAATAGCCAAATGTACTAAGCTATGGAATGCTAGTATAGGCCTAAAACTGCAGAACTAATCAAAGCAGTTTTAGGAAAGCAATTAGTTACACCTTGCTAC